>NC_034592.1:82940382-82966815 GCF_900095145.1 Mus pahari
CTCCTCCTCCTCCTCCTCCTCCTCCTCCTCCTTGTTCTTCTCCTTCTCCTTCTTTAAAAGACTAGGCCTCTTGTTCATTTAGCCTGAGTTTCCCTGCTTTTTCCAATGATCTTGTAATCTAAACTGGCTACTAAGAAAGTTCTTGCTTTGAGTTGGTTTACCACTTGTAGAAGTTATGTCTGGTTATTCCTCTCAGCCCCATGCTCCCATAAATAAGACTCAGACTCAAAATATATTTACAAATACCTTGGCCATATAGCTAGGGACTTCTCTAACTAGATCATAACTTAAATAGCTGATATATTCACATCTACATTCTGCCACATGGCTGGTTACCTGTGCTCACATAATATGCCTCAATCCTGTCAAACCATCCTGGTCAAAACTCCCATGCCTGGCATTGTCCCAGAATTCTTTCTGCCTCCCGGATAATCCCTATCCTACTTCCTGCATAAGCCATAGGATATCAGATCATTATTAACAGATACCACATCCTTACAGACATAAAATATTCTTTCCATGGACCATACTCAAACAAAATATATTTCAGAAAAGGTATCTATGCTGAGACCTGGAAAACTTCCTGAATTCTTAGGGGAATCTCTGCCTATTAATATTACAATGTGCATTCATGATCTTTTGCTTTGTAATTTTTTTTTCTTATTTTAGAACTCAAGACTGAAGCATCCCATACTGACATTGCATTTGATGGCACTTTTATAATCAGAGATGGATTATTTACTGTAACTGTTCATGTTTGTTTCAGGAAATCTCAAATAAATGTCCACATGCCTGCCAGCATGCTAAAGAGCTTTTGCATATGTACGGTTTCCCTGAAGGTATTATTTAATAATTTATGCATATGGAATGTCAGAGATACTTTTCCCTAATGTCATCTTGATAACAGTAGTCACATATACTATTTTTACTTTAGACACAAACCAGATGTTTAATGCATGTCTTTTCTCCAGAAGAAATCTGAGTATTTTTTTTATTTGCTTGCCTAATAAAATACAATTCTTTATTTTAATATCTGTTTTTGAATTTTATTTATTACTATTAATAGTCTGTTAGTCTGCCATATATACAAGTGGGAGTTAAAGTACAATATGCAAGGGTCAGCACACTCCTTCCATAACTCAAATTATCAGAGTTAAACATCAAGTTCTTTCACCAGCTGAGCCATTTTACCAGTGCATAAAAGAATTTTTTAAAGGAAGAATCCATTATAATATATTTTACATAGATATATCTATAATTTTATTTACCAACAGAATTTAGAACATTTTATTCAATTGAAAGACCTTGCATCATTGTCAAAATGCATCATCAAGAAGCAGATTCAAATTTGAAGAGCACCCAGAGTATGTGTCAGTACTACCAAAGCTGTAGTCAATGAATAAAGTTCACCATAACCTTGAATCTATTGTAGGAGACCTGAACCATGTGATATTTCAAGCCACAATGTCATGTGATCTAAAAGAATCCCAAACTCTTTTCCATTGGATAAGCATGAAAGTAGAATTTGTTAAAAACAGTAAAACAAAAACAACAAACAAACAAACAAAACTAGGGACCTGATACTTGGTCAGAAAGTGGCTGACTGGGCATTAAATTTCATTATCTCCAAACTCAATTTGGTGCTAATGATGGACATTATAATAATGATACAAATGAACACACTTAGTACAGAATCGAACATATTCTTTGCATAAATCTATATCAATTGATGGTTAAAAAATAGTGAGTTTTAAAGTATGATAACAGTCATTTATGTTTATAATGTAGTTGATGATAACTGTATGATAGGATGGTCTTTCTAAAGTGTTGATTTTCCTTTAAACCAGAAAAAGCTGCCAAGGCAAGAAGATTTGTTTTTCACAACTTAACTATATTGAAGATCACATGTTAAGATATTACTCATGGGGATTTTTCTTTCCTAAGCAAACTTTGGTAGCATCTTCATCAAATGCAGAAAGAATGTCATCAACAAAAAAGACGATCATTAGGAAAAGAGATTCTACTGTAGACTTTTCATGCTTCTCAGTTGCAAACTACATAATCCTGTCACAGAGAAAAGGAATTCAGCTTAATTCTCTCCAAGTGTATATTTATATGGTCATGACTTGATGTTGTAGTCATTTCTTGTGCTCATTTGTGACCTTGAGTAGGAATAAATGTCACTTTGTCCTGACATATTGTAAAAAGCAAATCAGTGTTTCTCTAAATGTGAAGGCAAGAAACAAGAATGCATTCTCTGCAGAATTCTCAGAATTTAATCATTTCAACCATAATACATTCCTATTTATTAAAATTGTTCTTGAGGAGTAAAGAGAAAGATACCCAGGTTTCTTCATGGGTTATATCTAAGATTGAGAAGGTTGTGACAAAATTCATTTGAAATCCTTATTTCCTTCTAATAAAAATTAGATGTTGGAGAAGGGATTGTTTTCAAAGACCTCCAGTTCACATGCTAACTGTGTTCTTTCCTCTAAATTAAAACCTACTCTTAGCAGTTCACTACCACATTCTTCAGGCCACAGCATGAGGAATGGCCTGTGAGTCCACTAAGTGAGATCTTGATATAAAGGTGTCATGAGTACTGAGAGCTGAGTAACATTTGGTTTATGTTGTCTTTCTGCTCTTGTTGCATTAACCTCGAGATAAAAGCCATGCAACAAAGTTAGCCCTATTATGTAGAAGTTGCAAAGACATGATAGTGACAAATAATCTCATTGCTAGAAGTGTTTCAGATTGTTTTCATCACAATATCACTATCACATTAAATAAAACTACTTGAATCTTTTGCTGAAAACTGCATAAAAAATTAAACTAAATTTCAGAATTTTATTTTTGCATTGTATATATAATGAGATGGTACGACACTGACAAAATTGTGAAGGAATGATTATCAAATATCTTCATATTACATTGTAAATTGTCTGATAGTTTATTTTTGTTTAAAACTACAATGAGTACCAGCATAAGAAATTAGGCAGACTAGTGGAAGATTGAAGCAGCACCCGGAACACACATGTCTAGGAGGTTTAAAGCTTATTGAGTTAACAATGAGCAAAGTAATGAATGCAGACTGAATTCATGAACAAATAATTAGATTTGCGGTTTGAGTTACAGAAAAAAAAGTACGCTATTTTTTTGTGGATTTAAATATTTTTTCTGGTATTGAAAATAGATTTTTGTCTCACATGGTATGTCTTGACTACATTTTCCTCTCTAATCCTCCTGGTTCCTTTCATATCCCTTCTTTTCCAGGCTTATCCACTTTATCTCATTAAAGAAATACATGGGCCTCTAAGGTAATTCTATACTGTACTATATTATACTATATTTACTGACAAAACAAAACCTAATACATTGTGATAGGACAAAAGAAACAAACAGTAGGGAAAGATCCCAAGACAAGGCATAAGAAACAGACTTACTCATTCACACATTAAGGAATGTCATCAACGATTGGCATGGTGGCACATGTCTTTAATCCCAGCAGAGGATTAAAGAAATCTCAGGCAGATTTCTGAGTCCGAGGCCAGCCTGGTCTACAGAGTAAGTTCTAGGACAGCCACAGAGAAACCCTGTCTCAAAAAAAAAAAAAAAAAAAAAGTAATGTCATCAAAATACTAAACTGGAAACCTTAATATATACCCAAAGGGCATGAGAAGTAAAATCACAGAATAAAAAATAATATAGAAAAAATAAAAATAGGAAAGAATGAGACAAAATTTAAAAGGAAAACCTCTGACGTGACATATGAGACAAAGAAGCTCCAAACATGTCATGGGATTGGTTAGGTGTTGTTCATATATGGCTGGAAATGCAGTCTACCCTGAGCTGAGCAGTAGTTTCTTTCCTTAGAAATGTTCCCTTGGAAAAAACGTACTTATTTTTATTTGCAAGATGCTATATGAGGTATGGATGTAGGCATGTGTTTGCTTTCAGTTCTAGGACCCCACCTGGTACAGGCAGCTGCAGGCCTTGTGGATGCTACCTAGTCGCTGGGAGTTCATCTTTGTGTCAGTCCTGTTGAGTTAGGTTTCTCCCATCCTTTCTGGCTTTTATATTCTTTCTAGCTCCTCTTCCATGGAGTTCCATGAATCTTGAGGGGAGACATTTTTTGAGGACTTCCCTTTTAGGAATTTCAATTAGATCTCCTTAATTATTTGTGTGTATTTTAGGAAACATCTCCTGTGCTAGGTTTCTATACTATCTTTCAAATGGTGGTTAATTTGAGCTATTACACTTCGTATTTCTCCCTGGTGTCTGTATTTCTTTCCCCTCTCCACATGATCCTCTTGTTCATGCCCCATATACACCATTATTTTCCCTCGCCTAATTCTATACTTTCCATCTTGTGGGTGTACAGATGGTAGCAGGTTATCTTTGACCTAAGAATGGAGACAGAGAGTAAGAAGCACATAGTCTGCTGCAGATCTTGAGATGACCCTGGAATACTTGGGCTGAAGGACAGGAAGAATGTGCTTTGGTGGCCTACTTCTTTTTCTAGCATGCTTGTCTGTCAGTTCATCTGAGAATGGCTACTGGAGTTGAAGGCAACATAAAAGAAAGTACGGGAAGGAAGGTTATAGAAGATCTGTATGGACTGCTGCAATTGGTGATGGATGGGTGTAAAGATAATCTCTATGTACTCCATTAAAGCTTTCACCTGTCAGTAAAAGGCTGATTGGCCAGTCAGCTGGGATGAAGTTAGAAGGTGGGTTATGCAGTAAAGAAGGGGGTGGGATTCTGGGTTAGGGTCAGGCACTAAGGGATTTGCCCAGACTCAGAAGAAGATAATTTTATGAAACTTGTTGCAGGAGTTTCAAGGGTTGTAAGCGTCTTGAGAGGTGTTGTGATTTGAATTCAAGTTTTTACATGTGAAGAGAAGGTTCTCTTAACTGCTGAGTCATCTCTCTTGCCAAATGGACTTTTAAAACAATTCTTAGCTTTATTTTGAGAGAAATTATTATTATCATTATTGTAGTAGTAGTAGTAGTAGTAGTAGTAGTAGTAGTTGTTGTTGTTGTTGTTGTTGTTGTTCTTCTTCTTCTTGTAAATCACCTCATTTTTCTAAAACTGCTCCAACTTTGGTTCTATCTTTGATATATCACTTCAGTTCTTGAATATCAGTTTGTTTTGAATGAAAAAATAAACGTATAAATTTCATAAACTGATAGATTTCAGTATAAATTAATTGTTGATGTCCCCATTAATAGTTTCTATTTTTCTATTTTCTCTTTACAGTATATTTACAAATATTTTCAGAAAGTCAGATATCATTTGGTATGCGGTAAAGAGGTTTGTCTCAAAAGTATATATTTGTGTAGTAGACATGTACAGTTTGAGCTGGGTGTGTTGGCACACATCTATAATCCTAGCATTTGGGAGGCTGGAACAGGGGATTATTATGTGTTTGAGCTAATCCAAGGTTACACAAACAATGCTTTCTAAAATCAAATCCATATTCTTTCAGAAAAGTGAGTTTGTAATGATATTTCCTTTAAATTAAATCAAGACAGAAACCAGGAAAGTTAGAGACCAATATTTTCTTTTATTTTTGTATTAGCAATCAGTTCAAATTCTTCCTGGAATTCAATGGCTAATTTTAAAGTTATTCATAACTCTAATGAGAAGTCTTATACATAATATGTGATGTAGTACAGTAATAAATGCTTGTTTTTTTCTCAAACATCAGAGAACATTCACACATATTTGCTATTGTGATGTCTAAATTTACACCCCACCTTTTCACCTTAAAGAAATAACAATTCATCCAGATTTTCGAGTTTTGTTGAGTACAGGCTTTTGTAGTAGGATCTGATGATTTTTTTTTTTTTTTTAATTTCCTCAGTTTCTGTTGTTNTGTCTCCCTTTTCATTTCTGATTTCATTAATTTGGATACTGTCTCTGTGCACTCGGATTAGTCTGGCTAAGGGTTTATATATCTTGTTGATTTTCTTGAAGAACTAGCTCCTTAATTTGTTGATTCTTTATATACTTCTTTTTGTTTCTACTTGCTTGTTTTCAAACCTGAGTTTGATTATTTCATACCAGCTACTCCTCTTGGGTGTATATGCTTATTTTTGTTCTAGAGTTCTTAGGTGTGCTGTCAAGCTGCTAGTGTATGCTCTCTCCAGTATGGTGGCACTTAGAACTATGAGATTTCCTCTTAGCACTGCTTTCATTGTGTCCCAAATGTTTTGGTATGTTGTGCCTTTATTTTCATTAAATTCAAAAAAGTCATTTTCTTTATTTCTTCCTTGTACAAGTTATCATTGAGTAGGGCATTGTTAAGTTGTATGTTGTTATTTGAAGACCAGCCTTCATCCATGGTAATCTGAAAAAAAAATTCAGCAAAGAAGCTGGATATAAAATTAATTCAAACAATTCAATAGCCTTCCTCTACGAAAAGGATAAACAGGTTGAGAAAGAAATTAGGGAAACGACATCTTTCATGATAGTCACAATTAATATAAAAAGCCCTTAGTGTGACACTAACCAAACAAGAGAAAGATCTGTATGACAAGAACATCAAGTCCCTGAAGAAAGAAATCAATGAAGATCTCTGAAGATGGAAAGATCTCTCATACTCATGGATTGGCAGGATTACTATAGTAGAAATGACCATCTTGCTGTAAGCAATTTAAAGATTCAATGCAATTCCCATCAAAATTTCAACTCAATTCTTCATAGACTTAGAAAGAGCAATTTGCAAATTCATCAGCAATAACAAAAAGCCCAGGGTAGCAAAAACTATTATCAACAATAAAAGAACTTCTGGGGGTATCACTATCCCTGATCTCAAGCTTTATTACAGAGGAATAGTGAAAAAACAAAAACAAAAGCAAAAAACAAAAAACAAAAGCAAAAAACAAAATACAAAAAACACAACAAAACAAAACAAGCAAACAAAAAAATCCAACTGCATAGTATTGGTACAGAGACAGGCAGGTAGATTAATGGAATAGAACTGAAGACCCATAAATGAATCCACACACCTGTGGTTGCTTGATCTTTGACAAAGGAGATAAAGCCATACAGTGGAAAAAATATAGCATTTTCAACAAATGTTGCTGGTTCAACTAGCAGTCATTATGTAAAAGAATGAAGACTGACCCATTCTTCTTTACTTGTACAAAGTGCAATTCTAAGTGGATCAAGGATTTCCACATTAAACCAGATGTGCTGAATCTAATAGAAGAGAAAAGTGGAAAAGAGCCTCAAATACATAGGCACAGGAGAAAATTTCCTGAACAGAAAACCAATGATTCATGTTCTAAGATCAACAATCAACAAATAGGACCTCAGAAAACTCCAAAGCCTCTGTAAGGCAACGGATACTGTCAATAGCACAAAACGGCAACTAACAGATTGGGAAAAGATCTTTACCAGCACTACTTTCAATAGAGAGCTGATCCAAAATGTACAAAGAACTCAAGAAGTTAGATACCAAAGAACCAAAGAACCCAATTAAAATAGAATACAGAGCTAAACAAAGAATTATCAACTGAGGAATATCAAATGCCTGAGAAGCACTTAAGGAAATGTTCAGCATCTTTAGTCATCAGGGAAATGAACCTCAGAACAACTCTGAGATTTCATATCACACCACTCAGAATGGCTAAGATCAAAAACTCAGGTGACAGCAGATGTTGGTAAGGATGTGGAGAAAGAAGAATACTCCTCTATTGCTGGTGGAATTGCAAGCTGGTACATCCATTGTTAAAATCAGTTTAGTAATTCCTCTGAAAATTAGAAATAGTTCTAACTGAGGAACCACCTATACCATCCTGGGTATATACCCAAAAGATTCTCCAATATATAATAAGGACACAATATCCACTATATTATTTATAATAGTCAGAACCTGGAAACAACTGAGATGTCAGCAGAGAAATGGATACAGAAAATGTACATTTTCACAATGGAGTACTACTTAGCTATTAAAAATAGTGACATCATGAAATTCTTAGGCAAATGGATTGGACTAGGAAATATCATCCTGAGTAAAGTAGTAACCCAGTCACAAGTGAACACACATGTTATGTACTCACTGATAAGTGGGTAGTAGCTCAAAAGCTTGGAATATCCAAGTTACAATTCACATATCACATGAAGCTCAAGAAGAAGGAAGACCAAACTGTGGGTGCTTCAGTCCTTCCTAGAAGGTGGACAAAATTCTCAAGGGAGGAAATATGGAGACAATGTGTAGATCAGAGACTGAAGTAAAGGCCATCCAGAGACAGTCCCACCTGTGAATCAATGCCATATACAGACAAGAAACCCAGACATTATTTTGGATGCCAAGAAGTGCTTGCTGACAGGATCCTGGTGTAGCTGTCTCCTGAGAGGCTCTGTCAGAGCCTGACAAATACAAAGGCAGATGCTTGCAGCCAACTATTGGACTGAGCACGGGGTCCCCAATGGATGAGTTAGAGAAAGGTATGAAGTAGCTGAAGGGGTTTGCAACCCCATAGGAAGAAGAATATCAACCAACCAGACCTCCCTGAGCCCCTTAGGGACTAAACCACCAACCAAAGAGAGACACAGAGAGACCCATGTCTCCAGCTGCATATGTGGCAGACTTGCCATTGCCTGGTTCCATAGGAGGAGAAGCCCCTTGGTACTGTTAAGCTTCCCAAGTGTAGAGGAATGCCTGGGTCATGAGGTGGAAGTGGGTGGGTGAAAGGGGAGCACCCTCATAAAAGCAGGTGTAGGGGGATGTGATAGGGAGGTTTACAAAGGGGAAACCATGAAAGGAGATAACATTTGAAATGTAGATACATATTATATCCTATAAAAACTTATAGCAATGCAAATACTTGTGTTCTTTTCTCAATAGCCCAAACTACTCTTTTCCAGAAAATTGGAATCCAATTTGGAAATTAACTGATAATCTCAGTTCAACCAATTTCTTGTTGTTTTTGTTCTGCTATTCATTGACATAAGGTATATGATTGTACCATTTGAAAAACCAGTTTAGCTCTTTACTGCATATTAAACACAAGAGCTAAAATCAGTAGATATAGCAAATTATGTGTCTGCATATTCTCTTGTTACTGTTTAGCCTTTTTTGTCATTGTAGAATTAATACTCTTAAAACTAGTAAACCTTTTCAATAGGACATTTTAAGAGATTATTATTATTATTATTATTATTATTATTATTATTATTACTACTATTATTTGATATATGCCCAATGCTTTGCTAACTCTAACAGAAAGCTCAGTCTGGATCATGCTAAACCACATCATGCCTTTTAACATGGAAACTGAGACCTTCAATAGATGAGCAAACAAGACATGGGGAGTTGTCTATCAATATTGATCTAGTTATCAAAAGAAAGTAAACTTGTAACTCCTTGGAATTATGTAGTTTATTTCTGAAGAAACACCAACCTGGAAAATCTTTTATGCTCACTGCATATAACCTGAGTAAGGTTGGAACCTAGTAATGGCTTATGTATGTTTCTAAAATTACTTTCCATCTAATTTTCCAGAAAGATAAAAACAAAGTATTATCCAGTGAGCTAAATTCTCAGCAGGGTAAAAATTTTAAGTTAGTTGCCATGGCAATTCCATTTCTGTATGTGATTCCCACTCAAGTTAGCTTGATGGCATTTGGGCTGAGTAATGAAATGGAAAGGAGGACCGATGAGTCTTCCAGGTTTGAAAATAACCACAATTAGATCTGGGCATTTTTCACTCATTCTTCTTTTCTCTGCTCATTTTTCTTTCCTTTTCACAAAAGCAACTACTTTTTGTTTAATTCAATGAGTAGAAATTCAAAATTTGAAACAATGGCCACTAACTAACTAACACTGATCAGTGTAGGCTAAAATTATATGCTTCATTTTATAACTGTTTCCCATTGTAACATAAAGGGTTGATTTCATATCAAAATGAATATGTTAATCTGAGCTCCTGAAGCTTGGAGTGTACTTTTGATTTTCACATCAGCACTCACCATGTCCAGAATCGTGATGACTGCATGACTTATGAAAAACATCAATTCCTATCTGCTATTAATTTAGTTTCCAGAAATCATATACTGACATGTATATTAGATGAAATATACTACAGATAATTATGATATATGGAAAAATATGGTGACTGTATATATATATATATATATATATATATATATATATATATATATATATGTGTGTGTGTGTGTGTGTGTGTGTGTGTGTGTGTGTGTGTGTGTATTCAAAATAAAATATACCACATTAATTAAAATTTTAATCATTACCTGCTTATGGAGTTTTTGAATAAATATTTGCCTTACAATGCATATTTTTGTTCCCCTAGAATATATATATAAAACTCCACATGCAGTATGTGATCTTAGTGCAAAACAGGACTGAAATATGCCAGTAAAAGAAACAAGGAACAATTACCCAGAAAGCACATTTTTATATAATAATAAATTAATAGTGAGCTCTGTTCAATTTTTTATTTTTATGCTCTCTGTATTTAAATCTCTCAGTATAAGGATCTCTATGTGTTGAGCAAATAGATGAGGAGGAAAATTATATCTTTGCAACACATAAGCACAATTTTCTCAGAGCATATATGATGTCATTGTTAAAATTGACAGTTCGTTTCCCTGTGACACTTACATCTATTTAATAGACCAGTGCTTTCCTAAATTAGAAATGTTATTTTACAAAAAGCAGCTAAAATATTGGTTCATACTGATTATGTTTTTACTATAAAATGATAACTATACTAATATAATTCTAGAATGGTCTCCAAATACATTACAAATATCATAAATACTGACTGATTGCTTTATTCATTAATATAGTTTTTCTTTTGACTTTAATATGCCAATGAGTATATTATCAAAATAACTCAATTTCTTTCTTGTTCTTCTCTTTATTTTCAATTTGTTGAATTGTGTCTAAGATTGTCTTATGTGTTTGAGTTCACAGTGTATGTTCCATTTTCTCTTGTCATTATTCTATTTTTGGATATCTCTCACAATTTTTTTTTACTTTGAAGTTCCATGGAGATCTTAGCATCAGTAACTTGTATAAAGTGACTACTTTTAATTTTTAACATTTATGATGGGAGTCTTCTCTCCATCAGGGTTCCTTACTTCATCTTTGCAGCACTCTAATATGTGTGAAAAAATAGTATGCACTGTTCCCTGTGGCAGAAAACTGGCCTATTCACTTGGATATAGCATGAGAAATGAACATTTATATCAGAAGCATTATTTTATCTCTTGGTAGTGACATGAAAAATCAATTTTCCGTTTAGTTGTTTAAGCCCACAGTATTTTACCTATAATCCATGAGCTACTAGTATTAGATGAAAAATTACTAGAGTCATTATTCAAATCACAACCTGAAAACTTAATGTTAAGAACAATGTTAAGTACAGACAAGCCATCATTTCATTTTTTTTAGAATCCCTAAGGATAAATATTACTTTGTATAATTATTCTGCCTATTTCTCTTCATGTCTTTATTTAGTAACAGACAGATAACTAGCATGAAACTGATTGCCCATATCAGTTTTTGTTTTCTTTTTTGTTTTTATTTTTTCATTTTAGCTCAAGTGAAAGTCTACTAGGTGTATCTACAAGAATGGCCCATTGAGAGCATCAATTGAATGTTTTCCATTTTGGCTTGGCTTCTCCCTGTCAATCTGTATGTTCTGTTAAAGCTTGGCTGCATAGTCAGATTTCCAGAAATCTAGGCTCTATTTCTTTACCAACATTGCTACTTTATGCTAATTGCACTTGATATCTACTTCTACTATTTTAACGTTTCTGATCTACCTACACCTTTCCATTTTATAGCTAATGCTTCCTTGGATTTTTTTTTTTTATTATATATTCTTTCAAATTTCATTTAACAGAAACATACAGACATATTCATTGACATGAGATGTACTCTTTTAATACTGATGTTATTGGTTACTGCAAACGTTATTTCATGTTTGCTATATAAAATTATTCTTGCTAAGCAATGGTAGCATACACCTTTAATCCCAGCACTCAGGAGACAGAGGGAGATGAATCTCTGAATTGATGTCAGCCTGGTCTGCAAAGCTAGTTCCAGGACAGCTAGGGCTCCACAGAGAATCTCTCTCTTAGAAAAATCAAACAAACAAAAAAAGAATTCTGTTATAGTAACCAAACTAAACAGACATGTTAAAGAGCACCAATACATTATTAAGGAAAAAAAAAAGGTTACCAAATTGTATCTATGCATACTAATTTGCTTTATAAAGTGATTGCTTTCAAATTTTCCTTTTCTTCACCTGATAAATACAAGGACATATTTAGTCTATTTGGGGGGAATTCTGACCTACATATTATTATTTGATATATTTTTTAATTCTTGTATTCCAACAAAATTAACACTTTCCCTTTATCAAGATTTGTAAGTATTTAACATTAAAGTTATTCTGCCCACCTGATTTTAAGGTAACTCGTATCTGGTTCATAATTTTGATCCCTTTCTCTATTTTCAATTTTAGTTTATTTCTTTGAAAGAAAGATATACATTTTGTCATCAATTGTTGATAATATAATAGTAGGAAATTTCAAAATATGCAGGAAAAGTTTCTGTAATCAAGACACAAGATTGACATAACCTTGTGTTTGTAACATAATAGAAAAAAATCATAATTTTTGTATTTCTATAGTATTTAAACCAACTTTAAGGTACAATTTACAGGAATTTTAAAGTGAAAAAAAATCATGACTAAGTGTCATTTTATGAACTAACCAGTACCCCCTGAGCTTGTGTCTCTAGCTCCATATGTAGCAGAAGATGGCCTATTCGGCCATCACTGGGAAGAGAGGCCCCTTGGTCTTGCAAACTTTAATAAGGGAAGGCCTGGGCCAAGTAGTGGGAGTGGGTGGGTAGGGAAGCAGGGGCAGGGAGGTATAGGGAACTTTCAGGATAGCATTTGAAATGTAAATAAAGAAAATAATAATAATAATAATAATAATAATAGTAATAATAATAAATCAAATAAAGAATATATCCAATTTTTGTGTATTAGAAACCAACGAACATTAGAAAAAGTACTCATAGACACAGGCAACTGAACAGAAGAATTATCCTGATAAATTTTTCCAAGAGTCCTGTCTGCTTCTCACATGTCAGGGTGATCAACTATACTGGACATGTTGAAGGCATCACCCCCACATTTCTCTTTTAATGGTTTTTGCTATAGTCATCTATTAATCTGTACAAACTCTTAATCTACTGCAATATCCCAGTGATATAGAGATTCAGAGACTTTAGGTTTCTCAACACTTTTAATTCATTTAAATTTAAATATCAATATATCTTTTTCCACCGTCCCTTTTTCCACAGTGACTTGTACAAAACGATGACTTCCAAACTATTTGAATGGATGTAAATATTTACCATTTTTCAAAGAAAAGGAAATCAGACTTGTACTTATTTTCCCATCAATAGTAGATTATTTTAGGGAGGATCTGGAAGGGGAGCATGCAGAGGAGACTATGGCCAGGGTGTAGAATATGAGAGAAGAACAATTCAAAAATTAAAAACAATGAAAACTCATTTTATAAGAAAAAGATCTTACACAAGTTCACCTCCTTTTCTCCTCCCCACATAAAATAGGATTTTAAAAAGTTCTTCGGATGGTAGACATATAATGAGACACTAGTTATAATAGGACTGATCACACTGAGAAGGCCTCTACTTGTTAACTAAATTTTAAAGAGTACCTGTAAGAATGGAAGTGTGTACGACAAGATACATGATATCAAACTCTTTTATATAATGTGCTGAAGAAAACTCAAGATTATTTGAAAGTTTACTTGCCTGAAGATTGAGAGATCCTGAATAGTATCTCTGAGGACACACCCGCTGAAATAACTCTAGTAAAATCAGAAGAAATATGTTAATGTCAAATGAAGAAAAAATTAGGGAAAGGAAATGGATGACAATAAATTTACATTTAAAACAAAGAAATAAGACCATGTGTCAGATAATAATAGGAATTATATCTGTTACAGAGAAAAATCTGCCAATTATATATGTTTGTATGTACGTCTATATGCATATAAGTATGTGTGTATGTATGTGTGTATGTATGTATATATGTATGTATGTATGTATGTATGCAATTATATATCAAACCATGTATTGGCAGCTTTAATCCAGCAAACCAACTCACATAACTAATTGAAGTCATATCAGTTCGACTGTTATGCCTCTCTGTTAGAGGATCTACTAGTATGTGGGTGGCGGTGGAGGAGGCAGTCTTGTTGGTTGTGGTGGCGACGGTGTGTGTGTGTGTTTGTGTGTGTGATTTTCTTCTCTTTATCTTTAATATTTACAATTCAATGAAATTCCAAAATTATCAAAGCTCCCTGTTGGTGTTCAACAAACATCAAATAATAATGAGAGAATGCTTGAAGGTGACACCCTTCTATTTCAGTTTACAGGGAGAAGTTTGTTCTTGCAAGAACACAAGATGAAACTTTAATAATTTAATAACTTTGTAAAAAAAAAAAAAGGATTTGCCTGTCTCTAGAGTTCTATCCTTTTCTTTTGCTGATGTCTCCTGAGGGATTTTTTGAAAGAATATAAGTTTCTTTTAAATGTAAAATATGTTCAGAGATTATGTGCCTAGAGAGGAATGAGAGTGTTTATTTTGCTTCTCACCAGTGAGATGATTTCTGGAAAGAGGGTGTCATGTCTTCTCCCAGGGATATATATATATACATAACATACTAATCTTAAATTACAAAATTACAATGAAATAAACTATTTTTTGAATAATTGGATCAAAGGAGAGTGGAATTGTTGATAACTTATATTCCAGGAAAGCATATTTTTCATAATATTTTAATTACAACAACCTAGAATTTATAGGTGTTGGGATCTTAGTACTAACAGACATATACAATGCTACCTGTTCGTATATTTTCAGGGATGGTTGTTTGGAATTAGACAACTTAATAGGTGTGTCAATCTTTTTTTTTCCCAATTTTATTAGGTATTTACTTCATTTATATTTCAAATGCTAGCCTCAAAGTCCCCTATACCCTCCCCGCTCTGCTCCCCTACCCACCCAGTCCCACTTCTTGGCCCTGGTATTCCCCTGTACTGCGGCATATAAAGTTTGCAAGACCAAGTGGCCTCACTTCCCAATGATGGCTGACTAGACCATTTTCTGCTACATATGCAGCTAGAGAGGTGTGTCAATCTTGAAGAACAGTAAAAAGGGGGTTTGTTTTACTAATCCAAAATGTTTTACATACATATTCAGACCTAATTCAGTGTGTGTGTGTGTGTGTGTGTGTGTGTGTGTGTGTGTGTGTGTGTGTGTGTGTGTAGTTAAATAAATATATAGCTACTACTTCCTCGGTCCACTTAATATTACTTTATTGTCTAGGATTTCAGAGGTACCCACTTGGAATTGGACAAGGAATCTGCTTGCTCATGAATTTGTCCATGGGAAAGACTATGCTTCTTAGTCTCATAATTCCTTAGTTGTCTTCATTGTCATGGACGTTTTGAAATGTTTGACTGACTCTCAAATTGAAATCTTAAGAAATTCATTAATTTGCCTATTTATTATTTATTTTAAATTGTTTTCCCATCATTGATGATGAACCCAGGGCTGTACAAAAACCTATGTATCACTGTTTAACTACAAGACTCAGGCTGGCCAATAAGAAATATTTTATCACTTTATGTCAACTTGAGGTCTCAGCAGAACATTTTGTGGCACTTAATATTAATAGTCACAGGCTTTCTTTGATGTTTTTGAAAAATTGACAGAGGTCTTCACTAAGATGTATGAATGGTCTTAAATCACTCTATAGTCCAGTTGAGCCTTGGCTTCATGACTTCCTGCCTCAGCTTCCTAAATGCTAGGGATTATATGAATGTGACACTAGGTGTATCCCTAAAATCTACTGTATAGGAGGTATTATCTCGATTTTGCGTACCACCAAACAAATTTTCTTATCTGTATGCTTATAATCTTTGGATTGTTTTTCTCAATTTGGATATATGGAAGAGAAACAATTTTTCTTTAATATTTTTTATTAGATATTTTCTTTATTTACATTTCAAATGCTATCCCAAAAGTTTCCTATACCCTCCCACCACCCTGCTCCCACTCCCACTTCTTGGCCCTGGCATTTCCCTGTACTGGGGCATATAAAGATTGCATGACCTAGGGTCTTCTCTTCCCAATGATGGCTCACTAGGCCATCTTCTGCTACATATGCAGCTAGAGACATGAGCTCTGGGGGTACTGATTAATTCATATTGTTGTTCTACCTATAGGGTTGCAGACCCCTTCAGCTCCTTGGGAACTTTCTCTAGCTCCTTCATTGGGGGCCCTGTGTTCCATCCAATAGATGGCTGTGAACATCTACTTCTATATTTGCCAGACACTGGCATAGCCTCACAAGAGACAGTTATATCAGGGTCCTTTCAGCAAAATCTTGCTGGCATATGCAATAGTGTCTGGGTTTGGTGACTGATGATGGAATGGATCCCCTGGTGGGGTAGTCTCTGGATGGTCCATCCTTTCGATTTAGCTCCAAACTTTGCCTCTGTAACTCCTTCTATGGGTATTTTGTTCCCTATTCTAAGGAGGAATGAAGTATCCACACATTGGTCTTCCTTCTTGATTTTCTTGTGTTTTACAAATTGTACCTTGGGTAAAGATTTAAAAAATAATGCTGATTTTATGTGTGTATATGTGAAAAATATAAAGAGAATGTATACCTGAGCTATGTAAGTTAGAGAATGTATGTGTTCTCATTTGGAAGAAGGCTGGGCAAGACCATGTAATTGTTTGCACTTTTAGAAAAGTGATTGAATCTGTCACTATAATATCTTGAATTTCTAAGGTTAAAAGACCTTAAATTATGTTTGATCAGCCAGCAAATTGTCACTTGTTCACCTCCATAGGGAGCTGCTAATGCAGGGTGGCCATCTGCTTCTTATTTTCAGTGCCAGCAACCTGACACTTGACAGGGCAGAAGCCACAAGCCTTTTAGTTATACTTAAAGGCAAACTGACTATTTCCTTCTCAGTTTGAAGCCATGAATTATACTGTTTAGCTAGAGGACTCAGGCTGGCAAATAAGAAATGTTTATCACTTTATGTCAACTTGACATCTCAGCTAAAATTTTCAAACACCTAATACTTACGTACTGAAATACAAATTGTACCCAGGACTACTTTAAGTCTTTTTTTTCCCTAAAATTTTTAAAATTAGTTCTTTTCAAGTTGCATACGGATGATATCAATTTCTGATTTGAATATAAATGAAATGAGCCTGATTTCATCTAAGGGCATTACCTTAGTATTACAAATTAATTAAAGGTCTTACTATAACAAAATATTACAGAAGAGAACTGTATGTCAATTGTTATAAGTTCCAAAAAATATGAAGTAAATCCTAGTAATTCTGTTGAAAACTTGGTAATATAGCGGTGCACACTATGCTACAGCAAGTTCCTGTTCAGGAATTCAAAGCCACCATGCCATATCACATTGGAACTCATGACCTTAGTGGGTGGAAAGGAGTCTAGAGCATCTCCTAACACACTAAGGATGAATCCAGTTTGCTACACTTGATTTTCCTCTGTTCTTTAAGAAAACATAGATCATTTTATGCTCTTCTGGGTCATCTTCATGTTCTTCTAGAGATTTCTAAGCCCTCTGCTTGGTCAGTGAAGCAAAATATGAACAATTTAAATTTGTATTTAGGTTAGTCCTCATCTGTCTTCTAGATCTGTTCTCATCTAATCAGACTTTTCTCTAAGCCCAGGTTAAACTCATACTTCAGACAGTAAGCTAAAAGCTTCGATCATATGACAAATCATTTGATTAATTCAGTTTCCTCAACACATTGAATCTGTTCATTTCTAAACTCTACATTTCCTATAGTATTTATTTTGTTTATACTTGACTGAAACATAAAATTTTATTTAGATCCACCAGGACATTGAATCTTAGAGTTGGCAGTCAGGACCCATCTCAGAATTGTGGTTGCTAGTACAGTACCCAAAGCAATCTTGATTAAAAAAAAGATACAAATAAAAAAGGTTTGATTATTTTCTCAGGGGGAAAATTCTCTCAAAAATGTTTCACATACTTCTTCAGACCTAACTCATAAATCTTTCCCACTTCATCCATCAATCACTTTTGAAACTGACAGCCTCCCATTTTAATAACTCAATATTAAGTTCTACTAAATGAAGTGTGTGCATTAATCAGCACCTGATATGAATAACATCTGGCATGGCTTCATGAGTGATTCAATTCCACTGTTCAAGTTCAGCACTCTGGAGTCTTACTACAATAAAAATTACCCTTGTAAACACTTCACTTTGTGATGGCTGGTAGCTTAACATTTCCAATCAAATACTGCTATCAATGAAATGTGCAAGCTAGAATATATGTATCCCCCTTCTCCATATACCAATGTCAGTGTGATGTATGCCTGTATAGGGAATAATTTTTAAATTTATATTCTTCTCTCATGTTATAGCCCTACTACAATTTTTACTCCATTCCCTCTCCCCAGCCTCCCTCAACCTCCCCTCTCCCTGATGTGAATTCTAAGTCTGCCTCCATTTAAAAATCACTGCATCCCAGGGACATCAACCAAACATAGTATAACATGCTACAGTATAACTAAGCAGCTATCCTATCCATGCTGGACAAGGCAGACAGTTTAAGCAAAAGGTTCAAATATGTAGGCAAAAAAATTCATGGATAGCCTCTGTTCCCACTGTTAATACTTACACCTGAATATCAAGCTACTCAGACATAACATTTATAGAGATGACCTAGGTCAAACAACAGCAGGTTCCCTAGTCTCTGTGATTTCCCATGAATCCAAGCCAGTTGGTTCTTTGGGATATATTCTCTGGGTAGACTGTCTCTGACCTCTCTGCTTCCTCTAATCCTTCTTCACCATCTTCTGTATGGCACTCATGCTCAGTCTTTTAAGCAGTGAGAGTCCTCATATGTTCCCATCAATTGCTGAATGAAGTCTGTCAGGTAGGTGTCTTTGATGAAAATTCTGCCAGACTCCAGTTCCAGCAAACTCTTCAGGCAAGACAATTTGTAGGTTGGGGGTTCATGGCTAGGTTAATGTCCAAATCCCTCCTCTTGAGGCCTTGCCTGGTTACACAAGATGGCTAGTTCAAGTAATATCAGCCAATACTAGTAGGTTTTACTAAGGTTATTCTCCTTAATTCTATTGCACTAGGTTTTTACCTTGTCCCTTAAACACCATTACCTCAATTCCAGCCATTTCTCCCAGTATTTCCCCCTCCATATCTGATCTCATATCTAGTTCCCAACATTACTGCATTTTAGTCCACCTGCAAAATCCATTCAATCCACCCTCACTTAAACCCTCTCTGTTACTCATTCTCTTTGTATGTGTGGACTGCAGCATGACTGGCTTTCACTTGACAGCTAATATCCACTTATAATCGAGTGCATATCATGTTGGCTTCTTTGGAGGTCTTCTCACACAGAATGATTATTTTAAATAGTACTTTTGATATGTAATATTTAAGAAGAGTTAAAAAGTTCAAAACGATTCTATCTATCTCTTTCTGTCCACCTTCCATTGTGCATGCTTCTGTATGTGCGTGAATGTGTTCATGCATATTTTGTGATGGTGTGTGTGTGTGTGTGTGTGTGTGTGTGTGTGTGTGTGTATTTAGTTCAAATTAGTACTATTAGTACTATGCAATATTCAGGTACTTATACTTGTTCAAGAATATGACATATGAAGAGCAGGATATTGGATGTTTTCCTCTATTGCTCATCATTTTATTATCTGGACACAGAGACTCTTGCTGAAGCAGAAGTTGACAAATTTAGGGCTAGGCTGATTGGCCAGCTACCTCTCAGGGGTCATGTGTCTGTGATTCTCCACTTTACAGGCCCACATGCAAACATGCTTGGCTCTTTAGGTGGGTGAGGGTGATTGGAACTCAGATCTTTGCCACTGAGCCATTTCCTCACATGCTCTTTTTTTCACTGATGGACGCTTAGCAATTTTGGAATTTTATCCAGTTCCGGAAATGATTAGTACCTTAAAATCCATCTATTGGCAAAATAACAATTCACATTGAGCCCACAGAGTAGAATAGTTTATTTTCTTGCATATCATCTTTGGATACGTTAAGTTTCTCAGGATTTGATAAAAATATTTATCGCAGTTTAAGTTGAGGGAATGTGAGTCACAAATATCCTTGAGTCAGATAACAGATCACTCAAAAGTAAATGGTTTGTGTAAGAAAAATTAGAACAGTTATGATTTCAAATATCATTTTTAATATCTGAAGGGAAATTCTTTATTATAAATATCTATCATAAAAGTAATACAAATTAGAGTATTGGATTATATTCATAAATATAGCATATTGGTCACACAAAACTCATGGTTTTCTGTGTCAAGAATATTTCACTACAGAGAATTTATATATAAATGTATATATATATATATATATATATATATATATATATACATATATACATAAGTATATACATATATAAATAAATAAATAAGTATATATACACATATATATGTATATATACATATATATGTGTATATATTTGTGATATTTCATAATTTTAAGTAAATAAAACCCAGTGATATTTACATCCACATGTATTCTAACAGTGAAAGAAAAAGTATGTAAATGAAGAAAGGCCTATGGTGGAGGTAAATGTTACAGATAAAGGGATAAGTAAAGAAACAAACCTAAGATACGAAGAAGTAAAGCAAGGAAAATTAAGTTTTGTGTTCTAACTATGTCACACAAAGGCCTGTGTACAGAAAACATCAATCAAAAGATGCCCAAGTGTCGATATTTTCCATCAGATCTAAAGCATGTCTCTATATACCATTATTTGCAGATTCTCTAATGAGTTACGGAATTTTGGCTATATGCTTAAGAAAAGGAAATTTAAATACAGATCAAGGATAGGACATTTGTCTAACATGAGGAGAGCCTTGAAATATTTAAATGCTCAATGCATGTGGACACATACACATACAAATGCACACACAAAGCATATGACATGGATATGACTTCATACAACATATACATAACCTTCTGCATGCAAAAGATACTTACATGAAATAAATGATACAAATGTAATAATATTTTCATTAATGATTTCTGTGGTATTTATTCTATTCTACCATTACTTTATGTTAAGAAAATAAAGTCAGTAATATGGAAATAAGTGAGACTATATAATATTAGTGACTTGTCTTTTTAGTTACCTGTAACTATCAAAAACTCTCTTCAGTGTTCAAATTATTATAAAACTCATACTGGTTAATTCAGACATATACCATTAAACCATCTCTAATCAAATAATTTTTATTTATGATAGTCTCATATATAGGTTATATACCCTCTTCTATTCGTGAGAAGACTTGAATAGCATACAGCTTAATAAAAAAATGTGAGACATATCACAGAAATACATACTATAGGAATTTGAATCTAAATACCCTTGTTAGACAAATGAGAAATATACACATTCAAGAAATACAATATTGTTCATCTGTGTGAATTAAGAACACAATATTATAAAGTAGTATTATATCTGTATTTCTATAAGAACTTCCTAAATATTTCAATAGAGCATGATATTTGTGTAATTGTTTGAAAACAATTTTAAAATTGAATTTTATTTGTAATTCATTTTTACATGCCATAATCTATCTCCTGACCATACACCCTCCAACTGTTTCCACATCCCACACCTCCTACCCACCCCATCCTGTCTCCATGTGGATGTGCCCACTCCCTACCCCATCTGACCTCTAAACTTCTTGGGACATCCAGTCTCTTGAGGGTTCAAGGATGCATCTTCTCCTAATGAACACAGATTTGGATGTCCTCTAGTGTATGTGTGCTGGTGTCTCACATCAGCTGGTATATGCTATTTGTTTGGTGGTCCATAGTTTGAGAGATTTCGGGGTTCAGATAAATTAAAACTGATGATCCTTGTACAAAATCGACATTACCCTCAGCTTCTTTCAGCCTTCCCTAATTCAACAACAGGGGTCTGCTGCTTTTGTCCATTGGTTGGGTGCAAATAATTGCATCTGACTCTTTCAGCTGCTTGTTGGGTCTTTCAGAGGGCAGTCATGATAGATCTTTTTTTTTTTTTCTTTGTGAGCATTCCATAGCCTTAGTAGTAGTGTCAAGCCTTGGGACCAAAACTTGAGATGGATCCAATTTTAGGCCTGTTGCTGGACCTTCTTTTCCTCAGTCTCCTCTCTATTTCCATCCCTGTAATTCTCTCAGACAGAAACAATTATGAGTCAGAGGTGGGACTGTGGGATGGGAACCCCATCCCTCATTTGATGTCCTGCCTTCCTTTTGGAGGTGGGCTCTATAAGTTCCCTCTCTCTACTGTCTGGCATTTCATCAAAGGTTCATCTCTATGAGTCCTGAGAGTCTCTCATCTCCCAGGTCTCTGATGCATTATGCGGGTCCCTCCAACCTCCTATTTCCTGAGGTTGCCTATTTACATTATTTCTACTGGCTCTCAGGGCTTCAGTGCTTTTTCCTCACCCAATATGGGATCAGGTTCCCCTCAATCACCCTTTGCAACCCCACCTCATCCACTTTCCCTCCCAAGTCCCTCTCTCCCTCCCCACTTCTGACTGCTTTCTTCTCTCTTCCAAGTGGGACTGAGTCATCTTCATTTTGGCACTTCAGCTTGTTAAGCCTTTGGGTTTGTTTTATTTTTTAATTTTTTTTTTTGCTAATATCCTCTTATTAGTGAGTACATACAATGCATATCTTTTGGGTCTGAGTTACCTTACTCAAAATGGTATTTTCTAGTTACATCCATTTGCCTGCAAAACTCAGGATGTCCTCATTCTTAATAGCTGAGTAGTATTCCATTGTGTAAATGAACTACATTTTCTATAGCCATTCTTCGTTGTGGGACATCTGGGCTGTTTCCAGCATCTGGCTATTACAAATAAGGCCACTTTGAACAAAGTCGAGCATGTGACCCTGTGACATGATGGGGCATCTTTTGCGTATATGCCAAAGAGTAGCATGGATCTTCAGGTATATCTACGTCCAATTATCTGAGGCATCTCCAGATTGATTTCCAGAGTGGTTGTACTAGTTTGCAACCCCACCAGCAAAGGAACTGTGTTCCTCTTTCTCCACATTGTTGCCAACATGTGCTGTCTATATCTTTTGTGTTTTATTTTGCTCTGAGAAATGTTGTGAGTTAATTGAGGTTTTAAATTATTTTTGAATGATACATAAAATACATGTATTGTAAATGGTCACAGATACTATAGAACATTTTAATTCCCTCATTTTGTTTTTCATACAGAGTTTCTCTATGTAGCCATTGTTAGTCTAAAATTTGGGTGTAGACCATTCTGGTCTTGAACTCTTAGATATTTCCCTGTTGGCCTCACCAATGCTGGAATTAATGGCATGTGACACAGCAATATTTAAGTCATGTTGAACTTATTCCTGGCTTCAAATTTTCATTCTCTCTTAATAGAGAATACTTTCATAGGGGAAACCTGGAATGGGAATAAAATTTTAAATGTAAATAAAGAATATATTTAATAATAAAATGGAAGAAACAAAAAATATTTTAGTTATTTATTTTTTGTTTTAAGGAGTTGCCTGGGACATAGAATGGTTCTGGTTTGGAAGAAACAAGTACACGTCAGAGTGTAGAGCTAGTTTATGTATTGGAAGAAACTATTTGAAATTATGTTTCTGACAAGTAGTTTGTGTCCTAAAAATAAAAGAAATATGAAACTTTAATAATCAATACAAATGAGAAAATAATTAAACCCTACTACACATTGAGGAATACATCTATATGGACTTTTAAAAGGGAGGCACTTCAATGTACAATAGATACATGAGAAAACAATAACAATGAACTCCAGGTAAATACAAATCAGAAAGCACCGAGGTATCATCCCTTTTATTAATATTCTTTGTTATAAAGGAGACTAGAAATATTAAATGCTGAAGAGAAGAGTACACTTGTATGAGAACACTAATTAATACCACAAGAGTACAGATAATACTCAAGGATCTTACAATCTTTTCAAAATAGTCTTTGGAACATTTGAAACATCAAAATAGAGTTTGGAACATTGGAGGGGGATTTTTGTTGGGATAAGATGACATAGGAAGCAGGGAAAAGTGACAAAATGTATAGAATGACCAACAGGGCCAATGGCAAAGCTCTACATCAGCAATGGCAGGGAAGAGTCAGGGCCAAACAGGTCTTGCTGAGTCACGCCGATATGGAAGTTACAGGTCTCAAAACAACAGCGAGGCTCAGGTTTGTACTCAAGGCCCAAACCAGGGCCAAAATGGGGCCCAAAATCTCCCACTTTTGTTTTTGTAATGAGCAGGTTACATGGCTACTGTCTTAGGTAGACCCCCACATGGGGATCTTATCTATCTCTGGATACCTTGTGTTGCTCTGGTTCAAAAAGGGGGTGCTCAATGACCTGTCTTAGGTTGTCTCAGCACAACTGAGATCTTACCTGTCCTCGGTCAGGTAGAGAGCTGAGGAGGAGTGCTCATTGGCAGAGAAATATGTAGAGCCTGGCTCAGAAGAGACAAGTCTTTGGTAATGGACCTCTACTTGGTGAAGCCAGACCACCTCTAGCCTCTGATGGATAAACTGAGTGAGCTTATTGAGCATACATAGTGTCTGTACTACAGTCTGCCCTGGGCTTGCCACCAGCTGTACTGTCTTAGGGTTTTTCTGCTGTGAATAGACACCATGATCAAGGCAAGCCTTAGAAAAGACATAATTTAATTGGGGCTGGATTACAGGCCAGAGGTTCAGTCCAGTATCACCAAGGCAGGAACATGTCAGCATCCAGGCAGACATATTACAGAAGCAGCGCAGAGTTCCACATCTTCATCTGAGAGCTGCTAGTGGAAAACTGACTTCCATGCAGCTAGGAGTAAAGTCCATGATCACAGTGACACACCTATTCCAACAAAGGCACACCTTTAAATAGTGCCACTCCCTAGGCCAAACATATACAAACCATCATATGCACCTTGATATCTGTGTGCTGTACCTACTCAGAAAAAGCCTGACATATAGCACTCTATTGATTGTGTCCTTTTCAGTAATGGGCAACTTATAATTATTGAAGTACCAGTACAAGCCTAAAGAGACTGCTGCAACATGTCACAGTTACTATATTTACTTATAGTATTGCTTGATTGGAGAAATGAAACACAAAGTAGAACAACATTTGAATCAAATGCTGAAGAAAATAGATAAATTATTATTTTAACTTTTATTAAAAATATTAACATTTTAGAACTAGATGTGTGTTACATGGATATAATCTGAGGCAGAGAAGGAAAATCACAAGGCTGAGGCCTAAGCAATACAGCAAGAATCCTTTTTAAAAGTTCAAGCATAATATAATTATTGACTATGGTCTTGAAACTTGACTGCTAAACTAGGCCTAGTCCTGAAAGCTTCTATCCTCCATACAATCTAAGCTAGGACTAGAATATTAACAATCTCTGAGATTTCTGAATAAGCTCACTCTTTCTAGTTCTTTTTATATTGTGGCAGGCTTGTTTAACTCAGCTATTCTGGTCCAAACTCCTCTCTGAACTGACTTATTCAAACTGGTTTCTTTCAGGTTCTGACTGAATTGCTTCACTTAAAACTAACTCTAGCAATCAGTTTTATCTGGCTCCTTTTCTCTCTCAGGTTTGATTTTTCTTCACCTGTGTCTAAACTTGTTCTCTCTTCAACCTGTCTGTGTAAAAACCTCCTGATTGAATTGAACTCAGTTGAACAAAACTCACTAACTTAAACTCAAATATCTGTTTCCTGAATGCTGGGGTTAAAGGTGTGTACCAACACAACTGGACTTAGGATCTTCTTTACCTGAAGTTTGCTCTATACCAGGCTTCCCTTGAATTCAGAAATCTGCTTGCTTCTTTCTCCTGGGATTAAAGGCAAGTCTGTATTCCACAAAGATCACACAGGCCTTGGAGGTTTTTTTTGGATGTGATCACTTGCCCTAGAAACTATGTTTCAGGATTAACATAACTCTACAGATTTTACCAATATTATCAAGTCTGGAAGTTAAAGAATGTTAAAATATTTTATAAAATGGTAAAGACTACATTCTATTAACTAAAAAGTAAGGTGATTAATACAAAGGAAATTATGACTGCATAACATAAGTTAAAGAAGCATTTGTTCTGTGTTGCTATCAAATCTTATGAATAGAAGTATAAAGGGAGGTTTATGCTTGTTTGCTTGATTTTGGTTTTTTTTCTGATGATCTTGTGTATGTAAGTGAGTGTTCAGGATATATATATATATATATATATATATATATATATATATAT
>NC_034592.1:82966940-82991145 GCF_900095145.1 Mus pahari
ACACACACACACACACACACACACACACACTAACACACGCTCATTACAATGCTACACTATCGTTCTTATTGTAAGTTCTAAGAACCCAAGTTTATGTATTCATTTTATATCACAAGTACTTTTCCCATTGCGTCATCTCTCAGGCTCAATAAAGACTTGTTTTTTAGTTACTTTTGTGACACTATGAAGACAACACTGGATAGAAATAATTTAAAAGATGTATTTTGGCTCATAATTTTCAAGGTTTTCAGTACATCATGGTACACAACAGTGGTAGAACACCACAGAACAACACATATGTTAGGGATTGGTCAGTCTGTGGAAGACTAAAGATGGAGAGAATGAATCTTGTACCAGGGGCTGAATATCATTTAAAATAATGGCCTTATGAACCTATTTATACCAGTGAGATTCTACCTTACAAGGTATCACAACATATCTTAGCAGTGCTACCAACTAGGGAACACACATTTCATACTTGAGCCTTTAGGGTACCATTTAGATGCAAACCATGAGCATCTGGTGGCTGCATGGAAACTTTTAGGAAGTAATCTATATCAGGTAGACCTTCAGTGAATCACAATTTGTGTAAAGCAGAAACTCTCTTACTCATTGCCACAATCAGGGCAGCACCATCTGGGATAATGTTAAAATTGGTAACATAAAAATATTTTTGTACCTAGATCTATGAATATATTCTTTACTTTATGTGGGATACATTCCTAGAAATTGTGTGATTAGGTCAAAATTTAGATCAACTCTTTCAGTTTTAATGTGATGACTTTTTACTTGTTTATGTCAACCATACTGGATGCTTAAAGAGAGAGGACTTTAGAAGAAAGTGGTATTTCACTCAGTTTTTGAGGATAAAAGTCATTCTTGCACATGTCATGGATGGCAACATAAGCTAAGGACCACCACTGCTGAAAAACTCACCTACCATTTGAATTAGAAGAAACATCTGTAATGAAATAAAGAGTGTGATGACAATTTTTATGTCAATACTAATTGTATTTGAGAGTTTCGCTCTAAGCAGGTGAGGTAACTTGGAGTGGAAGTTTCAGTGTCTACAATTTCCAGCTATTGTCTCCCTCCACCTTGCCATACCTTGAATTACAACTGCATAATTCCTCATTTCCTTCTGTCATTGAGTAAACATTCTCAAAAGCAGTTCTTAAGTTATAACTTCAAAAGGACACAAAAACATGTTGGAATGATGTCTTATGAGTTTTGCTTATTTGAGTCAGAGTCCCATTATGTGGTTTATATGTTCTGAAAGGCTAGCTTTGAACTCATGATGATTAGATATCCACAATTTGGGATGACAGGAATTTGCAATAATAAGGAGTAGAATGAATTTGAAATGCCATATCAAATTATGACAAATGTTGATACCAACTACAATAATTTACTTTTAGTAATTATGGAGGATGCAATAGACAAAATAAAGATGTAGTCAAGAACAAAACTAATGTGCATGTTGAAGACTCTTGCTCTCTTCCTGATTTGTATCAGTCTATTTCATCATAGGATCAAGATAAAAACCATCTCTTGTGAGAGTTGCATTATTAGGACCTAATTATCACCCAGAGGCACTTTCTCCTAATAATCATCACATTTAGAGTTAGAATTTAATTGCTTAATTTTTTTATGGTCCATTCAGTTCTATAACAAGAGCTTGCCTCAGTTCTTGATTTGATGTAATTACATTTGTAACAACCGTATTCCCAAATAAAGTAGAATGGGAGCTACAGGGAAGTAGCACTTCAGCGTTTCATTCTGAAGAACACAGTTCACCTTACAATAGCAAGAAATGAAATATTAGAATAAAGAGATAAACATCAGTCTTTACTGTTGTGCTAAATACTACGTTTCCCAATATCCATTGCACATCTCCACTTTTCAGGTACAATTATTAGAGTTGCATCAATAATAATCCCGAACCATGGCCATGTCTTTTTGTTCTACATACACATGTTGCGTGAACTGTGTTAGTGTTAATAAATAAAGTCAAATAATGGTTCACTGGTTACTTATTGAAGGTACCTTAACTCCTATAAGGGAATACCATTCATGTTTCACATCTTATTTTATGCCAATAAATTCTGAGTCAGTTCATGTTTGTCTAGGCTCTTAGAAAGTATCCAACTTACAAAAGATTCTTTCTCTGTTCCTTTGTGTCTCTGCCTCTCTTACTACACATATAAACACACACACACACACACACATCAGATTTCTGTAAAATTTTTTAATAATTAGCATTCACATATTGGTATATTTCCTTGTCATTATTCCCTGAAATATAGATAAATTAATTATTTAGATATAGCTTATATCGTGTTAAATGCTCTAAGTGATAATAGAAAGATTTTAAAGTGTATGAGAGGGTATTAATAGATCATATAGAGAAATAATTATCATTTTATATAACAAATTTGAGTACATGTAAATTTTAGTCTCTGTAGGAAGTGGTGGTCCCAATCCTGAATAATACTCAGGAAAAAATGTCTACTGTGGAATGAAAGGCATTCTTTTATCTTAAAAACGCTGAATATTTTTAATCAAACTTTAATGTACTTTTCCTGCTTCCATCTGTTTTATTATACAGAAGCTATTATAAGTACAATCCTTTTTAAAATAAAATTATCTACTTAAAATAAATGTAATATAGATATATTCTTTTTCTTCCTTGGTGGAATACAGCCCTTTGTGATTAATAAAGGAGAGTAGACAGTCTTTTGTTTTTTCTCTATTCTTGTCATGTACAATTTATTCATCTTATTTGACAAGTTACTGAGAATCCCAGAATCTCCCTGGATACTTACAAAGTTAATATTGAGATCAAAAGACTTCTAAAGATATTTTCAGGAAATTTGACATCATTTTGTAAACTTAAAGAGAAGTGTGTTAAGTGAGATTCCCTCAACTCTGGATCCAGGAAGTTCTCAACACTAGATAAGAGATGCTGGTTATTATGGTCATTGTAGCTGGTCAAATTTGATCTGAAATAGAAAAGATATTCAATGGATGTAAAAAGTCTCTGTTTGTAGGGCAGCAGGCATGGGGGAGTAAAGGGAGTAGGAGAAAACCTGCATCCCGCAGTAGTTCTCTTTCTGTGGGCGCTGGATGCTGTCTACAGCACGTGGGAAGCCACAGACCCCAGCCTGTGGAGGATAGACAAGGGGCAGCAGGAAGTCTCTGGGCCTCATGGAGCCTAAAGATAATGGGTTCTCAGTCTTGGGCATCCCAGGCATTGCTGGAAACCGTGGAAGAGCTGAAAACAAAGTGGAGGCCCTAGAGCCAGCTCAGTAATCCCCTGGGTGAGAACAGGGGAGGGCAGAGAGAGAGGGGGCACTGGGTCGTTCCCATGCTGCTGGGTGTCCTTGGTCTGGTCCATGGCTGGTGCTTAGGAAGGCCTTCCAGATGGAGGTTAGACGTAGCTCTTAGGGAAAAACCTATTCCATCTTTTAAGCATGGTGGGCCTTGATGAAAAGAGACAGTCTATGGTATTAGTTTTATTGTGGAAAGACTGAGAGAAAGAGAGAGGCCAGTCATGGCCAAGTGGAGAGAAGGTGGGAAGGGAGAGGGAAAAAGAGAGCTAGATATGAGAATAAGAAATGTGAGAGCTAAAGAGAGTGAGGAGGAGCCAAGCAGCTCCTTTTGTGGTGGGCTGGGCTACCTTGTTGCTGCCAGGTAACTGTGGGGAGGAGCATACCTGGCCATTGTCAGGTAACTCTGAGGGTGCAGTCTAACTAGAAAGACAGTAGCTTGGGGCTTTGTCTGCATGACTGGTAGTCACAGAATTAATGAGTTGGGGGCTCTGTAAAGTCAGGCACCTGTCTCTGTTCTGTCCCTTGTTGAATTTTCTACTGGGCCTCCAAAGCAAGCCTCACTCAACCAAAGCAGGTTGCCTTTCACTGTCCCACATCAGTTAATGTAACTTCTGTAATAAAAATAAGTACGATGACTGAGAAAAATATGAAAATTCTTTACCTTTATTAAGTGATGGTTTCTTACAAGGATATGCTATGGTTCAAAGAAAACTGCTCATACCTTGAAGAGACTATTATTTTTTTTCAAAATGCATTCTAGTTTTGTTTTAGTTCTAGTTTTGTAGTTTATTTAACGCAAAGCAATAGATCCCACCAGGTTTTCATACTGCAACTGAAAAGTAGGCTTTGACGTTTTTTTAGGTCAGGAAATTGCATAGAGCATGCCGCATCAGATCTCAAATGGTTTCTCTTAGAAATGTTGAAAATTATTACTGGGCAAATTTGACTAGCTGAAATAAATTATACTGTCAGGAAGACATAAGGTTGTATAACTAGATTTTTTAAAAGTACCTAGAAACAGTAGAGACCATTGCATATCTAATGCAGTTTGCATGAAGCTAAATTTAATTTGTTGTCAAATTGTCACATCTTTAGTAATTTTTTCCTTTTATTTTATTTATTCTTAAAGTGACTTTTCCACAATGTTCAGTGCATACCTTTATGCCCCACCTTTAGGGGCAGGCAGGTTTAGATGATATTGTGACCAGGCTAGTCTACATGGTTTTAAAGGCCAACCAAACCTGTACAGTGAGATTTTTATTTCAAAAATAATTTTCTTGTACTTGTTCCTAGCATATAAAACTTGAAGCATCTATTGGTTTTCTAATGTATACTCAAACTCCATTTTCAATCTTGTTACACATTGTCAAAGATTTTACTTCATTTTTGAGATACCATGTAGATGATAATGTATATCATAAACAATGATAATTTGATGTCTCTTTCAAGCAATATCAGTTGTATTTATTTCTTGTGTATTTTACTGGCTAAGCCTTCAAACACTATGTACACTAGATAAAAAAATTTTTTATGTAAAAAAAATTCTATTGACATCCTGTGTTTTGTTTATTTGCTTTCAGGGATGGGGGAGAGCTTGTCAGACATATTTTATGTTCATTTGTATTGAAATTATTAGAACTTTAGCAGAGATATAACATAAATTTTTAGATTTAAAATCTGTGACAGCTAAAGCAAGTTTAATTCATAAGAATTGTTATATATTATTGTTAAGCTATATTAATATTTACTTTAGGAAAGGAAGATGAAATATTACTGTAGTTAGATGATAAGTGTCTAAAATACATAAGCTATTTTAAGTGGTCTAATCAAAATAAAATATAAAATCACCAGAATTTTACAAGAATAAGGTTATCTGAGTTTATTAACATATACAAATTCAACACCTTTAGTCACTTGGTTTCCTGAATCTGAAGCTAGTACTAAAAGCCTGCTGCAGAAATCCTGCTCCCACATACATTTTTAGGTAAGTATAACCAGTGTTGAACAGATGAGCAGCAGTACATCTACAGACTAAGCCTGAGCATTCCAATTCTTCCTGACAGATCTACTTTAAGATCCTGGCTTGCAAGGACATGTTGCTTCTAAAGTGGGCACTGCCTGTGAGTGAATTTGCGAAAACAAAAATATATGAAGATGGAGACTGGCTCAAAATAAAACATGCTGGTGAAAATAGTAACTAAGGCAACAGCAATAAAAGGAGAACAGCTCAGTACAATCTGCAGATGGCTGTCTCAAATACATATTCCAGTTTTCTGTTACACATTTGGCTGAAGCACCTCTATAGGGAATGAACTGACTGATAACCACCCATCACACTGTTTCTGCCATGCCATGATGTGTTGTTTTGGTTTGGTTTGTTCAAATTTGAACACTCTCACCATCACTTATATGTGTCATTCTGAAGGCATTTATTGTACATAGATGCTTCCTAAACATTTTTGAGAATGTGTATATTATTTCTCTATCTGTATTTCAATGTCTGTCAAGGCAGACAGAATATATTGTTATACCATGATATCTAAACAGATAATGATAGTAGCAAGATCAATACATTGAAAGCAAAATAACTGAGATTGTATGCAATCTTACAATAGAATATAATATGTCCTTATATCCTTCTAAATTATGTAAACATACATAATCATCATTTTCTTCTTGGATTACAGATTCTGATGTAATATTGTGAAAGCTGATAATAATCTTTTAATTGGTTTTAAGAAATATTAAATTTTATTTACTTTGGGTGGACATGTATCATGGTTGCAATTATATGGCATTACTTACATCTATTTGTTTCCCAATTGTGATATGATAATCCATAATTTACATTAATTTTCATCATAATATGTTACACTGGAAATATAATGTGATTTAGAGATAAGAAACTATACTCAAATGAGCTTGGATACAAACAATATTTTTTCTTCCTCTTATTAGGCTTGCTAAACTATTAAGGATGAATTTGCCTAAATTTTTTTCATCTGTAGAATGATATATTTATTTAATAACAATATTTTTAGGAAAATTAAGAAGCTGGGGAGATGGCTCAGTGATTAAGAGCACTAACTGCTCTTTCAGAGATCCTGAGTTCAATTCCCAGCAACCATGTGGTGGCTCACAACCATCTGTATTGAGATCTGATACCCTCTTCTGGTCTGTATGAAGACAGCTACAGTGTACTCATATAAATTAAATAAATAATTCTTTAAAAAAGTAAAAGATAACAATTAATTATTTTAAATATGTCAGGCATTTGGAGTTCTGATGCAGTACTGCTTTGATTTATGCTGTTTTAATTTGAAATGTTTGACAAAATGTAACAGAACAAAAATTGCACAAAAGCACACACAAAAACATACACGCACACCCATAGGCACACACTCACACACATACATACATACACACACACACACACACACACACACACACACACATACACACACACACACACCAAATCTGTAGAGTCCATTTTTTTTTTTTTAGTCAACTCCCTGGAGTGCCATTAACATAGTCAGTGACAGTCCTTTGGAGAGAATGAATTTTCCCTCTCTCAGCATTAATAAATTCCAAATATTTTCTTAACTTGTGGTAGATCTTTGTCCACACTTACCCCTCCCAATGCTGGGAGTTTGTCTGTTTTGAACCTTGTTAGTCTTGGGCATGCTTTCGTGGTCTCTGTGGGTTCATATGTATATCCTCCTGGATGTTTCTGGAGAACACTGTTGTCTTGAATATATCTACTACTTCTGACTAATATAGTCTTTTGGTTTCCACTTCAGAATAGATCCTTGAACATTGAGGTGAGGTTCTTTTTTTTTTATTATTATTATTGTTTTTTAGAGCTGAGTGTTTCAAAGTCTTCTACTGTTTGCAAATTGTCCGGTTGTATACCTCTTCTGTAATTCCTATCTACTGCAAGAGGAATCTCCTCTGAAGAAGGTTGAATGATATTCTGCCCTATGGGTATAGCAGCATGTCATTGTGTTGCTTTGTGCCTTTGCCAGAATAATGTAGTATACCATAGGAGTAGGGTCCTGCTTAAGCTTATGAACTATTTAATATCAGGTTCTAGGTTTAGTACTATGCATGGTCTTTTGTTTTATTTATGTATTATTTATTGTTTTATTTATTTGTGATTTTTTGAGAAATTAGAAAATAATATGTAGTTTGAAATATATAGAGTTGGGTAAGATCTCTAAGAAACAGAGGTAGGGAAGAATACCAAAAATAACTTATAAAAATTTAAATTAAGCCACGCAGTGGAAGCACATGCCTTTAATGCCAGTACTTGAGAGACAGAGGCAGGCAGATCTCTGAGTTCAAGACCATCCTGGTCTACAGAAAGAGTTCTAGGATAGCTAAAGAACAGACACTGAGCAATCCTGTCTCATAAAAACAAACAAACAAAAAATTTAATTTAAAAGAAAAAAGAAACAAAATAAAACTAGTAGGAACTCATGAAAAAGGAAGAGTTTGTAGGCTTATTAACTTACTTATTGCAAAGAAGTAGTTCTCAACATTGATATTTACAATGTATCTTATTATCAAGTTAGGATTTAATAAAAATGTGGATTATTGCATTGAATACAAATTTTATGGATTATATATATTATATATTATAAATTATATATGTATTATAGTGTTTCTTGTACAAAGTATTTCTTAATTTAAAGTTTGCAGTATTAAATGGCATTATTCATTTAGCAGTTTCCATTAGAGTTACTAATAACTATATAATTTCTTCAGAGAGAAAACAAAAATGCCTTTTATCTTTGAACACTGAAAGCAACATATTGTTGGAAACTCTACATGAATTTTGTTAAGTCCTTATTTTTAAAGTGCAATTCTAGATTGTAATCAAGTTATTTGCCATTATGGCTTTTCCTGATTTTCTGCAATATTAAGGAAAGGCTAGGATTGTGCTGTGGGGCAATAGGGGCTATCCACATCAGCAGATGTCCTTATGTTCATTCTGGTCAATTGAAATTCAATAGAGCAACCTGGAGCGTCTTTTGCATTCTCCATTCTATTATGTACGGCTTAATTCTCCAATGTCTTTCAATCTCTGAATAATGTCTAGCTGTGGATATTTCTAGTTGTTCTCATCTGCTTCAGGAGAAAACTTTTATGATGATGATTAATAAGGCACTGATCTATGAGCATAGCAGAGTACCACTGGGAAACATTTTATCACTATAACATATTTTTCTCTTATAACTGTATTATTTGGTTTTACCCTAGATCCCTGCACTAGCTAGTCTCTGGTTCTTGGTTTCCTAGGCAATGTTAGGTATGGATTCCATCTCATAGAGTGGGTCATGATTCAAATCAGTTTTTGGTTGGTTATTCCCACAAACTCTGTGACACCATTGAGCTTGTATATCTTGCAAATTACCAAAGTTTTGTGACTGGCTTTTATATTTCTCTTATGATAATTGTGTAGAGTACTTTCCTGTACCAAAGAATATAGAGATTGAAGGATCTATGTAGGTATCAGTTTGACATCTCTATGTTAAATGAGTTGTGCATGTTGTGTTAATCAATTAGAATTTGTTACCAGTTGGTGAAGAAGAATCTACAGACTTGGCAATAGCCTGGGTCTTTGGAGATTCCCACACGAACCCTTGGGTCACCAACTAATTTAGGTATAATATAAGCCTTGTGATAAAATGTTCATTTGATGATAAAACATATATCCAGTTGATACTGTCTCATTATTTGGAGATTTCATTTAGATAATATTCATACATGTCTATATATTAGAAAGTTTCTACTATATTAGGTGTTCAAATTCCCCTCAAATGCTCCCAAATTTAATGTCTCACCTTGTATTCCCACTCACATTACCCTTTCAATTCCCCTCCCAAATTTTCCCTCCCATGCTATTTCCTCTCAACCATCCATAATTATCCTATTTCTCTTTTCTAACAACAGCTATATGTTCTCTCCAGTCCCTTACTGTACACCAAACTTCTGTTGTTCTATGGATTATAGCTCGATTGTCATTGACTTTATGGCTAATATTCGCATGTAAGTAAATACACACTTCATCTTGCTGAGACTGGGTGAAGATGACTTTTCAGGAAGAGAGTCAAACTATTTCAAGATCAAGCTATACCACTCTTGGGCATATACCCAAAAGATGCTTCTTCCTACCAGAGAACCACTTCCTCAACCATATTCATTTCTGCTCCATTCATTATAGCAGACACTAGAAACAACGTAGATATCCTCCAGAGGAAAAAAATGATAAAGACAATGCAATATATTTATACATGGACTTTTACTCAGATGTGAAAAAAATGACAACATGAAATTTTCAGGTAAATGGATAGGACTAGAAAAAATAACCCACAGAGAGGTATTTCTATTTTTTATCATGAAAGGTCTCACAAAAAAGCCTATAATAGTTTTTCCTCTCTATGATCCTATCAGGAGGATGTTTCTTGATTCTGAATGTTTACACTAGTTATAAATATACATACATACATATATATATATATATATATATATATATATATATATATATATATATATGTGTGTGTGTGTGTGTGTGTGTATAATTATGTGTGTTCTTCTGTGTGAATGTGTGTGCATGTGTATGTGTGTATTTGTGTGCGTGCATGTGTGTGTACCTACGTGTGTATGTATGTATGTATGTGTGAATGTTAGTGTTGAACTTACTAGGTTAGATGTGACTTATTGATACATCGCTTTGTTCTTTTATTTACTACAACTGAGGACTGGAGCAGACATTTTGGTATTTGTCATCAGTTTTACTTTTTTCTTTGGATAAATGTCTACATATATTTTTAACCACACTAAAAAGATGTGTTTCTTCTTTGTTACTGAATTTTATACATATACACACACATATACATAAACATATACACATACATATATAAAATCATTGGAACACTAAAGAATCCTGTGATAATACTAAACTGGATAATGAAATATTTATACAGAGGACCTGTGTATGTGCTGTGTGTGTGTGTATATGTGTATGTGTTTGTGTGTATGTGTGTGTATGTTTGTATATCTATATCTATATCTATATCTATATCTATATCTATATCTATATCTATATCTATATCTATATCTATCTATCTATATATATTTATATATGTACAAATATGTATATATCTATATGAATATATGTATATACATATAGTTATATGTATATATAGCTATATATCCATGTATATATACTTTTAGCTATATATGCAAAATATATATAATATATAATAACCTCTAATCAGATAAATATTTTGTAAATATTTTCTCTTATACTGTAGGTTGCCATTTTACTTTAATGATTTTTCAATTCAGTGTGAAGAAGCTTTTGAGTTGGATGTAGCCCTGCTTTTCTATATTTGGTATCATTGCCCATGCTTTTGGTGTCAAATCCAAGAAATCATTGCAAAAAATAATGTCAAGAAATTTTTCCATTTAGAAGTACTTGAAATAAAAAGACTCATAGAAACTAGAAATGGTTGCCAAAAGCTAGGAGGAACAAGTAGGAAATTGCTGCTTAATGATTATTAACTTTTAAGGCATGAATAACTTCTTGAAATGTGCTGTAGAGTATAGTACTTATTTTACAAATATAACTGTATATGTAAAATATAATGAGAAGCCTCTTACTTTCTGCCACTCCCATGCTATCTAGACTGAGGAAGACCCAAAAACTTAAAGGCCATGTGAGCCACAGCCACAGCCTCATTGGTAAGCTCACCAAGCACCCAGGAGGCCAAGGGAATATTGGCAGCATCCATCTCCGCAGGATCAACTTCGTAAAATTTTATCCAGGTTATTTGGGAAAGTTGGTATGAGGCATTATGACTTTAAGAGGAACCAGAGCTGCTGCCCAACTGTAAACCTCAATAAATTATGGACATTTGGTTAGTGAGCAGACATGGATCATTGCTACAAAAAACAAGACTTGAGCTGTTCTTTCCACTGATGTTGTACTATCGAGCTACTACAAAGTACTTGGGAAGGGAAAGTTCCCTAAGCAGGCTGTTATTGTGAAGGCCAAATTCTTCAGCAGAAAGGATGAAGAAAAGATTAAGGGAATTGGAAGTGCCTGTGTCCTGGTGTCCTACAGCCACCTATAAAGTTAATTGGCTTATATTTTCCATGTGAAAAGAAATTATGACGAGAAGATAGATCACATTTAAAGTGACCCTATTCAATTATAAGTATCAGGTAAAATCACAAAAGGAAATAAGTAAACAATGGATTGCATTCAAACCTTAAGTGTGAGGAAGTTGTCCCAATATGTGCAAAAGTTTAATCATAAATATGCTCATATTTCAACTTGAATGCTATGAATTAAGAAATGCATATGAAATATATGATTTTTTTTATCTTTGGCTCTATAACATAATTCTTTACTCACAAACAATAAAGCAAAGATATATATGGTCTCAGAAATGTCTATTATATAGATACTTCTAATTAAGAATTTCCTTAACACATATATTTCATTCTCATAATTTTAACTTTTCTTGTGACTCCATATCACACCTAAAGTGTATCAAGAGTCCCATATGTGACAGACATGAATTCATTCCTATACATACATTACCATATTTTCAAATTTAATTATAGAATCACTATAATCATTTCTATATATAAATGAATAAATCAATCCTTAAATATAAAAAAATTATGTCCTATAAGTGAAGAAGACAAGTTTAAGAGCTACATATGATTCAGGATTATTCTTGACTTTTCTGGTTGGAGTGAGTAACTTATGAACACCACATTTTGCTTCAAAGGCAAAAGCTGTTCAAGAACACTTTTTTGGGGGGGGTAGAAATACGTCTTTTCACTATTTGATTTCTGCCTACTTATTTCCTAAAAATACACTTTTTGATTGTTCTAGCCTCAGAGAAAATCACTTTTCCATAAAGTGCCCATTATACTGTGTCAATGAATGTGATAGCATGCATAATTTACCTCAGAGAAGCATGTAATTACAAAATTAACCTTTTACTATTCTCTTGTTAATCAGTTATAGAAAAGGATGGAAGATTAGAACATTAGCAACAGTGTCCACTGTGCTATTGTTCCTTTTTATTTCTAAGTTACCAGATAATGATAATATTCTCAAAGAAAAGTGGTGGAACATGTTAAACAGACATGACATTTTTCGTGTATAGCATGACCTATTACAAATGTATTTCACTACTTTAAAATATAGCTATTCAGTGCTTGCAGTTTGTTTAAATGACAGGAAATTCATGACCCTAATTTTTACATCTAAAGTTAAAACCATACATTTCATAAAAAATAGCATGACTGTACTTCACTAGTTTGTTTTTATGATTAAGTCACAAGCTTGTGACATAGGAGTGTTGTCTTCTGAAAACTTGAGGGACATTGCCAGACCTTTCTCTTCCCCAGACACTTAAAATGGCCTCCTCAAGCCGAAGAAGAATACCTTATATTGCCAAACTATCAAATGTCAAAGTCATTTTTATAGTAAAAGTTTTGACCCTTTCAACCATGTCTACAAAGTTGGTGAAATTCCTAGTGTCACACATTTTAATTAAGAACCTAGAAATAACTCGATGCGTGAGGAATCAAACTGAACAATTTGAAATTGTGTTTTCAGGGATGTGAATAAATATATAATTTAACAATAATTAATAAAAATTTTGTCATGAATTTGAAAGAAGAAAAAGCAGAGTATAAAGGTGGTTTGCAAGACCAAAGGTCCTCTCTTCCCAATGATGGCCGACTAGGCCATCCTCTACTACATATGCAGCTAGAGACACGAGCTCTGGGGATACTGGTTAGTTCATATTGTTGTTCCACCTATAGGGTTGCAGACCCCTTCAACTCCTTGGGTACTTTCTCTAGCTCCTTCATTGTGGGCCCTGTGTTCCATCCTATAGATGACTGTGAGCNTCCACTTCTGTATTTGCTAGGCACTGGCATAGCCTCATACGAGACAGCTATATCAGGGTCCCTTCAGCAAAATCTTGCTGGCATATGCAATAGTGTCTGAGTTTTGTGGCTGCTGATGGGATGGATCCCCCAATACAGGGGAATGCCAGGGCCAAGAAGTGGGAGTAGGTGGGTAGGGGAGCAGGGCAGGGTGAGGGTATAGGGAACTTTTGGGATAGCATTTGAAATGTAAATAAAGAAAATATCTAATTAAAAAAAAGTTGGAAAAAAAGGTGGTTTGGATGAAGTAAAAGGAAGTGATATATGGCATAATTATATAATAACATCAAATCATAAAGTAACTAATTTTAAAGAAAAATGCCTGACAGTCTTTTAGCCATTCACTTTGATATGCCCAATTCGTCCTTTTTCTCCTCAGGTTTGGGAACTCATATTGATGATACTTTGTGGGTTTATGTTCATATATTACTAAGAGTCACAAACTTAAAGAATGGAAAAAGATATTAAGCAACACCATATCTGACAGAGATCTTATATCCAAAATTCAGAACTCGGGAAACTAGAGATCAACAAACTGCATAATATTTTTGTTCTGTTTTGTGTTTCTTTTTGAGACAGTGTTTCTCTGTGTAGTCCTGGCTGTCCTGGAACTCACTCTGTAGACCAGGCTGGCCTTGAACTCAGAAATCTGCCTGCCTCTGCCTCCCAAGTGCTGCGATTAAAGGTGTGTGGGGGCCACCACGCCTGGCATTCATAATATAATTTTTAAAGCTGGAGAATAGAAATAAACAGATAATTCTTAGCAGAGCAAAGTCAAAAGCCAAGAAACACTTTTTAAAAGTTCAACATCCTTAGCCATCAAAGAAATGCAAATAAAAATGATTTTGAGATTCCAACTCACACCTGTCAGAGTGGCTAAGATCAAGAACACAAATGACAATTCATGCTGATAAGGCTGTGGAACAAAGGGGAAACTTCTCCCCTGCTGGGGAAATGCAAACTTACACATCCATGTTGAAAATCAATATTGCAGGTTCTTAGAAAATTAGAAATAGATCTACCACAAGAGCCATCACTCTTGGGTATGTACCCAAAGGATGCTTGCTCCATCCAATCACAAAGACACTTGCTCAACTATGTTTGTAGCAGCTTTTATTCATAATATGCCAGAGCTAGAAACAGTAAACAACCCAGCTGACCTCAACCAAATAATATATAAAGAAAATGTAGTACAATGGACTATTACTCTGCTGTTAAAAAAAACAATGACTTCATGAAATTTGCAGGCTGGATGGAGCAAGGAAAAAAAATCATCCTTAGTGAACTAACCCAGACCTGGAAAGACAAAGCTGATTTTCCTTGCCTGCAGAGTGTGCTGGAACCAGAGCCTAGCATAATCATCATTAAGAAGGCCAGAGAGATTTCACTCAGTTGCTGATGGGAGCAGATACAGAGTATCACAGTCAAACCTTAGGTAGAGCTCAGGTATCCAGTGGAAGAGGGGGAGAAATAATAGAAGGAACATGTTAGGTCAGGGACACACCAGGAGAACATAGACCACAGAACATATCTACTGGGACTCATGGGAACTTGGAGATAGCAGGGAATCTTTGAGAGGACCTGAGGGAATCTAGGTCCTCTTCATGTATGTTATAACTGTGTAGCTTGATGCTCTTGTGGAAATCCTAGGAGTATGAACATTGGTTGTCACTGACTCTTTTGCCTACTTTTGTGACTCTTTTCTTCCTACTTATGCGCCTTGTTCAGCCTTAATGTGATGGTCTGTGCCTGGTTTTATTGCAGTTTATTATGTTGTGTTGGGTTGATGTCCCCGAGAGGCCTGCTCATCTCTGAGGAGAAGAGGGGGTGAGTTTTGTGGAGAGTGGCGGCAAGGAGAAGAGGGGAAGAGGATTGAAAAAGTGGAGGACCGAAAAATTGTGGTTGGGATATAATGTGTAAGAGAAGAATAAAAGAATAAATAAAAAAAAAAAATAAAGAATTTGTGTAAACCACACTGATCAGTGAACAGGTCTGGAGAGGATTACCAAAAATTTTAACTGACTCGGAGGGTCAAACTTATGGTGGGTGGATTTGAATCATATAAGAAATCTCACTCTGTATAGTCTGCCCTGTAAGTAAGACAGGATAGGGTGTTCTCAATATTTGGGGGAGGGTCGCTGTACTTCTTTGGCTGTGAGGTTAGTTCCTTACACAGGGGGAATACAGAATGGATCTGCCTAATTTCCTGCTTTTAGTGCCTGCTTTGACTTCCTTCCCTCAATGACAGGCTATGATTTGGGATCTTAAGCTGAAGTAAACCCTTTCTTCCTTTATTGATATGTGTCAGTGTTTTCCATCATACCAAGATATGTACAGCTAGAATATATTTCATACAAATTAGTTATTTTACTTTATTGTCTGAACCATTGTTTCCCTATATAGGCATATATGTTTCTGTCTTTACCAGTCTATACAATTTGCCAACTAGGCAAAATGTTTCTGAGAGGATTTACACAATTATTTTCAGATGGAAAACCTTACTAAAAAAAAAAAACTATGTGTTTAGGTGGATATTAAACTTAAGAAGTATTTTTTATAGACCTCAAGAGCCTTGGGAATATCTATAATTGAGTACAAACCAACTCATGGAGTTGAAATATTTCATCTGATATTTAATATAACATAATCTTTAATTTTTTTGTATTTTAATTATTTTTAGTTGTAAATAATGTAATATATTTTGCTCCACAATGCTAGATATTTATATTCATTATTGTTTTGACATCATGCTATTTTTAATGCATTTTTCCAGTGTGTACACTTATAATCCTATCATCTCACTATTAGAATGAACAGGGTTTTTCTTATCTCTATTTACCCTGTTGTATGATAGAACACCAGAATTTACACTTTGCTTAACAATGAGAATGTACCTATGAATCAACCTTTCTCTACTTTATGTAAATTCTCACCACTTATAAACAAAAGAATGGATTATAGATTTAAATATACAACCTCCAATTATGAAATTAATAGAAGAAAACATGAAAGAAATATTTTAATCTGGTTTTTAGGGGATTCTTAGAAATTTGCTTCCTACTTCTATGAATTCAGGTTTTTGTTTCTTTGGGTTTATGTGACTTGACACACTGTGCTGTTTGTTATTATATACTTGAAGTATATAATTCAGTATTTTACTTAGTATAGTTTTCTCCAATACTGTCCATGTTGTTACAAATGCTACAAATTAGAAGCCTATATAGTTTCTGGTTTGAAAGTATTATGATGTTTATATACACCAATTTTTAAAAGTCTGGTCAACTATTAATGAACAATGAAGCCAATTTAATACTGTGGATATTCTAAGAAGGGTTATAGAAAACATTTTTTTTCTTTTTTTCTTTCTTTCTTTTGGTGTTTTCCTTAGAGTATTAATGTAACTCCTGTCGATAAGGGCAATTTTAGTTTAAGCTGTGTGAGAAAACTCTATATTTGCTTCAATAAAATCCATATTACTCTATATTTGTAGAGAAAGTCTCTGAGAGTACTCTCTCCTCTGTACTCCTGCCAAGATGTGTTTGCTATCTTGTGATAAAAGCCAAGAATGTAAAGAGAAATCTTGCAGAGGTTTTGTTTATCAGAATGTCTGTCTGGGACAATTTAAACCCCATCATGTATTTACTCACTATTGAGCCTTTGAGTTCTTTATAAATCTTCACAATGTCTTGTGAGAGGACAGTTTTCAAATATTACCCCCAATTCTGTCCATTTTCCATTAGCTCTGTTAAATGTGTTCTTTGCTGTATAGAGACTTAAACAGTTTGACACCAATCCATTTTTTGGATTGTCATTTTTTGTTTTTTAATCTTTGGCTTCTAAGGTAATCCCCCCCCCAACACACACACACACACACACACACACACACACACACACACACACACACACACACATACACACAAACACCAAAATTTGCCCTGGAAAATATCTGGGAAGAAGTATTTCTTACATTTTGTCTTCTAATAGTTTCATAATGTGGGGTATACATTTAAGTCTATAATCCATGTTGAATTGCAGTTTATAAAATGAAAGTTTTAGATGTAGTTTCATGCATCTCTATGTGGACATCCAAGTTTTCTATCACCACTGAAGAAAGTTATTTTCCCGACTGTTTGTTCTTTGGTCCTTTCATAAGAAATCAATTGACTCTAAATATTAGAAATGTGTCTGGACCTCTAAGAGTTCTCAGAGACTGAGCCACCTCTCAAAGAACATACACGGGCTAAAATGAGGACCCTGGCACATATGAAGGATACACGCTCTCTCTCTCTAATGATGTAGTTTGGCTTTGGTATCAATTTCCCTACTGGGCTGCCTTGTCTGGCTTCAGTGAGATATGATATTCCTACTTTGACTTGATTTGACATGACAGGGTCTGGGAATACCCAAGGGATGTGGGGGGGGCGTTAGGAGGGAGAGTCTCTGTGAGTGGAAAACAGGGAGGGGGGAGCAGAGTTTGGTATGTAAATAAATAAATGAATAAATTTAAATAAAAGAAAGAAATACATCTGGGCTTATTATTATTAAGATTGTTCTTGATTATAGTAGTGGTATTATTATTTTGCTTATTCTTTTTGGTCAATATCATGCTATTTTAGTTACAAACGTTATATAGCACTTTTTGAATTGAGATATTATGACTCTGCCATTGCTATTTTCTTTCAACATTTCTTTGGATGGTAAGAATAATTTTGTAGTTTAAATAAATTGCATAATTACCTTTCTAATTTCTGAGAAGATTGATATCACTTTTAATATCCTTATGCCAAATACTTTAAATTTTCCTAAAATTATGTATAGGTTAGGTGATATCTAAGTCTTTTCTAATGAATTTTTGGGAACATATGCAGTTAAACTACTATTGGAATAAGCTTTATTCACACTTTTTTATTTATGTTTATTAAAATCTCACAATCTGATAAAAATCATTCATCAGCATTTAAATTTTAATTTTTAACTATGTGTTCAGCTATATGCCTATACCTTAAGGACATAATCTTTTGTAGAAATTTCTTGAGACAGGAATTTTCAGTTCTCCAGATTAGAAATACGGGAAGTTGGACTACCTTTGCTAAGACTTTCTTGAAAACAACAATTCAAATGTTTACCAAAATCTTACTATGGTTGTCAGTCACATTGGCACAGGGAAATTTATAAAGATTCAGTGTGGAAAATGATGGATTTAGGGAAACTTGTGAATGAAAGTAGAACAGGAGAAATGTATAGGAGTTTTATTCCAGCAACATGGCTACTCTGGGTGGGATGCACAATCATCTTTAATATACACCTTTAATCCCACACAATGTAGGTAAGGTTATTTTCCAGAACGAAGTAACCATGTTTGAAAACAATGTCTATTCTAGTCAAGAGGCAGACAAAATGACAAATCAGAGAAAGATTTGAGAGAATAAATCAGATAGGATATGCCCAACGTTCATGAAAATATTACAGTGACTCAAATTACTTTAAGAACATTTAAAGTCTACGAATAGAAGTGGGAGTGGGTGGGTAAGGGAGCAAGGCGTGGGAAGATTATAGGGAACTTTCAGATAGCATTTGAAATGCAAATAAAGAAAATATCTAATTAAAAAAAAAAAAATGTTATCATCTAGTAGTGGAATCAGGGTAAATCTTTCTCTCATGCAGGAAAAACAACTGGTCAAATAAATCTAGATGCTTCCAAATAAAAAATAAAGTGTAATGAAAGCCTAAGCAGTGGGCATGCTTCTACTTGCTATAAGACCTGCACAAACTATTTTCAAAGTTGCAGTGATGAATATAGCGGCCTCTTGTGAGGCTATGCCAGTGCCTGGCAAACACAGAAGTGGATGCTCACAGTCAGCTATTGGATGGAACACAGGGCCTCCAATGGAGAAGCTAGAGAAAGTACCCAAGGTGTTGTAGGGGGCTGCAACCCTGTAGGTGCAACAACAATATGAACTAACCAGTACCCCCTGAGCTCCAATCTCTAGCTGCATATGTAGCTGAAGATGGCCTAATTGGCCATCATTGGGAAGAGAGGCCCCTTGGTCTTGTAAACTTTATATGACCCAGCACAGGGGAAGGCCAGGGCCAAGTAGTGGGAGTGGGTGGGTACGGGAGCAGGGGTGTGGGGGGTATAGGGAACTTTCGGGATAGCATTTGAAATGTAAATAAAGAAAATAATAATAATAAAAAAGAAATGTGTTCATTCTCCCATTTAATCCAGTCAGACACACTGTTTTTGAAGAATGTATGAAGTTAAAGAAGTTATTTATCTATCTATCTCATTTCTATCAGATTTAGAAAAAAAACTTAGAAACACCAATATAAATTTAAGGTTAAGTGACATATAATCAATATTTTCAACATGAAAATCATAGACAGCAGTCCTGAGTATGCAATAGCCTATAAGATCACAAATGGGTAGGAAGAGCTATAAAATATGATCACACATATCAAAGCTTACCTGAAGCATAGTCTATGGCAACATCTCTAATGTAATTATTAGTGACCAAATATGCTGCATGTTAATAAATTGGATTCAGAGTATGTGAACCAGTCGAAGTAATTTCAAAGTATTAAGTTATAATTAGAAGTGATAGGACTTTACAATATTCTGGTAGTTATTTAGTGAAATGACAGAATGTGTATGAGGGAGTGAGTGAGAGTGTGTGTGTATGTGTATGTGTATGTGTGTATTATGTGTGTGTACATATGAGCGGTGAACATATTTGAGTATACATGCATATTATTAGCAGAGATTGACAATCTCTTCTTCTATTCATATATTCTTCAGTACATTGTTAGGGAGAGATCTTTCACTGAATCCACAGCTAACCTATTTACTGGAGCTGGCTGCATGAGCTCCAGGATCTGTCTGTTTCAGTCTCCTCACACTGGGGTTATAGGCAAACCACATCCAGCCATTCTTTTTACATGACTACTGGCATTCTGATCCTAGTTTTCAGATGTGAGTTGTAAGCACTTTTCAAACCAAGCCATTTCTTTGGTTCCAGTGTTCCCTTATTCTTAATCCATTCTATACTTGACATTTCTGTTGAGATATTTAATTTTAACTTTTAAAGAATATAAAGCAGAGATTACCAATCAAGATAGTAATAAAGTAGTTCTTCCTCCTATTTTAATATTATATTGAATTGATCTGAGAGAAATTATTAGGTAGATAAAGCTGTAGATTTTACATTTGCCATCAAATAAATTCTGACAGTGAAAATAATTAAACACTAGTGAGTTTCATCTACTGTTTTAGGAAATACATTTTTTAATATTTAACTTAATATTTTAGAAATATTTGCTTTAAAATGAGCATAGCCCATCAGTTTAGTTAAAAGAGACTAATAATTAAACAAAAAATCATAAATTATTGGGAAAAAGAATAAATATAACCATTTTCATTCCAAATTACCCTGTATAGTATTATTATGTAATTGTTTTCTTCTCCTAAATGTGATATTTCATATTTTTTACTTATAATATTACTATTCTGTTATTTTTGTTATGCTTGCATGAACAAATCATTTGTTTTGAATATACTGTCTTTCAGAATAGTAAGAGTTGTCTTAAAAAAACAAAATAAAACAAAACAAAGATAAAACAACAACAACACAAAACCCTATCCATTTTACACATAGGACTTTCATATATTTAAATAGATAAAATTTCATTGTTACAAGTAGCATTTCAATGTCTTGATAAGTGGCAATATAAGTATTTGTATTAGTCAAGTTTCATTCCTCTTGGAAAGTACTTATAAGTGCTGGTCATGATTGATTATATTCTAAAAAGTGGCGAAGATAATGTATGAACTATGAAATAATAAAGATACACCCTTCTCTGTGACAGCTCAATGTTTTCTACAAATAGAGGTCACTGGCTTCCTAATAATTTTTACACTTGGACAGAGTACATAGAATTTAACCTGATCAGCTTTTCTAAGGAGAAGAATAACTTATTGTTCTAGTTAGAGATGTGTGACTAACAATTCCAAACTTAAGTTTTATAAATGAGTGGCTCAATTCAGTCTCTATAATTCACTATTGCTTTTTCCCCTACAGTATCTCAAGCAGAGATGATGCCATCTGACACCTTAAAGGTGATCAGAAAATTTCTTTTGTATGAATTGAAAGAGATGTGTCCCTGTTCAGGGATGACTCACTCCTGTCATTTTGGAAACCAAACAAGACATCCAGCACAGGCTAGCCATTAAACATTGCTTTTAAAAATGAATAACTCAGTGAATAAAAGCACAAAACAAGCAACTCTATTTTGTACCAAATTTTTCTTTTCTCTTATCAGCATTTTTAGTAGGTAGAGGCTTTCTATCATATTTTAAAGGGTTACACAGTTAAGTAAATAGTTTACACTATACATGCTGCATTTATTCCGTTAACTATGAGATAAATGATGTTTGGAGTGAACATATAATACGAACCTTGCTGTTGGGGATGCATGTCTCTCTAGTTGTCCAATTTTATCTGATATGTCCCACTGGGAAATGTTTCCAAAGGCAGTAAAGGCTCACCTAAATTGATATAGAATTACAGTTGTTTATGGTTGAAATCCAAAGGACATCAAAACAAATTCATGAAATTGTTTAATCAGAAAGCATCTTTGAACAGATACTTGCTCTGATTTCAATGTGTAAATCCTACATCATACCCAGGGGTACTCTTCGTAGAGCAATGTTTGAACAGCAGCAATATCACTACCCATTTGAGAATCATAAATTCTAATGTCAAGACTAGCTTCAGATTTCTAATTCTTTACCTTGTGTTTAGCAAGCAATGCACAATAATCTGGTAGTGACATATTTTTATAAAAATACAGCCAAAATGAAATTAACAATTGTGAAACTAATTCCAGAGATAAATGGACACACAGGTCATATGGAACTAAAGTGGTAAGGATTTTGATTTTATACAAAAGTATTATAACGTGACACGTATATTACCATTTAAAGCTGTTTTCCATTGAATCAATGTCAAAGTATAAAAATATGACAGAAAAAGTAAGATTAGTAAGAAAAACTTACTTTAACACAATGGTTCAGTAATATAAACAGGAAAACAGAAAATTCTAATCAATAGTTAACATATCTTTGAAGAAAGACTAACCCCCTCCTACCACCAAATATCATGACCATTGATAAATATGAAAACTACTTATGATATAATCTACCGAAAAATACTTTGAGTATGCCGGGCAGTGGTGGTGTATGCCTTTCATCTCAGCACTTGGGAGGCAGAGGCAGGTAGATTTCTGATTTCGAGGCCAGCCTGGTCTACAGATTGAGTTCCAGGACAGCCAGGGCTACACAGAGAAACCCTGTCTCGAAAAAACAAAAACAAAAACAAACAAACAAACAAAAAACCTTGAGTATTCTGGTAGTTCTGATATAGAAATAATAGTAAAAATTTTGCAGAAAAGACAGCTCTATATTCATTAGAAACATAACAAGTTGTTCTGTTTCTATCACCAAATGTGAAGACCATTGATAAATTTGAAAATTTCTTGTGATATAATCTACTTAAAAAATACCTTGGGACAGGCATGGTGGCGCACTCCTTTAATCCCAGAACTTGGGAGGCAGAGGCAAGTGGATTTCTGAGTTCAAGGCTAGCCTGGTCTACAGAGTGAGTTCCAGGACAGCTAGCACTACACAGAGAAACCCTGTCTCGAAAACAAACAAACAAACAAACAAACAAACAAAACCCTTGATTATTCTGCCAATTTTTTTAATAAAAATACTTGAAATTTTGAAACATCTCTTTCCCATGATTCTGTAATTTTTAAAAATTCCATATAAAAGCATAGAAAAAAAATTGCATCTAATATGTACATGCTTGAGTTGTAAGGCTCTGAACTCAAGAGGAACTTTTACCAAATATAGAAAGAGATGTGAAAGACAATGTTCATAGTGATCCTATTTTTTATAGAAAATTACAAAGAATTGTGTATATCCTCCCCAAAGTTAGGTTATAAACTATAACCTAAATCTGTCTCTTGCAACACACTGAAGATCGCGTTTAAACCAAATTGGTATTTCATTGCCTAGGTATTCTCCCATGAAACCAAAACATAGTTTCTCATTTCTCTGATGTAATGTTCAGCATGGCCTTGGCAAGGACTGAAAACATTGTTCTTGCCTATGGAACAGGCCCAGTGTGGGACTCCACCAGTGTAGATGACTTCTGTGGATATCAGATTTATTTGTTTTTATAATAATGTATGTATTTTCATGATCCCCCAAGAAGAATGTCCCTCTGGTTAATGTCAGTGACTCCATGATAATCAAAGACAATCTGAGTCCAGGAGGTGAAAGTGTGGCCTGTGTCTCAGAAAAAAACCTGGCAAACACTGGAGCCTATAGCACAGCACTTATGGCAACAGAAAGGAACTCAAAAAACATGCTGTTTGTTTGTTTGATTATGTTTCCAAGTGCAAGCAGATTCCTGAGTCCAGTCAGCATGGGACAGAGCTAATTTAGGCCCAGTTATAGTCAATATGGTAATTTCAGGACAAGGTCCCACCTACTTATGTTTACAAAGGCAGGCAGACCTATGAATTCTTTTGCAATGTTAAAAAAATAAGAAAAAGAAAAAGAATGCATTTGCTATAATTAGCTAAAGGTCAAGGGACAAGGGTCAGAGAATACTGATGGAGGGATGGTCAAGAAGGAACCTAGAATAACTGAACTGATATGCAAATAAAAGACTGGGCTTCATGCTCATGGATTGGCAGGACTAACATAGTCAAAATGGCCATCCTGCAAATGCAATCTACAGATTCAATGCAATCCCCATCAAAATGCCAACCCAATTCTTCACAGAGTTAGAAAGGGTGATTTGCAAATTCATCTGGAATAATAAAAA
>NC_034592.1:82993335-83001807 GCF_900095145.1 Mus pahari
GGGGAGGGGGGGGGGGGGGGGGGGAAGGAACTTTCGGGATAGCATTTGAAATGTAAATAAAGGAAATAATAATTAAAAAAAAAGAGGAAAAAAAAAAAAAAAAAAAAAAAAAAGACTGGGCTTTGTGTCTGCATGAAATGACCTAGCAGAAAGTGTTAGAAAGTTCTCTAAATTATTTTTTTCTAGTTAGAGCTTAGCTGTCTGGAGTTTTCTGCACAGCAAACACAGCTCTTCAGGATTTTTTATTTTATAAACAGGATTTCTGATTTTTGTTCAGAAAATCCATGGTGAGTGAACACAGCTCTTTTAGAATGTTTTATAGCTCTTTTAGAATTTTTTTTTCCTAGTACAGATTCTGACCTTGGTCAGAAATCCCTGGAATTACTTAGAGAGCAAACACAGCTCTTTTAGAATCTTTTCTAGCAGCTATCTAGAGAAGAATGTCTGAAAAGTAGAAACACCTAGATTAGATTTTTTTTTTTAATTTTTTTTTTATGATTGGCTTTCTAATTTTGATTGGAAAACCCAAGAACTAGTAAGGGGACCGAGACAGGCTGACTCCATGACAACCTCCAAACTGGCAACTCAGGAGGCTAGGTCAAAACTTCTGTTTCCCAGTTCTGGGGAAGTCCAAGGAAGTCAGTTAATGGAATAACCACAGGCAGAAGGAAACCAATCAGAAATGCCCCACCAGAAGCTGCCCTTTCTACTACCTGGCCTGAGGCAAGAGCAGTGACAATGATTTCCAGGCTTCTCTAGCAAGTTTCCAGCATCCCACCCCACCCCACCCCCACCCCTGCCATCCAGCAATGGTTATGGAATGTCCCAAGAGCCCTACCCAATTCCAAAGACTCCCATACCACTAAAAATCTGCCCAGATAGTCAAAACAAAGGTCATCTACCACTCCCAGGAATCCCCCTCATCTGCTTTAAATTGGACCTGAGAGCTTACCTGGGCATCCTAATCTTGGTAAATGATATACCACCATATGGTGGACTTCTATAGAATAGAAAGCTCTTTGCTTTTGCATACTACTTGAGTCTGGGGTATTGTTCTTTGGCAAATCACAGGCCCTTACATTACTTTTAAAGTTTTTCTAACAGGATTTCTCATATTTTATAACAGCTTTTCTAACCTTGGGTAGAAAACCCAGGAGCTATCCAGAGGGCTTTTAGAATTCTGACTAGCAAAAGAGCAGTCTTGAGCAGAAAGGAAATTGTCTCAACCAGAGAGTTTTTATAATAGCAAGACAAAGCTGTCTAGAGCAGAGCAGAACACAGAGAGAAAGAAGTTTGGGAAGCCATCTCAACAGAACATAGGCCACCAGCTTGGACCCATGATTGGACTTGGAAGCTTTTGTTTTTATTGCTCCCCCACACTCCATCTGTCAGGAACCCAGTCCTAGCTGAGGCTGGTTCTTGGCACTCTGCCAACACAGTCTTCTTAAAGACCTTTAGGTGGTTTTTAGAGAGCATATTTGGCAATTTGATTTGACTGGAAACCACCTAGGAAGTTAGTAACACATGGATCTTTCTAACTGACAAGCTGTTTGGGTGATAAATGGCATGTAGGAAAGCAAGTGAAGGATGAAACTTAATCCATATGTATGTGGTCCCACCCGATCCCATGGTGCCCTGGTACACAAAAATGTAAGCATCAGCTTACTAGGCAGGTTTGCTTTCTCTTACCCCATCTGCTTCCTGCCATTAAAAGGTGAACAAGGTTTTTCTGATCCAGTCTCCTATAATAGGAATATTCTGTGACAGTAGTCATACTGAGAAATGGAAGAAGCCAACCACTGGTTGAAATCTCTGAAATTATAAGGCTAATTAAATCCTTATATCCTTAAAGAAGGTGCTTTTACTGGGTCACAGTGATAAGAAAGAGCAATAAGCCAATGTAATAAAACTATCAAATGCACCAGAAGCAGAGGACTCCTATCATCTTCAGGTCAATCCTGCCTTATGTTTCTGCTAGTGGTTAATCAGCAAAGCTATGTCAAAGGAATGGATTTCAATGTCTTTTCTATATTTTTCACATTATCATTTACCCATCATAAATTTCAGTGGACATTTGTTGATTAATCATGTTCCCTAGAATGTATTTGACCTCACATTGTATCAGTTTCAACCTGGTCTTTGCCTAGACCCCTTTGTTTAATTCAGTTTTTATATTTTCTGTATTATTATTTTATGTATTTGTTTTATAACTCAGATGTAAATGACTTGCTCTTTCTTTAGTCCACTAATACTTTTAACATTAAATTTAATATTTATTTTTCCTTCTTATATGTAAGACATTTTGATCAGTAGGTGATGCATGTTATATTCACTTTTGCCTGCTGTCTAGTATGATTTCTTAGGTTTAATTGAAACATGTTCATGTATTACATGAATGGCATTGATAAACAAATATTTTTGGAATGATAAAACTTGTAACATGTAGCAGGGGACTCATTAAGATGTGAGCTGATTCACAAAAAATTTAAACATGATTTTCTTTAAAAATTGTCTACTTACATACATAAATAGTAATCATAAAATATACTATATATGTACTAAGTTAGAATGAAAATAAAGTTCAAATTAAGCCATTACAAAAATCTTACAGACTCTATAAATATCCTGTGCCCACATTAACATCCATAGTTACTTAAGTGATGTTTTTGTAGCTATGAAGAATTTATTTTTGATAATTTATGGGCTGTAAAATAACTAATTCACTGTTATTTTTTGTTGTATTTTGCACTATTACATGCCTATTTGATCTGGTATTTCATCATATTATATTAGCATATCACATAATAATAACTTTTCTCTAAAAATAGGGAATGTTATTATGTGAAAGTACAGTGGGAATTGTACATTTGCCAAGGCTTCTGTTGAAAAAGCATCAGATGTTTCTCTTACATTCATTTTCTTTAGAATGAAAATACTAGTGTCTGTGATCCTATTGATTCAAATTTTAGACCTTATCTACTTCAAATCATTCTGCAGAATAAACTATATTCATGGGTCATGATCTGTATTTTGATTAATAAAATTAGAGGAAGAAAATGTGGCAAAAAATGTACTATTTTATTATACCACAAATCACTAATAAAGTTTATAAAACTTAAGCACCTAAAATCATGAAAAAAAAATCTGTCTTCTCAAATTTTTGTGGCTTTTCTACCAGAGTAAATATTTTTTTGGTGACAGAATAAGGGTAATATAAGCCTTGGAAAAAAATTAAGAAACTAAAACCTCATTATTGAAGATAACAAAATTCAGGCTGCAATGTCAATAGGGATAAATAAATTTTAAAATATTGTTTTACTACTTTAAGAAGTTAAAACATGATTGAACTTTTCTGATTTAAAATAAAACTCTAATAACCCTCTTTATCTCTGTATAGGTAATAAATGCAAGGCTAATGCAAATGCTGATTTTTAAGCCTTTCTTAATTCCTCCTATAATATAATTGCTACAGTCTTAGATGTCGCAACACTAAAATATACAAGACAATTCTTTTTCTTCTTTTCTCCTTCTTGCTATCTCTTTTCTATCTTTGTTCTGTAGCTCTTCTGAGTCTAACCATAAAATTCATTCTTATTAAATGAGATAATGTGCCTTAATATTGATTTCTTTTAAAAATTAACAGCTATGTAGGATTATTTTACTTTCTCTACATAAATTAAATTTCCTTAGGCCAACTATGGCTTCTGCTTAAGCAGTGCATTCGCATTAGTGTTCATAGCATCAGAAGCAACTTTCTCAAGGAAAATTCTTCTGAATGAAGAAGTGAATGAGAGATTGGCCATGAATTAAAGACACTTATGTATTAAGTATACTCCATTTCTTGCTGTTAGAACCTGAAGAATACTATAGATATTTGCTTCTGTACAGAAGACTTTGTGACATACCATTGCTTTGTCTTATAGTGTACTGATATAATATCTTCAGCTCTCTCTTTATTTTTTCCATCCCTATTATCTTTTCCCCCAATAATATGTCTAATATTACCTTTATATTTAAGTTAAAAATATTAGTGATGAAATGACTGATTTTCAATTGTTGGCATTTCTGGTTTGGCAAAACACCAAATACTCTAGGGCTCTTCCATAACTATCATGTGAACATATCAACTCTCTACCCATTTTGTAATCACTACACAGTCAAATATTTCTTATTAGTATGTATACACATGAAAAATGTGGCTTAAGGGGTTTAAGAACAGTGATTAGAAAGTGATTTTTTTTAAAAAAGGAGAGAATGTGGCTCATAGAAATGGCTCAACAGTTAAAGGCACATACTATAAATGTTGATGACCCGGGTTTGTGTTATCTACTGCACAAGAAAGAGTGAATAGAGAGAATAAACAATCAACTTCCAAGGTTTGTTATAGTAGTTTGAATGAGAATGATTCCCCTAAGTTAATATATTTGAATGCTTGGATCCCTGTTTGTGGATTGGTGGTGAGAATTAGGAGGTGTGTCCTTTCTGGAAATGATGTGCCAGTGGAGGTGGGTTTAGAGGTTACAAAAGTCCATACCAGGACCATTCCTTTTCTGCCTCCACCATCTGCCTGTGAATCAAGATGAAAGCTGTCAACTCTTACCATGCCTTTCTGCTTCCCTCAATGAAGATAATGAATTAACTCTGTGAAACTGTCAGCAAGCCTCCATTTAAAAGTTTACCTTTATAAGAGTAGCCTTAGTCATTTTGTCTGTTCACAACTATACAATAGTAACTAATAAAGTTGCTTTCTGATCTCTACACATGGTTCATGGCACATATATATGTGTGTGTGCACAAGGACATCCACATGAATAAATAAATCAGCATAAATGATAAGAGTACTGAGAGATACTAAAATACTTCAGCTCTCTATTTCTTTATTTATTCCACTCCTATTATCTTTTCCCCAATAATTTGTCTAACCATATCTTTATGCTTTAAGTAAAAGAAAAAATTGCAAGGAAATTATAGATTTTTAATTAATTTGTCTTCCTGGTCTATCTGTGATACTTATTAGTAATTAATCTTGGTTCATAACATAGTCTTTTACTTGTATAATATTCCAGAGATTTCAGAAAATGAAGACATGTGTTGAAGGAAGTAAAAAGGGAAAATGAAAGGCATGAGTATGATGGAGTCATCCAGGTACTAAAAATATATGTTATGAGGCTAATAGCTAATGGATATTCAATAAATTGTGCTGATTAATAAATGAGCTTTAAAAGAAGTGTGATTATTAGCATCTTAATGAAGTGCAGTAACCTTATTGAGAAATTAACCGCCTCATTTCTTTCCTTTAGGCATCTCATAAATAATAAAGTTTATGTTGCATCTACATTCAAGGAGGGTATATAAAACTGAGTCCTTAGAGATCTTTGGGGACTTAAAAATCTTTTGATTCTCAGCAGTCTCAGAACTGATGTGTTTTGATTCCTCTTGTGCAATACTGGGTGCAAATTATAGAGAATAAAAAATAAACCTGAACATATAATTAAACCTTGATTTAAAATAATTTAAATAAAGGAAGAAAAAAGGCTAAATTTGTTTTTATAGTGTAATGTGTTATTAATGCACATATTTACTTGGCTTTATTAAAAGATACAATGAGTTAAAATAGCCCCTTATATGTGAGTTATATGTTCATACAGATAAACTGGGAAGTGCTGTAATTAGACATAATCTAGTTTGTAGAAAACTAAAGAAAATGAAATCAAACCTTCCATTGATCACTATGAATGAAAATTTAGCACAAAAAAATAGCCCATTTTATAATAAAACCTTGAATATTTAATGGACCTTAAGAGTAAAATCAGTGTTAGATTATGTAACAATATTTCTACATCAACATCTTTTTCATTGTCAATACCCAGCGATAGTCATGAACATATAAAGAAACTTTAATTTGTTGAACTGCTCAGCATATTGCCAGTATGATTCTGTCTTAATAGTTAAACATTACCAAGGTGCGTCATCTTTACAAAGCAGTATTGGCTGAGGTACATAGATGTGCTGAGATATAGTTATACAGGATTTACGGTCTGATACAAGTAGTTACTTGGTGATGAGGGCAATAGTTTTAAGACCAATATGATGAATGCATAACTGCAGGTATTATACTGATTATAATAGAAATCTAGTCCCAGTTCATCTGAAGTACATGTAAATAGCAAAACCTAAACTGCAGTTATAAATATTTAGGGATTACATAGGAACTGTTAACACCAATAATTGGATACTTACTGTGAAGATATTTGCTTTGAAGAAGACTCTGTAAGTCTGTGCAAAGAACCTGAGAGAAGTTAGTGTGAAGACTGATGACCAGGCAGAGGAGTTCTCCTGTAGACAAGAGGATAATATTGATTTGCTAAGAAAAATATTCATCCTATGCTATTGATTTCAAAAAAATGTTGGAACTTTTTATTGAAACATTATACAAAACAAATACATTTATGGTTTGGATATCAACACTAGCACTATACCACAAAACCATATTTTAAGAAGCAAAAATTCGGGGAGCAGTGTCCAGGCCTGACCCCATAGGAGGGGTGTCTGCCCAGGAGCAGTCTCCGGGATTTCTATTCCTGCACAAACATCATGACCAAGAAGCAAGTTGGGGAAAAAAGGGTTTATTCGGCTTACATTTCCATACTGCTGTTGATCACCAAAGGATGCAGGACTTGAACTCAAGCAGGTCAGAAAGCAGGAGCTGATGCAGAGGCCATGGAGGGATGTTCTTTACTGGCTTGCCTCCACTGGCTTGCTCAGTCCACTCTCTTATAGACTACTAGCCCAGAGATGGCACCACCCACAAGGGGCCCTCCATGCTTGATCACTAATTGAGAAAATGCCTTACAGCTGGATCTCATGGAGGCATTTCCCCAACTGAAGCTCCTTTCTCTGTGATAACTCCAGCTGTGTCAAGTTGACACAAAGTTATCCAGTACAGGCCATCTTTGCTCCGGTGCACTGCCAGGGAGAGGGCTGCCTGCAGAAGCTACACAGCTTCTGGGAAAGATCCCTTTTCAGGCTCCAGTCACCCAGCACCAAGGAGGGGTGTCCGCCCAAGAGGAGTCTCAAGGCCTGAGCTGGCAGGAGAGCCATCTTTGCTCCTGTTCCCTTAGGATCCAGTCTGCGCTACCAAGAGTGTGGACCTCAGAATCTACACAGCTTCCTGAAAGACAGAAGCAACCAAACTTCTGGGACAGACCCTGTTTCAGCTCCAGAAATTTGGGCACCTGTGAGGGTTCTGTCTGTCAGAGCAGGTGAGAGAGTCATATTGTGTCCAGGGTCCCTAAGTGGCTAGTCTGTGCAGGTGAGTGAATAAACTGTAGAGGCAACACATCTTCTGGGACAGGCCCTGGTTTGGGCCTACATTTTCAGCAAGGAGGCAGATCTGAACACCAGCCCTCTGTGCACCTTCCCTGCTAGAGGAGAGGTTCCCTGCAGAGAGTAATCTGACCACTGAGACTCAGGAGAGAGCTGGACTCCCAGGACTGCTGACAGAGGCTTACAGAATCACAGGAGGAACAAGGTTCAAACAGAGACAACTATAACAACTAACTCCAGAGATCATCAGGTGGCAAAAGGCAAATGTAGGAATCTTATTAGCAGAAACCAAGACCACTCACCATCATCAGAACCTAGCACTCCCAACTCAGTCAGTCTTGAATACCCCAACACACCCGAAAACCAAGAACCGGATTTAAAAGCATACCTCATGATGCTGGTAGAGGATTTTAGGAAGGGCATTATTAAAGAAATGCAGGAGAATGCTGCTAAAGAGATACAAGTCCTTAAAGAAAAACAGGAGAATACTTCTAAAGAGGTAGAAGTCCTTAAAGAAAGGAGAACAGAAACAAACAGGTGATGGAATTGAACAAAATCATCCAAGACCTAAAAAGGGAAATAGAAGCAATAAAGAAAACCCAAAATGTGACAACTCTGTAGATAGAAACCGTAGGAAAGAAATCAGGAACCATAGATGTGAACATCAGCAATAGAATACAGGAGATAGAAGAAAGAATCTCAGCTGAATAAGATTCCATAGAGAACATGGGAACAACAGTCAAAGAAAATGCAAAGTGCAAAAAGATCCTACCTCAAAATATCCAGGAAATCCAGGACACAATGAGAAGACCAAACCTAAGGAAAATAGGAGAGGATGAGAATGGAATGAAGATTTTCAAGTTAAAGAGCCAGTAAATACCTTCAACAAAATTATAGAAGAAAACTTCCCTAACCTAAATAAAGAGATGACCATGAACATACAAGAAGCCTACAGAACTCCAAATAGACTAGACCAGAAAAGAAATTCCTTTGGACACATAATAATCAGAACAACAAATGCACTCAATAAAGATAGAATATTAAAAGAGCAAGGGAAAACAGTCAAGTAACATATAAAGGCAGACATATTAGAATTACACCAGACTTCTCACCAGAGACTATGAAAGCCCAATGATCCTGGACAGA
>NC_034592.1:83001818-83007435 GCF_900095145.1 Mus pahari
TAATAAGGACACATGCTCCACTATGTTCATAACAGCCTTATTTATAATAGCCAGAAGCTGGAAAGAACCCAGATGTCCCTCAATAGAGGAATGAATACAGAAACTATGGTACATTTACACAATGGAGTACTACTCAGCTATTAAAAACAATGAATTTATGAAATTCTTTGGCAAATGGATATATCTGGAGGATATCATCCTTAGTGAGGTAACCCAATCACAAAAGAAGTCACTAGATATGCACTCACTGATAAGCGGATATTACCTCAGGAACTTAGAACACCCAAGATACATTTTGCAAAACACAAGAAAACCAGGAAGGATGACCATCATGTGGATACTTCATTCCTTCTTAGAATAAGGAAGAAAATACCCAAGAAAGGATATATGTACAGAGACAAAATTTAGAGCTAAGATGAAAGGATGGGTGGGGCAATCTCTGGATGGTCTATCCTTTTGTCTTAGCTCCTAATTGTCTTTGCAACTTCTTTCATGCGTATTTTATTCCAAATTTTGGGGAGGAATGAAGTATCCATGTGTTGGTCTTCCTTCTTCTTGATTTTCTTGTGTTTTGGAGATTGTATCTTGGGTATTCTAGGTTTCTGGGTAATATTCACTTATCAGTGAATGCATATCATGTGAGTTCTTTTGTGATTGGGTTACCTCACTCAGGATGTTATCCTCCAGATACATCCATTTGTCTAAGAATTTCATAAATTCATTGTTTTTAATAGCTGAGTAGTACTCTGTTGTGTAAATATACCACATTTTCTGTATCCATTCCTCTGTTGAGGGACATCTGGTTTCTTTCCAGCTTCTGGCTATTACAAATAGGGCATCTATGAACATAGTGGAGCATGTGTTCTTATTACCATTTGGAACATCTTCTGGGTATATGCCAAGAAGTGGTATTTCTATGCTGCTGTCTTAAGTTACTTCTCCTTCTTGTGTTGTTGTTCTGAGTCTTCTGAGATTGGGAATATCCAATTTCTAATTCATTCTGTCAACTCTCATTAATCACTTTGTCTTCCCCTCAATTAGTTGTCATTTTCAAATATGGCTGCTTCCTTCTACAAACTAATTTTACCTTTATTGTTTAGGATTAAAGTTGTGTTCAAAGGACCAGTCTGTGTACTAACCAGAGTGACTAAAATATTTCATTCCAGCCAGATCACACAGAACTAGAAGGTATTTGGATGTGATCCATATTCCAAAGCAGCTGGAGTAAAATACTTCTACAGAACCTGATAGAAGAGAAATGGAAAATAGCCTAAATGCATGGGCCAGAAGGCATCTTCCTGAACAGAACACTAACAGTTCAGGAACTAAGATCAACAACTAATAAATGGGACTTCATAAAACATAAATGCTTCTGTAAAGAACACTACCAATATGGCAAAATGCCATCCCAGAAAATAGGAAATGATATTTCACAAGGATAAGTCTGACAAAGACCTAATATCCAAAATAAATAAAGAAATTAAGAACTAGACTTTGACAAACCATATAATATACCTGATACATGATGTATAGATCTAAAGAGAGAAATCTTAACAAAGGAATCTCACTTGGTAGAGAAAGTCTTAAAGAAATGTTCAACAATCTTAGCCATCAGGGAAATACAAATCAAAACACTTTTGAGATTCCACCTCACTTCTTTCAGAATAGTTAAAATCAGAACCACAAGTGGTGTCTCATGCTGGTTGAGAATATGGCGCACAGGGAATATTCCTCCACTGTTCATGGAAGTGCAAATCTATACAGCCACTTGGGAAGAGAATGGCAGTTTCTCATAAAACTGGTGGTTGTTCAACTTCAAGACATAGCTTTACTATGTATACCAAAACCTGCTTCATTCTATCATAAGAATAGTTGTTCAACTATATTCCTAGCAGCTTTATTCACAATGGCCTAAAACTGCAAACAACATAGCTGTCACTTAACTGAACAATGGATAAGAAAATGTAGTTCACAGTGGAATATCATGCTACATTCCACAGACCCAGAGAAACTAAGTAACAAGAAGGACTTAAGGGGGATGCAAGGATCTCCCTTAGAATGGGAAATTGAATAGATTTTGTTCGTGGACCTGGATGGGTAGGGTTGGGAACAGGTATAAGGATGTAAGGGCAGGAGAAAATACTGAGAGAAATTACTGGACTTTGGGGATATTACAGGACTGATGTGGAAATGTTGTGAGTTGTAAACTCAATGGAATCTATGAGTATAACCTTAGTAAATCACACTGGAAATTCTATTCATGATCTATACTTCTAACCACCTTTACCCTTTGAAGAGTTAGTACCATTCTCTTGGTTTTGGAATAACATTTTGGTTGGATGTTGATGACATAACTAAATGCTATGAATTTAATGACTCAAATCAGCCAAATTTTACTTTCTCACATTTTGGAAAACCAAGGCAATTTGTAGTCCTACACAGGCTCTGTGATTTTCAGAGCTATCTCTCTGTGGGTTGCCATCTCTTTGCTCGGTCGCCATGCCAGAAAAGGGAAAAAAATCCAGCTTTTTACGACCCTTTCTTAGATGAATACCAAGGGATTGATCACTATGTAAACATTTACTTTAATTACCTCTGAAGACTGTGTGACAAAGTACAACCAAATTGATGTCTAAGGTCTCAAAATGTGCACTATGAAGGGCCACAAATAAGTTTCATTAAAATCTAAACAAAAGGACTGACTCTTACTTATGCTGACAGAAGATAATCTAGAGAAGAAATGTAAACAGAGCGTGCAGACTGGGAGACACAAGGGTTATTTAAGTTGAGGAAACAAATATTTTCAGGCATATACACTTAGTGACCTGCTCCTTCCTTAGAGTTTTGCCCTTGTGTTAATTTTCATAAAAGACCAGGGAATAATAACTCCTCAAAACCTAATGCATAGTTATTGAAAAAGCAACAAAAGAAAACATTTTATTTTACTGATCATAGAATGACTAAAATGGTATCACCAACAGATCACCTGAGAGCTATCTGTAATATTTTATTTATTTATGACATGATATTAAATTCAACTTGGATGTTAATGTCATTCAATTAATGTGAACAAAGGACAAACTACCCCTAGATAATTTACTACTTGAGTAACTAATTCTTCTGTGAAATAGAATTCAAACAATGAAAGAAGAATCAACACAGAAGAAACCTAGGTGGTGAAAGGGAAAAAAAGGAGAAAACAGTGCCTTTTCAAAAAAACATATTAAGTAACCAAAAGTAATAAAACAAATAAAAACAAAACAAAGCAACAATTAAGTAAGTTAGGTCAAGAACAAACATAATTTATAATTTTAACCTTTTAATCAGTTAAGGAAGATTTTGTGATCAATTGAGATTTTTATTTACTTCATAAGTATAACCACAGGTAAGCTGGTCATAGACTTATAGTTACCTTTTACAAACACTTATATAAGTTGCCCTAATAAAAATCATTTACATAGCAGAGAAATAAAAAATAAACTAGAAAAATAGAAGGATGGAGTAGTAATTATTTGAGCAAAAATTAACAAAATTTAAGAGGAACATTTTGGAAAGAAAGTTCTTTCACAATATATAAAAATATATAAGGCTATTATTTTATTTTACAAAATCAATGTTAAAATCGGGAAAACCATTGAGTTAAAGTTACAAATTTTCTACATTATTTTTTCATGTAACTATATATGCCTCACCAAATTATCCACAACATCCATGGTTACAATGAAATATTTAGCTGTCAAGGTGTCAAGAAACTGACTTGTTCCATGAGAATTACTAAAGCATTTCCTACCAATTTTTTTTTCTCCATCTTCCTTCAATATGATATTAAACAAAACAAAACAAAACAAAAAACTAAGTATTTTAAGAATAATCAGCACTTGGGTGGCAGAGGCAGGCAGATTTCTGAGTTCGAGGCCAGCCTGGTCTACAGAGTGAGTTCCAGGACAGCCAGGGCTACACAGAGAAACCCTGTCTTGAAAAAACCAAAAATAATAATAATAAAAATAATCATAGGACATGAGAATTTTAGAAATTATCCAAGATAATGATAATGAGGAGTCTGTACTGGAAGCAAAGAGCATGTGGAAAGAAGTCAATTCACAATAAACCAGCCAGAAAACAATATCAGTATTTGTAACTATTGAAAAAGATGCTAAATATTTAAGAAATAAGTTGATATATTAATTGAATCTATTGAAAATGAATTCATTTTTAAACTACTTAAATTGTCTAAAAATTACAACAGATATTAATATATGGTGAATTCCAGTTTGGCTTTAGCATACTACAACATACAAATGATATTGAAAGAGTGAATATTTATCTTTTTTATGAACCACTGTCTGAATCAAAATTCTTGTAACTACTTGATACATCAGTTGAAGAAGGCACTTATGTTTTAGAGATGACTTTTATATTTGTAAGGAAAGGATGATAATTTCTTTTTATTTTAATATTGTTTCATAATATATATATATATATATATATATATCCCACATAATATATATATATATATATATATATATATATATATATATATATATATATATATATCTCCCACAAAAGTTTCTAATAAATATTTTCAGTTTTCTTTCATCATAAGGCATATACTGAAGATACCTTCTCTATGTTAAATAAACTATCCACTATGAGTATGTTTGTTTTTGTTGGAACAGACTATCTTCAATTATTCTTTTATGAGTATTGGCAATTGAAAATGAATGCAGAAGAGCAACAGATATGGTGACCAAATTTGCTTCCAATACCAGAACTCAGGAGGAACAGATATAAGGATCAGAAGACTGAGAACACTTTGAACTTCCTAGCACATTTCAAAAAAGCCAGGCATACATAAGGAAAGTCCATCCAGTAGACAAACATACAAAATTAGGAACGATATGTTTTTGTTTCTTGCTACTATAAAGTGTAAGAATGGGATTGTTTAAATCTACTACTTGAAAACCTGAAAGTGAGAGGAATATTTTATGAGTTTTTCATCATAGATTTTAAAATTTTGAGGTTATACTATAATTACATAATTTCCTCCCTTCTCTTCCTCTTTCCAAACCCTCCTATGTACCTATATTTTTGCAATGTTTCAAATTCATTAGACTGATAAATGCTCATTTTTACTTGCTTTTAGAGTAATTGTATTTTAGACAGTTTTTGTTACATCTTTTTGTATATATTTCATTTAAAGTTTATATTCATGCAAATTTAGAATTTAACTAAAAAAATCAAATTGCATCTGAGCTAATCATGAAATACATGTGAGTTGAATAAATTAAAAAATATTATAGTGATCTAATATAAATAAACCTCCTTAATATCTTGTTTGAAAAACTATAGTCTGATGGTTTTACAATATGGTTCAGGATGAGAATTTGTGATCAAATTGTTCGAGCCAGTGCTATGACCTTTTCTATTAATTAAACAATTCCAGCAGTCTTGTGTGATGTTAATTTTAAACTTTATTAATATAATCCAATTCTAAACCGTATATCAGATGTGATCATTTCTATTTTAGTTCTCAATTCAAGTATGATTTACTTAGAACCACATACACATACACACACACACACATACAGACACACACACACACACACACACACACACA
>NC_034592.1:83007760-83011784 GCF_900095145.1 Mus pahari
GAAGAGAAGAGAAGAGAAGAGAAGAGAAGAGAAGAGAAGAGAAGAGAAGAGAAGAGAGGAGAAAAGAAAGTCATTGTTGAACTCAGTACCTAGGAAAAATATCAGTTTATAATCAAACCTTAAAAGTCACCTTAAAAAATGTTTAAAGACTAGAAATGTTGAGCAATAAGTACCATTTTCACTGTGAAGTCTACTTCAGCAGCATTCATAAAAAGTAAATGCAGGAATACATTATGCAGAAGTATTTCTGACAAGCTATATAAGTCATATCCTATTTTCTCATTGACTGTAAAATAAATTTCAAGAGAATTTAAAAGCACATAGAAATTAGTTTAGAAGGCTATAGTCCTTAAGACTTATTTTTGAGTCTTTAAATACTAGGCAAAAGTCTAGGTTATAAACATCAAAAATCAATTCTAATGTATTTTAGCATAAAAGGAGTTTATAAAAAGTATATTGGATAGTGCTGAGAAATGTAGAGTTGTGTAAAACCAGCATAGAATATGAGCAAGAATGGCAAAGGCAAGATAGCAGTGAAGTATAGAGCTGCTGTATAGCCTGGAACTATTTTGTCAAAGGTGTTCTTTCCACAACATGTCCAATATACTGCATGTGGCTGTTCTGTTTCTAACTATTTCTACACTCTATGTTCAACGGCTTTTTAGTCAGGTTTAGTTCTCAAGAAAAAGTCAAATACTCAAAAGAATTCTAACTTGCCAAGAAAGCTAAGGTACAAAATATATCATATACTCATGGCTTCTCTATTGGAAGAATGTTCTGTACCTATGAAAATTCTTGAAGACATATAGGGCCAGTAGTTAGTGAATTCATCTGCTGCCAACTAAAGGTTGATAACTGTCATACTATCTTGTTCCCACTTCCCAATATGAAACAACAAAAACAAATATTTAATTGTCTTTTTGTATTGAATTATCTAAGCTTCTATGGATTCATCTTTCAATTTTTCATATATTTTTCTTTAACAGGACAAATATTAATAGTCATTAATATAAATACTATCTGAAGTATATTGTAATGCTTCTGTGTCTATCTGTCTGTGAAGCTGTTAACATATACTCAAGGAGAGAGGAGGGGAAGACAGAAGGAGAGGGAGAGGGGGGAGATGATGATAGAAAACATAATATTAACTGTCTAAAGATTCTGCCTCTATGTAGTCATGTATTGAGGGTTAGGTTTACCCTTTGAGGTAAGACGGTCTCTCATGTCCCAATAATTTAATTAGACTTACTTACAGACAAGGGCTGATTAAACAGAATTGTTTTATAAGATTTATTTTCTAGCAGCAAAAAGAGGACATAAGAATCACCATGGGGCTCTCATTACAAGGGTCTTTCTTTGATAATCATGCATCCTGCATCTTGTCAAGCTGTCTGAAGATAAACTAAGTAGCAGCATATACAGGGTGTTCTCTTCAGAGGAGGCAGACTTTCTTGAAGAGTTGAATAATGCTAGATGCCATCCTATTCGGTTTACTCCTCTTCTTCCTAAGATTCAAGTTTTAAGTATTTTTCATGAAACTAATAACCAAGTAGACTTCCAATAATTTATTATTTTGGAGAAAATATGTTCTATTGTTTTAAAATCGCTTGCAACTTCTATCACCGTGGTTCTCAAAATAAATGACAGTTCAAAGTACCTGCTCCACTGATATTGGCAAAAATGTTACCTCCCCCATTCCAAAACAAGTGTAAGAAAAGACATTCTTTCAGTTCTGTCTCTACTGAACCATCCAAGGAAAAGAAATACAGCAAAAACAGGTTAAATTGAACAAGGAATTTTATGTTATATTACGTTTCTATTCCGTTTATTCATTTTGAAGGCAGAAAAATATCTAAATCTCTTGAGATAAGTGGTTTGAATCTACAGGAGAACACAAGGTATTATGATAGTTCACCGTAAGCCCAGAGGAAAACCATACTTTAGATTCCTGTTTCTCTATAAATTGAGTTTATGGTCTTGACTGAGTTTTAATTCATGGAATCAGTATTTTTGCATGCAACCCTATTACAGGTAGGCCCAAAATCAAAACTTCACATGGTTAAAGGAAATTTAACCAATTGTCATCCATTATTAATCAAATCTTTGGAGGTTCACCTTAGCATCTGAAAGGTTTAAACCTGAGTGATAGAAATGTGGCCAGTCCCTAATTAAACACTCTGAATCTGACCTACAAAGGCTAAAACATAGATCAAGTTGATATGTAGTTTTAAGTTAATATGTCTTTCAGTACAACAGTTAGAATGTATCATTTCTTTGAGCTTAATACAGACTGATAGTATTTGGCATGCTGTGATTTGATATTTATATTTTCTTCTTTTCAGTGGGTTTTATTTATTTTCTAGTTAGCACATTTTTCCATATTTATATGTAAGAAAAAACATTGTTTTTTTTAAATTAGATATTTTCTTCATTTACATTTCAAATGCTATCCTGAAAGTCCCCTATAACTTCTCCCTGCCCTGCTCCCTAACCCACCCACTCCTGCTTCCTGGCACTGGCATTCCTCTGTACTGGGACATATACTCTTTGCAAGACCCAGGGTCCCTCCTCCCAATAATGGCCTACTAGACGATCTTCTGCTACATATTCAGCTAGAGACACGAGCTCAGGGGGTACTGATTAGTTCATATTGTTGCTCCTTCTATAGGGTTGTAGACCCCTTCTGCTCCATGGGTACTTACTCTAGCTCCTCCATTAGGGGCCCCGTGTTCCACCCAATTGATGACTGTGAGCATCCACTTCTGTTTTTGCCAGGCACTGGCATAGACTCACAAGAGACACTTACATTAGGGTCCTGTCGGCAAAATCTTGCTGGCATATACAATAGTATCTGTGTTTGGTGGCTGTTTATGGGATGGATCCCCGGTTGGGGCAGTCTCTGGATGGTCCTTCTTTGCATCTCAGCTCCAAACTTTTTCTCTGTAATTCCCTCCATGGGTAATTTGTTCCCCATTCTAAGAAGGAACGAAGTATCCACACATAGGTCTTCCTTCTTGAGCTTTTTTTTGAGATTGGGTTACCTCATAGAGGATAATATCCTCTAGATCCATCCATTTATCTCAGAATTTGATAAAAAGAACAAACATTGTTACTTTTTCAGTTTCTCATTAGAGATTCAATAGATGTTTTCTAAACAGCAACTACAATGTCAGATCTTTTGCATGAGGCTCAGAAACATATGGGAGACATATTTCAGCTAAAACTTACCCTGTCCTTCCTGTGTGCAGAAGATTGGCTTTTGACTTTTTTAAATATAAGTTTTATTTGCCTGGTGTAATTGTTGTCTCAGGGGAATATTGTTAAATAAGTTCACCTTTTCTATTTCTGTATTAACTTTGGCTAGCTGGTTCAGTTTAAATGTCCTGACTCAAATTCCTCTCCCAGCTGACTGACTCGTTCTGACTTCTCTCTCACGGAATTGCTCTGCTTGGCTTCAAACCAACTCTGGAAATTTTCTCTAATCTTCTGGTTCCTTCTTATTCTCTGGCATCACCTGCTATTGCTGACCTGCACTGAACTCACAAAGTCAGCTCCACTGAAATATACTCACTGCACTGACTCACAAATGACTTGTTCTCTCTGCCTGCACTGTCCTTAAACAGTGTTTTGATTTCCTGTGCTATTCTCCCGAGAGTTGGTTGTATCCTATCTCTGACTTTTTCTATAAAATCTTTGTCTGATTCATTTTTTCTGCCCCTAAATTAGATGTCAAGTTCAAACATGGCTGCTTCCTTCTCTAAGCTAATGCTAATTTAAAATGGTGTCTACTAAGGGCATATCTGTATTCTAGCAAGATGGATTAAAGATGTGTGGCGTGTCTACATTCTATCGAGATTACACAGACTTAGATCTTTAGATATGATTCCTTGAAGGACAATCATATGGTTGAATTAAGAATTCTATAAAAATTTCATCAGAGATTTTGTCTTGAAACAGAGTTTTTCTTAAAAATCCTTGATTTCTAACAGGAAGACTATGAGAATATAATGCTGCAAAATAGCAT
>NC_034592.1:83011795-83012176 GCF_900095145.1 Mus pahari
AAAAAAAAAAGAGAGAGAATTGGTGTGGTATAAATAGAAAAAGTACATACCTTGGAGTGAAGAGATAAATAGAGTTAAAGTTTAGCCTTTGGCTACCTGAGTTGTGAAGTAATTTATAATCAAAATGTCCTTACAATGTGTGGTTATCAAATGATTTTTTTTTGTGATATACTTTAACATATAGAAAAAGCTGCAAAATAGCAGATATTGATGATACTTTGACCCATGATTACCAAGAAGAAATTATAGTTTTGAAGGTAATAGTTTATCTCATTGTTTCACTCAGTTCACATTTCTAACGCTTTAAGCACAGTGGCAGGGTTGACCACTTTGAAGTCTAGTTCTTCGGTTACACTTTGGATACATCAACAAATGTATTTA
>NC_034592.1:83014044-83025355 GCF_900095145.1 Mus pahari
GGTCGGGGAGGAAAGGTGTTGGGTGTTGGAACGGCCTGCGGACAGCTGCCAGGCGAACACCCCTCCTGGGCAGGAGAGGCGCAGGACCACCAATTCTCTTTATTGGATTGACTTAATTTATACCTTTCTAAAGAAAGTAAACTAATTAAACAAAAAGGATAGATCCTTTTCAAATTCATATGTGTGCTTGCTTTGATAAAAAGGGCTACAATGAGCTATGAAATACAGACTAACTGAATCATAGGTGAGAATGCCTCATCCGCCATTCCTTTTACATAAAAAGATGTGTGGATTGATGTTCTGTCATTTTTCACTGCAGTTCACACATGTTCCCTGGACCTCTCTCTTCCTCCGACTCTCACCTTCTGTCAATATGAAAAATGAAATGACAGCAAAAGAATTTTAATTTTCTTTTCTTTTTTGAGATTTGCAAACCATGTGAGAGTAGGGAACCATCTGTTACTATCATGTAATCAGGCCCAAAGGACTGGGCAGAGAAAATACTGTCTGGCATGGCAAATGTATCAGCTGGCCCAGATTTCCACCAGGCTCCCGCCCCAGAAGTGTGGAGGACCTGGGGACACTGATTCTGGCAGGCATTTTGTAGGCATGGTGTTCCATAGAACATGAAGGAAGAGCTGCAGGGAGCAGGGGTGGTACAGCAGGTTGTGAAAAGAGATATGGGCTTGTGTCAGAGTCATTAAGCTTTTCTGATAAATGGGCTGCAAATTAATTGATAGTTTTACTAATTAATTTATTTGAGTTGCTGTAATCCTCAGACCTGGCTGTAGCTCTTAACAGTGCAGCATGTTACTTCAGCACAGAAAGGATTTGTTGCTGTTGTTGTTGTTGTTGTTGTTGTTGTTTTATTTTGTTTTTTTTTTTGTTTCCCTGCAAATAAGGATTTTGGTTTTAGACTTACTTACTGATGAGGCTTTTCAAAACAGATCAGCAAAAGGACTATTAACCCATTAAAATGCACTGTTAATGAACATCACTACTTGAATCGTGATATTTATATTAGGAAGAATAGTAATCTTGCCAATCTTCTTAATTTGTATTGGATGGCATGAGAAATGCCCCAAGTGGCATTAATAGGTCTTCATGAAAGTGGTGCCATATCTAACTGCTAAGTATCTTTCCCTAGTAGGGAAATTAAGCATCAACATGTCAGCGAATGTAGATAAATGTGCTTATCTGCTTCTGAAATGAACTTTTGATGTGTGCATAAAACATTTAAATATACACACATGAGATTTCATAAGGCAAGCATGATGCCTATGTATATAAATAAGTAAATACTTCATTTTTCTTTTCTTGAAAATAAATATTATCCAATCTATCACTCTAACTTAGTAAATATTAACCTTATAACATGAAACAAATTAGTATAATTATAGCTTTCATAAACATAAACAAAAATCCCCTTATCTAGTATGCTATTTTGTTGCTGTGACAAAGAATATGATCAAAGCAAATGGGAGAGGGAAGTATTTATTTGGTTTCATATTATACTCCATCGTAAGAGAAGCCAAGGCAAGAACTCTGGATCTCAAACAGGCCACAAAGCAACAGTACTCACTGGCTTCAGGAGGAATCTTCCTTATACAGCTCAAGCTTACTTGCCTCAGGTAGCAACAAACTCTGTGCCTTGACCTTCCCACATTAATCATTAATCAAGAAAATGCCACAAGTGATTGCACCAATGGTAATTTAATAGAAACAATTCTTCAATTGTGATTTCTTCTTTCCAAGTTTGTTTGCTTTTATGTCATTTGGTAAAAATTGAATATGAGACCTTTCAATATATAACACTAAAATAGTAAAATTATAAAATTTAAAAAGCATTATCTATATTTTGTCACACTATATTGTTTGAACATATTTTTCTAAAGATTTAAGTAAAGAAAGAGTGACAGTAAAACTTAAGACTCTAATTGTACAGAGTGATAACCACAAATTAACACATTCCTTAGATATGAGGCTTTAATACCGATCTATAAACAAATATTTGTATGCATAAATAAATAAATGAAAAATATATATTGATGTGTGGCATATATTTTGCTTTTTTTTTGTTTTTGTTTTTTTTGAGACAGGGTTTCTCTGTGTAGCCTTGGCTTACCTGGAACTCACTCTGTAGTCCGGGCTGGCCTCGAACTCAGAAATCCGCCTGCCTCTGCCTCCCGAGTGCTGGGATTAAAGGTGTGCGCCACCACACCCGGCTATATTTTGCTTTTTGTTAGCAAAACATTTTCATTATAAATGGTTTAGTTCTTTTTGTTTGTTTGTTTCTTTTTAATCACCCTTAAATGATCCATTTTAAAAATAATAATTCAATTAAAACACATTGACATTATGTGGTTTTAACATCTTGAGATACTTTAGTTTAAATCACATCTATATAACTACAGATATATCCTAGTATTTTCCTTATTTTTGTTTCAATTTGATACAAGTTAGATTCATTTAGGACTGCATTGAAAAAAAAATGCCTCTTTGAGATTAAAGTACAGGCTGGGGTAGACTCCTAGTTGGTCTGCTCCCATGAAAACTCCACATCCTGAAACATCCTAGAGGAAATTCTGCACTCAGAGCAGTTGCTAAGAATCCCCCTCCAGAGTCCCAGAGTTGCTGCTCGGAGCCTGGTGGACACAGACACATCACCCACCAAAATCCCCACCCTCCCAAATACCTCTCCCCTTCCTTCCATCCTTTCCACCCCTTCTGCCTGGTTCTTGCTTCTGGGGAAGACTCCTAGTTGGCCTATTTCTATGAAGACTCCATATCCCAATCCGTCCTAGAGAACCTGCTGCACTCAAAGCAGTTGGACCCACTGCCCTCAGAACAGTTGAGTAGTAGAGGACTCAGAGCAGTTGAGGATCCACTGTTCTCAGAGCAGTTGAGGATTGGCTGCACTAAGCACAGTTTGACAAAAGCTTGAATACTCCACTGAAGACCCAACAGTCTAAAGGCCTCCATGGAGAATTACTGCAGCCAGGGCAACAGATCAGCAGCTTCTCTGTCTCTGTAAAGAGCCCCCAGTTGGAAGGTCCCACAGGTGGTCTGATATAGCCAGGGCCATAGCTCTACCAGGAGACCCAAGGACAAAAGAGGCAGACATTGTACAGTCACCCAGATCAACAAACAGCAGGGATATCCAGATGGCAAAAGACAAGCACAAGACCATAAGTGAAAGAAGCCAAAATACATGGGCATCATCAGAATCCAGTTCTCCCACCACAGCAAGCTCTGAATATGCCAACACACCTGAAAATCAGGAAGCTGACATATAGTCCTATATCATGAAGATAATAGAGTCCTTTAAGGAGGATATCAATAACTCACTGAAAGAAATACAGGAAAACACAAGTAAACAGAATTGAATAAAGTGATCCAAAATTTAAAAGTGGAAGTAGAAAAATAAAGAAAGCATAAATGGAGGTAAACTTGGAAATGGAAAACCTAGAAAAGAAGACAGGAATTACAGATGTAAGTACTACCAACAGAATACATGAGATAGAAGAGAGAATCTCAGGTATAGAAGATATGGTAGAAGAGATTGACACAACTGTCAAAGAAAGTTCAAATCATAAAAAAAACTCCTAATCCAAAGCATCTAGGAAATTCAGGCACAATGAAAATACCAAATTTAAGGATAATCAGAATAGAGGAGAACAAAGATTACCAGCTCAAAGACTTGAAAATGTCTTCAACAAAATCAAAGAAGAAAAGTTCCCCAACCTAAAGAAAGAGATGAACATAAAGTTACAAGAAGCTTATAGAACATGGGATAAATGGGATCAGAAAATAAAATCTCTTGACATGATTATCAAAACACTAAATAAACAGAGCAAAGAAAGAATATTAAAAGCTGCAGAGGAAAAAGGCCAAGTAACAAGGTAGACCTATAAGAATTTCACCAGACTTCTCAACAGAGTCTATGAAAGCCAGAAGAGATTCACCAGGCATGATACAGACTCTAGGACAAAACCAAATTCAAATAGTATCTCTCTACTAATTCATGCCTAGAAAGGATCCTAGAAGGAAAACTCGAACACAAAGACTCATGCACCAAAGAAAGGACAAGATAGAAAGCATCTCACGACAAAGTCAAAAGCAAAGAGTCACAAGCACATAAAGCCACCTACATAAACAAACATATCAGGAATCAACAATCATCTCTTTAATATCTCTCAATATTAATGGACACAACTCAACTATAAAAAGACATAAGCTAGCAGACTGCATATGCAAATGAGATCCAGCACTTTGCTGCACACAAGAAACACACCTCAACAACAAAGACAGTTACTATCTCAGAGTAAAAAGATGAAAAAAGTTCTTCCAAGTAAATAGTCCCAGGAAAAAAATCAGAAGTTGCCATTCTAGTATCCAATTAATTAGATTTTACCCAAAAGTTATCAAGCATAATGAAGGAGAACATTTCATATTCAGCAAGGCAATAATCCACCAAGAGATTAATTGTGAACATCTGTGAAATTCATGAAAGGAACTTTACTAAAACTCAAAACACACATTGTCTCTACACAATAATAACAGGAGATTTAAACACCCCACTATCACCAGTGGACAGGTCATTAAAACAGAATCTAAGCAGAGACACAGTGAAACTAAAAGAAGTTATGAACCAAATGGACTTAACAGATATATAGAGAAAATTTCACACTAAAACAAAGAATACTCCTTTTTCTTAGCACCTCGTGATACCTTCTCCAAAATAGACCATATAATTGGTCACAAAATAACCCTCAACAAATGCAAGGATATTGAAATAATATCATGCATCCTATCAGATCACCATGACTTAAGGCTGGTCTCAGTATCAGCAAAAACTACTGAATGTCCACATATACATGGAAACTGAACAACTCTTAACTCCATGATAACTTGGTCAGGGGAGAAATAAAGAAAGTAATTAAAGACTACCTTGAATTTAATGAAAATGTTGACATATCGTTCTCAAACTTTGGGATACAATGAAAGCAGTGCAAAGAGGAAAGTCCAGAGCATTAGGTGCCCTGGTAAAGAACCTGGAGAGATCTTACACTAACAACTTAACAACACACCTGAGAGCCCTAGGACAAAAAACAAACAAACAAACAAAACAAAAACAAAAACAAAACCTCATGGAAGAGGAATAGAAGGAGGCAGGAAATTGTCAAACTCAGGGCCTAAATCAACCAAATTCCAAATTGAGACAAAGAAAAGAAGAGAAAGTATCAGCAAAATCAAAAGTTGGTTCTTTGAAAGAATCAACAAGATAGATAAACCCCTAACCAAAATAACTAAAGGGCCAAGAGGCAGTATTCAAATTAATAAAATCAGAAATGAAAAGGGAGACATAACAGAAACAGAGGAAATTTAAAATATAATCAGATCCTACTATAAATGCTTATACTCAGCAAAACTGGGAAATCTAGATAAAATGGATGGTTTTCTAGACAGATGACACATACCGAAGTTCAATCAAGAGCGCCAAACTATCTAAGCAGGCCCATATCATACAAGGAAATAGAAGAAGTCATTAAAAACCTCCCAACCAAAGAGCCCAGAGCCTGATGGATTTAGTGCAGAATTCTTTCAGACCTTCAATTAAGACCTGATACAAATTTTGCTCAAACAATTCGATAAGATAGAAACTGAAGGAATACTACCTAACTCATTCTATGAAGCCATAATTATTCTGATACCTAAACCACACAAGGACCCAACCAAAGAGAACTTGAGACCAATCTCATTTATTAATATTGATTCAAAAATACTTAATAAAATTCTTGAAAACTGAATCCAGCTATACTTCAAAACCATCATTTACCATGATCAACTAGGCTACATCCCAGAATACAAGGTTGGTTTAATATGCAAAAATTCATAAATATAATCCACTATATAAATAAACTCAAAGAAAAGAATCATATGATCATCTCCTTAGATGCCGACAAAGCATTTGCCAAAATGCAATACCCCTTCATATTAAAAGTAATGGAGAGATCAGGAATTCAATGCCCATACATAAACAAAATAAAAGCAATTTATTACAAACTAACAGCCAGTATCAAATTAAATGGAGACATACTAGAAGCAATCCCACTGAAATCAGAGACAGGAGAAGGATATCCACTCTTCCCATATCTACTCAATATAGTACTCGAAGTGTAAACAATAAGACAACAAAAAGAGATCAAGGGGATGCAAATTGGAAAAGAAGAAATAAAGATATCACTAGGTGCAGATGATATTGAAGACCCAGAAATAAAACAGCACACTTTAGGTCACTTGATCTTTAGCAAAGACACCAAAATATACAATGGGAAAAAAAAAAAAAAAAAAAAACTTCAATATATGGTGCTGGTTTAACTGACTGTATGTAAAAAATGAAAATAGACTCATATTTGTTATCTTTTAAAAAGCTCACGTCCTAGTGAATCAAGGACCTCAACAAAAACCAAATACACTGAATCTAATAGAAGAGAAAGTGGAAAAGAGCCCTGAACTCATTGGCAGAGGAGGAAATTTCCAAAACAGAACTCCAATGGCTCATGCTGTAAGATCAAGAACTGATATATAGGACCTCATAAAAATGGAAAGCTTTTGTAATGCAAAGGACTTAGTTGATAAGACAAGTCAGCAACATGCAGATTGGGAAAAAAATCTTCACTAGCTCCACATCCCATAGAGGGCAATATCCAAAATGGGGTATAGAAACAAACTAAGAATTCACAACTCAGGAATCAGAAACATCTGAGAAACACCTAAAGAAATGTGCAAAGTCCTTAGTGATCAGAGAAATGAAAACCAAAATGATCCTGACATTCCACCTTACACCAATCAGAATGGCTAGAATCAAAACCACAGCTGACAGCACATGTTGGAGAGTATGTAAAGAAAGAGGAACATTCCTTAGTTGCTAATGGGATTGCCAAGTGGTACAACCACTCTGGAACTCAATCTAGAGGTTCCTCAGAAAATTGGAAATAGATCTACCTGAAGACCCAGGTATACCACTCTTGGGAATATACCCAAAAGATGTCCCACCCTACCACAGGGGCATGTGTTTCACTATGTTCATAGGTGCCTTGTTTGTGATAGCCAGAAGCTGGAAACAACCTAGATGTCACATGATAGAAGAATGGATACAGAAAATGTGGTTCATTTATACAATGGTATGCTACTCAGCTATTAAGAAGGGGGACATCCTGAGTTTTTCTGGCAAATGGATGGAACTAGAAAATATTATCCTGAGTTAGGTGACTCAGACTCAAAAGGACATGCATAGTATGTACTCATTAATAAGTGGATATTAGCCAAAAACAAACAAACAAACAAACAAACAAACAAAAAGTAGATAAATAAACCAAAACCAAAAAAAAATAAAATTCAAAATACCCAAGATACAGTCCACAGAACTCAAAAAGCTCAACAAGCTGAATGTGCAACTAAGGATGCTTCAGTCCCACTTAGAAAAGAGAAGAAAGCAATCACAAGTGGGGAGGGAAAGTGCATGGGGTAGGAGGTGAGGAGGGTATTGGGGAAACCTGATCTGGTATTGAGTGAGGGAAAAGGGTGACTGAAGCCCTGAGGGCCAGTAAAAAGAATAGAAACAGGCAACCTCAGGAAATAAGAGGTTGGGGGACACCCAAAATGCACCAGATTCCTGGGAGGTCACAGACACCTAGGACTCAAAGGGAGGGTCTTTAGATGAAATGCCCAACATTACAGAGAGGAAACTTATAGAGCCCACCTCCAGCAGTTAGACAGCACTTCAAGTGAGGGGTGGGATTCCCATCCTACAGTCACATCTCTAACCCTTAACTGTTCCTGTCTGGAAGAATTACAGGGATGGAAATGGAGAGGAGTTTGAGGGAAAGGTCAGTGACAGGTCCAAAATGGGATCCAGCTCAAGGGGAGGTCCCAAGGCCTGACAATATGACTGAGGCTATGGAGCACTCACAAAAAGGGATCTATCATGACTGCCCTCTGAAAGACCCAACAGAAGCTGAAAGAGTCAGATGCAGGTACTGTAGCCAACCAATGGACAGAAGCAGCTAACCCTTTTTGTTGAATTAGGGAAGGCAGAAGAAGCTGAGGAGAAGGGTGATCCTGAAGAAAGACCAACAATCTCAATTAATCTGGACCCCTGAGATCTCTCAAACACTGGACTACCAAACAGACTGCACACACCAGGTGATATGAGGCCCCCAACATACATACAGTAAGGGATTCCCTGGTCTGTTCATTCAGCGTTGATGTGCCTAACCCTCAAGAGACTGTAGGCCCAAGGGTGTTTGGAGGTCAGGTGAGGTGGGGGGTGTGAGCATCCCTGTGGGGATGGGGTGGGGTGGGAAGGAAGTGTGGGATGTGGAGCAGTCAGAGGATCGATTGGAAGCAGGAATGGAATATGGAGTATAAAAACAAATTAAAAATAAAATAAAGTAATATAAAATTTAAAAAGATTAAAATACAAAAAATAAAATAGAGCATCCAAACCCACCTACACCTCACATTTCCTGGGGGAAATCAATGCCTTTGTTGTCTTAGGGCACCTGCATTCATATCCATATAGCTGCACAAAGACACCCACCCCCACACCCCACACACACACAATTAAGAATAATAAAAATAGGTGCTTTAAATTAGAATATTACAGCACCAAGTATATACCTGAAGTAGTGAATCTCAGCACACAATAGAGATACACATCCATTTTATCTGTGGCATTCTCCACAGTAGGTTTCTTATAGAATCAGTGCAGGTACTTACTATGGATGAATGAATGAAGAAAATGTACTGTATACATAGAAGGACATATGTTAGTCATAAAGAAAAAGTAAATTATGTCCTCTTCCAGAAAATGGATGAGACAAATAACGAGCACCATTTTAAGAAAAATAATTCAGATTAGAAAGACAAATATCTTGTTTTCTCACATATGTAAAATCTAAGTATTATTTTTAGGAATAAGTTCAAAGCCAAGAGGGACTACTAAGGAGGAAGGGGGTAAGTAGGGTCAGAGAGACTAAAGAGGGTCATCAGGTTAACTGTGATTAAAATATATGTAAATACAATTACATATATTTAAGGGTATTAAATTTGCTTAAATATATGTAAAATGTCATCACAAAAGCTATTATTTTATTGTGAATAAGTGCTAATCAAAAGGAGAAAGAAAGATTAATGTAAAGATAAATGTGTTGACTATTTTCTTGCTTAATGATTTGGGTAAGTTCAGCCCACTGTGGTAGTGCCAACCTTGGGCAAGTGATCGTGAACTGTATAAGAAAGTAAACTGAGCAACTCTTGGTGACCAAGTTAGCAAGGTTCACTTGCTTTGCTTCCTTCCTTCAGGTTCCAGACATGATCTTCTGCTCGGACTTTCTTTAAGCAAGGGCTGCAATGTGAAGTATACGTTAATCAAACACTTTCCTTCCTGTCATAGATAGTTTGTCTTGTAAAGAGGCATCATGCCCACAGCAACTGTTACAGAAGAAGCATTTAACTGGGGTTGGCTTCCAATTTCAGAGGCTTAGTCAATTATCATTTTGGCCAGAAATATGGTGGCATGAAAGAAAACATGGTGCTACAGGAGATAAGGTAAATATCTAAATATTCATGCTTCAGAAAAAGAGAGTGAGAACTTGGCCTGGTTTGAGTATTCAAAAGTTCAAAGCACACCCCTAGTTGTGTACTTTCTCCAACAAGACCATATCTACTCCAAATAATAAAGTCACACTTCCTAATAGTGCCACTCCCTATGAGAGCCTTTGAGGACCTTTTTATTCGAACTCCCCTCCTTCTATAATCTCTTTCAATCATGGTGTTTTATCACAGCATTACACACCCTAAGACACTCAGTGATAGAACACTTGCTAGCATCTCCAGGGCCCTAGGTCATAACCTTCAGAGCAACTAGAACTTAAAACAGAACCAGTTGTGTGTATACCTTTAACACAATTTCTGTTGAATGAACTGCTCCAGTTCCAGGGTACAGACAACGTAGAATGATTTTCTTAAATTATGTAGATTTTTTACCCACAGAGCTTAAGTGATGAACATAAATGTTTTGTTTTTGTTAAATGTCCTGTGTAGTTCAAAGTAAAAAAAAAATATTAAGCATAATGAGTTGTAATAGGATATCATATATTTTGTTTAAAATCATCTGCCTCTCTTCCTTGTTTTAATAGGTATTCTTTATTATCAGCTAATTATTACCAGCCCCCGATGTGTACTAGTTCCCTTTAAGGGAACATGTCATATGATTATGCATTGAGTAATCTAGAATGAATCACATATCATCACTAAAATATGATTATGTCAAACATGTGAGAGAAGATAAACTTCCTAGTAAGATTCTTCAAAGACTATTAGACACACACACAGTGATATTGGGGAAGTGAGTATACAAAGCCTGATTCTTGACTACTTTTCACTTTGTTTAATAGGAAATAAGTGATTTTAAACAAATTGTGATCTACCTATACTCAGATCCCTGACATGGTAAAATATATTTAAAATTTGTATAAATGCACCTTTATACATAGCAGAATAACATGCTAATAACATTAAGAATTTTGAATAAGAAATGTATTTGATACTTATAAGCTGACATTTATAGCTAATCATTGCAGTAGAGTGCAGATTGAGAGCTGCTAACTCTCGTGGCTATGTGGCTATTAGTATTCCTGCCCATTATTACAAGGGTACATATTTATATATCATTAACCATGTATGATAGTTAACAGAGAAGCACATACAAGAATCTGTTTTAGATTTTTCTGAACATATAAATTTATAGGATAAGAACTCTAAATACAATGAGTACCACCATGCATGTTGGATTCTAGAATTGTTTAGAGGGGCTTGGAACAGAGGCAAGTGTGGCAGGCATTCTTTCTCTGAGCTTTACGATAAACACAAAATGAGCATGTTCCTTGCAATACATAACCTGCCATGACACATGTCCAGGGTAAAAATATAATCAGAAGACAATAGACTGAAACCTCTTATAACATGAGCCAATCTTTGCTCCAGTGCACTGCCCGGGAGAGGGTGGACTGGAGAAGGGTCACAGCTTCTGGGAAAGATCCCGTTTCTGGTTCCAGTCGTCTGGCACCTTCCCTGCCCAAGGACGGGTGTCTGCCTGGGAGCAGTCTCAAGGCCTGAACCTGTAGGAGGGCCATCTTTGCTCCGGTGCACTCCCAGAGAGGGGGCAGCCTGCAGAAGGGACACAGCTTCTGGGAAGGATCCCATTTCTGGCTCCAGTCACCCAGCACCTTTCCCGCCCGAGGAG
>NC_034592.1:83025366-83026752 GCF_900095145.1 Mus pahari
TGGGAGTGGGTGGGTAGAGGAGCAGGGGCATGGGGGGGGGTATAGGGAACCTTCGAGATAGCATTTGAAACGTACATAAAGAAAATAATAAAAAAATAAATTAATTAATAAATAATTAAAATACAAAAAAAAAATAAAACAACAGAAAAAAAAATCATGAGCCAAATTTATTCTGCTTTCTCTTAAGCTATTCTGTTATGTATTAGGCACAGGAAAGAACATCCCAGTAACGTATCAGGGAAAGGAAAAAAATTCAAAATATAAGGCACTAGGTCTAACAAATATGTATCACTTTTCATCATATTAAAGATAAAATCTTGAGCACATGATAAACTCAAGTAGGAAACATCTGTAATAGTGAAATGAGGTATTAACCTTATAAGAGCAAATAAGTATGAAAATGACTGTATTCTGTGTCCTAATAAGAGTAGAGTCTAACACTGTTTTATTTTGGATGATGACATGCTATTCTGGGTGCTCTGATATGTAGTAAAATAATAAAATTTCTCAGCATCTGTATCAATGCAAATTTGTTTTGCACAACTATTTGTAGTTGTACTCAAGAATTGTACAAGCAGAGACATTATTTAATACACATATTTTCTGTAAATAGAGCCCATCATTCCAGCATATCTATATTCTTTGTCCTTCATTTGTTCTCCATAAGTATTTACTGGATAGTAGCCACTAAAACTGAAGTTGAATAATTATTCATAAGTCAAGATGAATGAAAGTTTTCTGGAAGGTTTGCATGTTGACTGCTCTATTCCCTAATCAAAGACAGCTGGATATGGTTCTCCCATGGGTTATTAATGCCTAAGTTTTCCAGGGCAACACCTGGAGACTTAACCATTTCGCCTCCACAGTTCTCACCCAGTGCATTGTCTTGATTTTCATCTGTAATTTAAATTATCCTTTTTATGTCCTTGTGTTGGAAGTTGAGAAACTTGAAAGAGTATGTGAAATAATTTCTCTTTCACAAGTTACTGAGTGGCTGCAGTGACATCTCTCAAACACGTGTGCAGTTAAATCTTTCTCTTGTACTGTATGCTCAAAATGACATTGATAAAAGACAAAGTAGAGCAATATAGTCCCCATAAATCAGTGTTAAAAACAAATTTGAAAATAAATACTCTAAGTTAATGCTTATATAACATTGGAGAAGATAACCTCATCTTTTGGGGATTTTCTTTTTTCTTTTTAAAATATTTTGTTTGGTCTTATAAAACATACATGTTTAAAGAGATGTTTCTCCATAGGTTTGGTCTTCTCATTGTGTCCTGGATTTCCTGGATGTTTTGAGTTAGGATCTTTTTGCATTTTTCATTTTCTTTGATTGTTGTGTCCATGTTCCCTATGGAACCTTCTGCACCTGAGATTCTCTCT
>NC_034592.1:83027372-83068310 GCF_900095145.1 Mus pahari
GGAACACCAGGGCCAAGAAGGGGGAGTGGGTGGTTAGGTGAGCCGGGGAGGCAGTGGGGGGGGGGAGGATGGTATAGGGAACTTTTGGGGATAGCATTTAAAATGTAAATGAAGTAAATACCTAATAAAAATTGGAAAAAAAAAGAGACGTTTCTTACTTTTTTTTTAATTTTGCTTTGCTTTGGTTAAATCACTCTTCGAATGTTGGTACTAGAGCTTAAAAATAAATTTGTCTAAGGTAACCCATCAAGCTTTATTAAAAAATATTGTTGTTTCATTTGAAAGTTAATTTATTTTTCAAATAAATAATATATTCTCTCCTGAAAGGTTTTGTTTATAATATATATCAAAGTTTTTACTTCATTTTAGTATATTAAAAGAATCTAAATTTGAAAACAATTCCAACTTATGCTGTACTTCTGTGGGTAGAGCTTTCTAAAAATATCTATATTCTAATTTTATTCATTATTGCCCTATAATCCACTGTAGGTCATTTTAAAATCTGAGCTGTTTTCCACATTTTAACAAGCAATCTGTAGTTCATGCTTATCACCTCACTATAAAGTCTGTTACTGGTATTACCCCTGTCTTTGAGACAAGAAAACCTCCTGCCTTTTGTTCATTTCCCTGTATACACAATTAGATGTAAAAGACAGTGTTTACGAGCAACAGTTTCTCTTCCCATTACATACCCTGAAGCATTTTATTTATTTAACAAAACAATTTGACAAATTTTGTGGGCATTATATTTTTTGCAACTCTAAACTTAAATAATTCAATGTTAAAGGAACATTTAAGTCTACTTATTTGTATTAGACATATAAAATTTTATTAACTATTACCTATCATTCAGAGGCACACTAAGGAATTAAACATACTAAATTAAATCATGTGATCAGAACTGTTGTACATTAACAATTTCTTTTTTCTGAAACATGTGGGATAAGCTTATTCTTTTCCTTTTTTATACTGCTAATTTTATTTATTTACATTTCAAATGGTCTCCTGCTTCCTGGTTTCTCCTCCTTCAACCTCCTGTCTAACCTCCCCTCCCCCTAGCTTCTATAAGGGTGCTCCCCAACCAACCCACCCACATACTTCTGCCTCACTACCCTAGCATTCCCCTACACTGGAGTGCCTGGCCTCCTGAGGACCAAAGACCTCCTCTTCCCTTGATGCCAGATAAGAAAATCCTCTGCTACATGTGTAGCTGGAGACATGGATTCCTCCATGTGCACTCCTTGGTTGGTGGTTTAGTCCGTGGGAGCTCTAAGGGGTCTGGTTGGTTGATATTGTTGTTCTTCCTATGGGGTTGCAAACCCCTTCAGCTCCTTCAGTCCTTTCCCTAATTCCTCCAATGGGATCCACATGTTCAGTCCTATGGTGGACTGAAAGCATCTGCATTTGTATTGGGCAGGTTCTGGTGGAGCCTCTCAGGTGACAGCTATACCAGGCTCCTGTCAGCAAGGACTTCTTAGCATTAGTAATAGTATCTGGGATTGGTGTTTGCAAATGGGATGAATCCCTAGGTGAGGCAGTCTCTAGATGGCCTTTCCATTACTCTCTGCTTCATTCTTTGTCCCTGCATTTCCTGTAGACTGGAGAAGTCCTGGATTAATATTTTTGAGATGGGTAGGTGGCCCCATCCCTAAGTGGGGCCATACCTAACCTCTGGATATGATCTGTACGGGTTCTTTCTTCCCTTTGTTGGGAATTTCAGATAATGTCATTCCTGTTGGATATTGGGAGCCTCTTGCTTTCCTGGCATCTGGGACTTTCTAGTAGCTACCTCACGTTCCCAATCCCCCACTGCTACACATTTTTAATAGGGTGTTATTGAAAATGGGATACAGAGATAAATGAAGAATTCTCAAAAATAAAATTGCCTTTTGTCATCTAGTAATCTCTGGAGTTAGATGTTCTAGCTGTCTCTGACTGAAGCTTGTTTCTCCTATGATTTTCTTAGCCTCTCTCAGCACTCCTGGGAGTCCAACTCTCTCCTGATCCCCAGTGGTCAGAGTACTCTCTGCAGCCAAGCTCTCCTCTTGTACGGAAGGTACACAGAGGTCTGGAGCTCAGCTCTGTCTCCTTGCTGAAGATGAAGGCCTGAAGGGACCCTGTCCAAGAAGTTTTGTTGCTTCTGTGGCCTGTGAGCTCTCCTGTTTGGACTGGTCTCTGAGAGACCTGGATACAAGATGGTGCTCTCACCTGAGTCCTAGGATCAGAGCCCTCCCTGGTGGCAGTCTTTCCTCTGGCAGGAAAGGTGCCCAGAGGTCTGCCTCTCAGCTCTGCCTCCTAGCTGAAGATGAAGGCCTGAAGGGTCCCTGTCCAAGAAACTTTGCTGCTTCTGAGACCCATGCACTCTCCTTTGCGGACTGGTCTTTGAAAGACCCAGGATACAAGATCCAGAAGTTCTCTTCTGTTGCTTGGTTTTTAAGGCTTCAGCTCATTTAAACCTCTCGTGAATCACTCACGGTCTTTTCCAGTAGCACTTCGAATTGGGGTTAAATGGTTAATATGCATTTAAAATGTAATCAAGCCCGACATCGATTCATTATCTGGCTCAGTGGTTCAATGGTTGTCTTACTCATTACCCGGAAGAAAGCACCATTGAAGATTCAGGCATTTTTGTCCTAAGAACAGAACATTAAACAAAGGGAAACCCGCATCAGCCACAAAGATTTAAGCCAGGATTATTCAAACACACATTGTGCATCTAGCTTCAGAAAGGAACCATCAGAAAGCACCATTGTTTCCTTGTTGATTTTCTCACATTGCTCTATCCCTATGTTTGTCAGTCTGGAGATACCTCTCAGCTATGATTAGTATACATAATAAAAGAGAAGATTATGTAAGACGCTACTGCTTCTGAATGAGATAGAAAAATTCATTAAAGTGATAGACTTGAATTGTTCTATGAATAAACATGAATATACATAATTATCTAAAGAATATCTATATTTTGTGGAGTTATATTTTATCTTCTGTCTTCACTTCTGGATTTTAATGTAGCAGTTGGTGCTTTCTTCATGTCCGGTAACTTTTGTCTCTACAGACTCTAATGGATACTCTGAACTAAATCTAGTGACTCAGTTCAACTTTGTCTATGTGAACTGTTTAGGTTTCCAATTTAGCATAATAAATGAGTAGGTAATCACATTTATAGAAGTGATCTGATTGAGAAAAAAGGTGTGTTGTTGGGATGCAGTTTATCTTCATTTCTCACTCTCCACTCTAATAACTAAAAATAATTTAAGCCTTCTATACCTCATATGCAGTGTGATATTCATATTAATAAATGAAACACTTAAAATACTGCCTAGGTTTTGACTTAAGTTTGTGCCCTGGCAATGGTTTCTAATGACTTATAAGCAAAGGACCCAAAGAGGTTTGGTCTTAGAGGATCCTCCAGACAGACATTATTCTTTCTAATGTGGTAGCTCCAGGTTTCATAGGAACTCTCTTAAAGTACTCATATTCCTTTTTATTTATCAAATATAAAGCCTCTTCTTATTAATTACTATTCCCATGATATTTTGCATACTATATGGATACACTTATATAACATAAGCCTACATATTGGGCATAATTTTGTTACAAGCCTAAATATTTAACTCATTTAAAAACACAAATATAATATAGTGAGATAGTAGCATAGTGCCATACATATACTAATCCACTATAAAATTTTTCTTTAACTTATATGTCATAAAAATGTATGTAAAATAGCTAATTTGTTTTCATTTTATATTTCCTTCTATTTTCATCCAAATCTATATATGGTTCATTCAATCACACTTATAAGTCAGGTATTAGCATTCTCAGCAATATGTGACTTTTACATGTTGAAGCAGGAAACATAACAGGATTGATTTGAGTTTATAGACCTCCAGGTATTACTATAGCCCTGAAGGTATTGTTAAAATGTGGAATATTTGTACTAAAGTTCAACATCTGTATGTATGCCCAGGTTTTTATTCAGTATGCTTAAAAATTTGATCCCCAAAGTTTTCAAATAAAATCACTTATGAATTCATCTGAAATTGCTAAATATTTCACAAAACATGATTGGTAAGCCATTATTATGCTGAGTATATTCACTTTTTGCCTTTAAGGAATTCACTCTATATTTAAAGGCTGAATAATTTATTATACCTTTGCTGTTTGGAACTAGAAAGTTAAAAAAAAAATCCGACTCATAAGCTGCTTTTATTTAGCTCTGGCAATATCCAAGGATAAAGCAAGCTTTTCACAATTAAGTATTCCCTGAGTGGCAGATAAAAGGACTTATCTAGTCTTGAGTGAACAAAATTTTCATTTATGTGAACACCAAGTGTTGAGTAAATTGTTTGAAGATGCATATGTGTTCCTTGAGTAGTTTTTTGTGAGTCAGATAAATGACAAGTCTTTCACCTCTAGGAATAATTATGATACAGTTTTCTAAATTAAATGCTGTTTAGAAACATGAGACTAAAAAAAAATGTACTATATTGCCTAAATCATCCCCTACCCCAAAAGAACTCATTGGATTTACATGTGTCTTCTCAGTGTAATTTAAAGGCTAACACTGTGCACTAGAAGGCAAATAAAGCATAGAAAAGATTGAAAAGTATCTTTCCTACCATTTACAAAACAGCCTAGCTTACAATCACACAGATGTTATTAAAGGTCTATTTCTTCTGTATATCAAGTGCACAGTAGGGTAGAATTATTTCCTAGAGCTACTGTACTCCATATGGAAATGCTCTGTCCACTCTAATACTGACTTTTTAGTCAGTTAACTGTTCCTTGTAGAATGTATTTCCTCAAGTCATGCTAACAGAGAGATAACTAGGAAGTTTTCTATAATTGGTTTTAAAACAGAGTTAAAAATAAACCTCTTTAACCACTTCTACTTAGAAGAAAGAAAATATACTACAATGAGCACTTAGAAGGTCAAACATTGTTCCCAAGTTAAAAAGTTTACATTTGCTATTTGTTTTATTTTTATTACGTTTAAGTTTTAGAATGTCAGCTCTTATATATATTCTAATCCATTCTACCCAAGGTGTTTGACCCTGTTGCTACTCTGAATCTGAAGAAGAACATGACTGATTAGAAAAATCCTTTACAGAAGACTGTCCTCAAGCAGGAACAAAGATAAAAGAAAGCAAAAACAAAACTACAAACAAACAAGAAAAAACAAAACACCAAAAATCCCACAATTATCAATGAGAGCAAGGCTGCAACATGGAACAGAATCAAACCTCTAAATTGATATCATACTGCTATCCTGGAAGCAATAACAATGATAGATATTTATTTTTTCAATAATTTAGCTGAATCTTACTTGCAATCATGACCAAGAAGACATGTTTTTATAATGATTGCTGGATTATTTACACTTTATTTGCTGTGACAAAATACCATTGTTTAAAGCAAGTCAAGGGAGAAACAGATTTAATCTGGTGTAGAGTTCAATTGAGATAATCTATTGTGAAGGGAAAGGCAAGGGAAAATTCAGGGACAGTATGATGACAGAAGTATGAACCTAAAGAATTAAACTGTCATTACCACAGGAAACACACACACACAAACACACACACACACACACACACACACACACACACACACAAAGAGAGAGAGAGAGAGAGAGAGAGAGAGAGAGAGAGAGAGAGAGAGAGAGAGAGAGAGAGAGAGAGAGAGCGCTCATAAACCTTCAAAGCTCATTCGCAGTGACACGCTTACTAGAAGGATATACCTTGTAATAGAGTTAGTATTGTTCTAATAAAACACCATGACCAAAAACAACTTAGGGAAGAAAGTGTTTTGATGTTGTTGTTTTTGTTTTTGTTTTTCAGTTGTACTTTCATGTCCATTGCTCAGAAAATTTCAGGGCACTGAAGGATGTAAGGGCACTGAGGGAACTCAGAGCAGTCACTAGACTGGACAGGAATCTGGAGTCAAGAGATGTTGGAAAGGCCATGGAGGGATGCTTTCTGGCTTGCTTCTCCTGACTTTCTCTGCCTTATTTCCTATTAAACTCAAATTCTTTCACCAGTGACATACTTCCTCCAGTAAGGCTCTACCTTCAGAAGTTTCTATAACAGTGGCAGCAACTAGGGACCAAGTGTTCAAATAAATGAGATTTTAAGGCATTTCTCTTTCAAACCATTTACTTCTAAGATCTCTTATCTCTTCTCTAAATCATTCTCTGTAAAAGACTTATCCGTTCTCCAGAAATGGACATGAAGGCCGGTGAAACTTTTCTCTGTTCTTATTTTGAAGTGTTACACTGATTTAATGTATCTCTCCCATATCTTGACCTACATTTGCGTCTGTATTTCATTTACTGTGATGCTTGGACCTCATCACAATTCAAGACAAGAAGGTTTAAAATTTATGTTAAAAGAATGTAACCTAACTATTGAGCAGAGTAAATAACAGTAAGGCCTTGGGTTAGCGAGAAATACAGGCAAGATCCCACACAACTCTGTAACTAGGGACTGGTCCTGTAACTTCTCAGAGAGACTGATTTCCATTTACAACATATGGGCTTCAGAAGTTATCCTACATATTTAAATTATATGAACTTATTTGTATAAAAATGATCTTTTTATAACCAGGAACAACATAAAAATCATTTTTAAATGTCATTTTAAATTTTAATTTCATTTTACATTTTATTTTTCTCTTCTCAAGAACCCTACATTTTATTAATTTTCATGTTTTTGGAAGGCATTTTTGAGTATGTTATTTTCATTAATCTCTATCATGTTTATATTACATTATTCAGTAGTACTTTTAACTAAAATATTACATTATATTTTCTATGAAAACAAAAGATAACATTGCTGAATAATTTAATAAGACATTTAAATGATTTTTAGCAAATTATAGATTCTTTTTCTAGATAAAAAAATATAAATATTATGTTGTCATAAAGTGACAGATTCTGTTGTAACCTCTGGTAATTATTGCTTACTTTAGCTAAGTTACTGAATAAAACATCAAAACAATGACATTCATTTTCTGATTATTCCAATCCCTGAATGCCGGTAAACCTGAAGAACTTTTATTTTATTATCCCTTTAACCATTTTTTGTTTGTTTTTGCATTTGATACTTTCTTATATTCTGTTCTCTATTCCATGGTACTGAACCCTCCTTAAGGAGTCTCAAGAGTTATGACTATTGCACAATCCAAAATTGAAATAACATAATAATTACTAGACTCATTACTAGACTCAGGTCCAAATATCCTCATAGATTTTCATAAGCTTTTCATTAATAAGCATCATTTAACAAGTAGACACAGGCTACTATTATCATGGAATCGTATTCAGGAGTCACATAGTACAGGCTTGTTTATGGGTATATCTTGTTTACTTATTGATATAGGAATGATAAACCCATTGAGAGAAGTAGGACTCTATTTGCAGGGGGTCCTAGGTTGTGTAGGAGCTTAGCTCTCTGATTTTCTGCTTTCAGTTTCTATCCTGTCTTTCTTCAAAGATGTATTGTGATCAACATGAGTAATTTAAATAAATCCCATTCCCCCAAGTTTCTTTTGATCAGAGTGTTTTATCATATCCGTTGCATTTTATGTTCCTTAGGAGTCTATTTTTGCTAATTGCTTCCTGGAATCATTAAGTAAAAAAAAAAAAAATGAGTTTTGCAAGTGACAGAGACATGCACTTATGGTAGATTTCCTATCAGTCTCAAAGATTAGGATGACAATTTCTTCAGTGATTATAAAATGCTAGTTCCAGGCCCCAGATAAAGACATCACTGGGTGTCACAACTTCCAAAAACCTTTCAAAATAGATTTTCATGACAAGACAGAAAATGAATAAGATTTCTCAAACTAAAAGGCTAGTAAAATGGGAAGAGTAGGCACTCTTGATCTAGGCTATTAAGATTTGGCTGAATGAGGGAGCACTCAGGAACCAGAAGGTAGAAAGAACATAAGTATAAAAGTTGTTATACTAAGAGCTTTAATAAGACTCTTCATTTAAAAAGAAATGGTGTAAAGACAAAGACTGAATACTAAGTCTGGACTTCTGAAGAAATGCTTTTCTATATTTCTTTTGGTGTCTACATAGGGATTAGGTGTAGTGGACATGTAGACCATGAGGGGTAAGTTATTATTAGTGATATTTTTTCTTTGGAAGCTCTCAGCACTGCAAAACACAAATTTATATCTGGGAAGTTGGTCCACAAAAAACAGAGGCCTCTTTAACCACCAAGTATGAACCAGGGAAAAAGGTATAAAGTCAAATGAACATAATCACCATTCTTGTTACAAGTCCCAAACAATCACACTATTTTGCACACTCTTGGATTTGGTGGATTGAAAACTCAAGAATAAAATAGCTGAAATATATCACCTCTATTCCATGAGACTGATGTTGGGAGCTAGAAGGCTAGTCTCCAATGATGTTGTCACCCAGAATTCCTACAATTCCACTGTAGCATGCTTAGGAAGTTCTCATCAAGAAGTAGAAGGTGCAGGTCTTTTTTATGTTCTTGTCTCTTAAGACACATGCATATCAATTATGCTAATCTACACTGATTGGTTGATGGAAACTATCACCAGAAATTAGAGGGAAGTAATACAATTTCCTCCATCTATGATGAACACCTAAGAAATTGCAACCATGCTTAAATCTTTTAGTATACTGAAGAGAAAAATGAGTATATTGTGTCACAACATAGAGTCCAAAAGAAATAGAACATGGCCGCAATTATTCATGGTTTTTGGTGGTGGTGGTGGTGGTGGCTGTACTGAAAGCCTTTGTGGATTGCTACCCAATGACTCCATGCCCTGTAGCACACATTCATCTACTATGGATGTATCAGAAACTCTACAAGGGTTTTGGAGACAAACATGTTTAATCTTGACCTTGGGCAATATATTCAAGTTGTCATATTCAAGGTTTTCAAAAGGGGGCAAAATGAAATCCTTCTAAATATGTTTGAGTAAGTTTAAAATAGCTTCTGCAAATAAGATTTAGCATTATTCGTGATGCATAAAACAGCTAAACTAAAAGTGAGTTTCCTTATTGAATATGTATTTATGTTTGTCTTAGTAGTACCAGTCCAGCAATGTACATAGGCTTGGAAATAACACATGATAATGTCTTTCAGAAGACAGGGATGGCACACATTTCCTTGGGCAGGGAAGAAGGGAAATTATTTAATGGTTTTGATTTCCTGTGGTGAGTTAGAATTTCCTGGAAAAGCTGTAAAATAATACATATTCATAAACTGCAATCTAGACTTACTATGCTTGCATCTCTTACTGGGATATCCATAACTCTGTATTTTCAATTAATTTTTCAGCTGACTCTAATACAGCCAGGCTGGCTGGCAGCATTAGAGGTTCAGCATCAAATATATTAGATTATGTTGTAAAAATTCAGAAGGGCTCTAATTGAACATTTTTAAATCTAGAAATTGTATTGTAGCAATTGGAAAACAAAGAGTTAGATGGTCTTCAACATCGAACAAATTATGAATGATGATTGTCATCATTTGATATTGGTTTCAGTTAATAAGGAAAATGATCTAAAATGACTTTTATTTAAATGTGATCAATGTCTTGGACAATAGGGTATGTAACTCAATGTTGAATTAAGCATATAGAAGAATTTAAAAATTACTAAATCTCATTTTCACAGTTGGATATTTTTAAATGTGTTCATAAAAACTATTCAGTTCAATATTAATGTATATATTTTACATACCAGTTATAATTATTTAATTATTTTCTCACATTGCCAATGATACAGCCCATTACGTCTTTAAGTATATTAGCATTTCCAAAATTCACTTTATTTATAAAATACATATTCAATATAGGGCTGTTTGAAGAGACTCAGTGTTTTGCTTTAAATTCTGACAATACTGAAAATAATGATACATTTATGCCAAAACAAAACATAATATAATTATATCTATCTCAACTCCCTCTGTCTCTCTCTATATCCCTATTTTTATCTATATATTGAAGATAGGTAGATAGATAGATAGATAGATAGATAGATAGATAGATAGATAGATAGATAGATAGATAGATAGATGGAGATAAAGAGGCAGAGAGAGACAAAGGAAAACAACAGATCTCAAATTAGCTAGTCAATTGTTTTTAGACTGGACCATAAACTGCAAGGAACATTAGCCATGTTCATTTTCTCATCTATTCAACACTAGCAAAGTCTCAGACATATGTCTGCATTGAAGTTATAGGAGTTTTTTTCCAAACCAGTTTAGTGAGCTAACTCACAGGGACATTTTTAAGAACTGTAAACATCTGAGTCCCCTTCTCTTCTGAGCTGAAAGTAATTATTTTGGAATATGGGGGAACTTTTTTTTTTTCTTTAGAATCTAGTGAAATTTTCTATATTTAAAATGAGGTAAAATTCCTATGGGAGAATGAATAGAAGTCAAAATAACTAAATTACAGGCCTACAATGCATCCAAACTATGTATATTTGAGTCTTGTAATTTCTTTTCTACCTATCCAATTCTTCCACAGACAATATTTTCAAGGACTATTTAGCACTATCTAGTAAATAGATGATAAAATATTTGAAATAAATTTCTTAGCTCTTAAGTAATTCATCCAATATTGGTCTTTTTTTTTTTTTTTTTTTTCTTTTTTTGGTTTTTCGAGACAGGGTTTCTCTGTATAGCCCTGGCTGTCCTGGAACTCACTTCATAGACCAGGCTGGCCTCGAACTCAGAAATCCGCCTGCCTCTGCCTCCCAAGTGCTGGGATTAAAGGCGTGCGCCACCACGCCCAGTTTCAATTATTGGTCTTAATCAATTAATGTCTCCCAAATTGTTTTGAAAATCATTGAGAATTATTAGTTGCTCTCCCCTAATTTGTACCTTCTGTGGCTGAATTTTTTTTGCAGAGCTCTCTTATATCCTATATAAAATATAATATTCTCTTTGTGCTTTTTCAGGAGCAAGTTTTAATCCCCAGGAAGGCAAAATTCTCTTTATTTCATCAAACATTAAGGTATTTTCATATTAATTACCATGTAAGATATCACCAACATAATGGTAAATTATGGACAGAGGAGACTGCTTATAAATTATTTGTAATGGTTATTTTATGAAATATTGACATAAGTAGGACTTTTTAACATTCTTTGTGGAAAGACCCTCCAATGGAATTCTTAACAGGTTGAGAGTTATTATAAGTACAGTTTGTGAAAGCCAATCTGTCCCTATCATGCTCAGGTAAAGCTACTGTGAAAAAGTCATCTTTTAAGTCAGTCAATATTCTAAGCCAAGGTTTAGCTTTCCAGGCTGTGAAGAAGTCCTTGGCTGAATGATTTTATTGACTTCCCTCAGATCTGTTACCATCCTCTATTTTACAGATTTCTTTTTAATGATGAATATGAGAGAATTACAAGGTTTTTTCTTAGGCTTAAAGCTGGAATTCTGAGAGTCCTTATGTTGCATGACATTTATAGCCATGAGATTTTTCACCCTCACTCAAGTCATGACTCAGAGGCCTATCATTTATTTAAAAGGGCCTAGGCCATAATCTAGGCTGGTTCTCCAACTCTCTTATAACTCAACTAACTCATTTATATAATACTATGTCTACATGGATAGTTACTCTCCTCAGTTTCGTGTTTCTGACTTCCCCTGAATCACAGGGAAACATTTCACCCTATGTCTCTTCCCAAGAGTTCCTCTCTCTATGCTGGGTGTCCCACTTTTTAATCCTGCCTCAGAATATTGGCCATCAGATTTGTATTGACATGTGATGTTTCCACATAGTATTCAAGAGGTTCTGCCTACAGTTTTATGTATACAGCTTGAAAATAAAAGTCTTCAACAGTCTTACCAATATGGAAAACCTATGAACAACAGTACCAATTAGCCTGGCAAGAATATGATTATGTTACAAATGTTAAGGGGATAACAAAACATTATTGTTTTAAGGATTGTTTCTAAAAATAGAACTTCATAACTTGTTGTTATTAACTCAGACAAGATCTTGTGGCTGGCTAGGTCACAGGTTCCAGATTAGAAATTAATGTTAGTACTTAGTTTCACAGATGTTGTAATAAATTGCCCAATAAGTTTTTTGCTTTATGTGCATGGATTAATTTGTCACTTAACCCTCATGAGAAGATATGCCTTTTGAAGTTGATGTTAGTTGATACAGAGCTTCACAATTGACCAATTTTGTGGCAATAAGAAATTGTGGATTTCTCAAGCCTAAGTGGGATATCTATAAGATGGTCTTCCCCAAGAATCAATGACCAACTTGTTAGAGGGAGCAGAAAGTATTCCAAAGGCTAGAGTTAATTGTAAGATTGAGTTTTCCAGAAATGGTTGACCCGTGAACATGTAAGAACATGTAAACACTTAGTGCCCTCAGTGTTCTTCTTTCTGTTTGGTTTTTCTGTTTTTTTTTTTTTCCCCACATAAAGTGGGGAGGAAAGAGTGGTGGGGGTTAGGAGAAGAATTGGTGGGAAAGGAGTGGTGGTAGATTTGGTGAAAATAACCTATATGAAGTTTGTAAACTCAAATTTCTGGACCTGGCATTACCCTTTAATAGGGAATAGAACCTTCAGAGGACAAAGAGCATCTCTTCCCACTGATGAATGACTAGGTCATCCTCTCTACATATGCAGCTGTAGCCATGAGTTCCACTATGTGTTTTGTTTGATTGGTGGTTTAGTCCCAGGGGGCTCTGGGAGTACTGGTCAGTTCATACTGTTGTTCCTCCAATGGGGCTGCAAACCCCTTCAGCTCCTTGGGTACTTTCTTTAGCTCCTTCATTGGGGACCCTGTGCTCCATCCAATGGATGGCTGTGAGCATCCACTTCTGTATTTGTCAGGCAGTGACAGAGCCTCTCAGGAGACAGCTATGTCAAGCTCCTCTCAACAACCTCTTGTTGGCGTCAATAGTGTGTGGGTTTGGTGATTGTACTCTTATTAACATATTATTTTAGCAAACAATTTCTCAAATCGAACATTAATTCAAAAATGAGAACAAAGGAGAATTTTGTAATGAAGGCATTTCATGAGGAGTTGGTATAGGAATGAGTGTTTTGCAACCTATATTTATTAAAGGTTCAAATTCTCCTCTAGCCCTACACCCAGCAGAGGAACTTGAAGAGAAAAATTATTAGGATATAGGAAACAAGCGCCTGTTCAACAATAGTTCTTTGTGAATGAGCTCAAATTTCTTGGACAGCAGTTCAGTACCATAGCAAACACCAAATATGACTCAGCAGCAGGAGACCAGTCCTCTAGGCAGGCAGACAGCAGGCAAAAACTGACAGCTACAGTCTAGTTTTTTTGCCAAGCAGACACCAAGCAGCTGTAACTCAATCCTCAAGAAACTACCAGGTTTGCCAACTGCCCTGAGAAAAGGCCACACAGAAGATGATTGCTGCTGCAGTAATCTCAGGAGCAACTCTTGGGTGGATTTCTCTCAATGGTGGCAAGCTGACCTCAGCAATGCTATGTAAGACGAACCCATACATGTGTGTCTTACATGCGTGTCTTTAATGAAGAATAGCAAGGTGGAGCAAACCAAACAATGCTCAGTGCTAGTCTCCCACTTTGTGGGATCATATTTATACTGCTTTATCTCATGTTCTTTCATGTGTTTGCTATATTCAAACATCCTTTCACCTGTGTCTGTTTCAGGAAAACTTTATTTCCTGTGTCTGCTCCAGGAATATATCCTTTCACATGTGTGCCAAAGCAAAACATTATTTGACATACCTGAGTTTCCAAAAAAGTTTCTTTGAAAACTCTGAGATGGCACAGTGAAAAAAAGCTTGTAGTGACAAACCTGAACCTGAGTTGGGTCCCCAGACCAACCCCACATGGTGGAAGAAAAGAATTAATTCTCATACGTGTACATACATGCATACATACTTACACACATAAAATGCAATAAAATATTTTAATAATACTTTCTATTCAATGCATTTTTGTTTATTCATTTTTAATTTTGTCTTACTTTGCACAGAAGCCATCAATTTAGTATATTTACATACAGATACCAAATATACAGGTAAATGTGTTATCTTGTTATATTTTCAGTTAAATTCTAGAAGTTTGGCAAGCGGCTATTTCTGTATTTAGAATTAAATCAGTAACTTACAGATATTTAACTAGTATTTGCTTTTTAAATTGATTAATATTAAATCAGAGAACAACCTTTTGTCCCATAAAATGTTCCCTGCTTAAGGAAATGCTTTTCAAAACTATAACTTAAATAGAAATTGCTTAGAGTGCCTTATCTTTTTTTCTTAATAAATTAGCATTTATTATTTTAAGATAATCAATTTCATATTTCCTTATTGTTAGAATAAAAATAAGGTTTAGTGTTAATATTGGTCATCTGTTTATACATACCATAGATAACCCTGTGAAACAGAATCTGGATTATTCATATTAGTTAAATTAAAGACCTCTTTGTGAAAGTCTTGAACATTGATTGTCAATACTCCTAATGGTGTGATCTCTTAATATAATTCATCATGTTGTGGTAATCTCCAACCATAAAATTATTCTAGTTGCTACTCCATAACTATAGTTTTGCTACTGTTATGAATCATAATTTAAATATGTTTTCCAGTGGCCTTAGACTACCCCTTTGAAGGGATCATTCCACTCCCAAAGGAGTTGTTACACCAGATTGAGAAAAACTTGTTTGTAGTTTAAGATGAACATTCTAAACTGTCTCTCAAAGTTATCATTGTTACTTTTCCTATAGAAATCCTTTGTATTGCATACAAAAATATTATAGAACAAAAACTTAAAACGTGTTTTAAAACATAAACAGATGTACACCTATGTAGGGTTGTGGGTCTCACATCCAAGAGAAGATTGACTGCCCTTACCCCACACCATCGCCCGCAGGTACAGGGCCTTAGGAAATACCAGGGACACTGCTCAGGGTGGGAAAGTGCAGTTTGAGTTGTGGAACAGTCTGAGGGATCTACCTGGGGCTGGAGGAAAAGGAGGAAGCTCTGGCTGTTTCCACAGGGAGAGTTCTTGACTTGAAGGCTTGGCCTTAGTGGTGGTTATGGCTGAGAGTACAGAGAAGCCTTCTATGTGATATTAGGTAGCATCTTGTGTCTGTAGGCAAAGGCCATCTCTGTGGCTCCCCTCAGCAGATCCTGATGAAAAGAGGCAGTCTGTTGTTTTAAGGCATTTATTGTCATGGCAGGAAGTAGATGTGTAAAACCATATCCCACTTCTGAAGGTGGACTTGAGATTAAATATCTTTAGCACAGAGGACTGTCTGGGAAGGAAAGTTTATTGGCTAAACTCTTCAAGCCTCCAGGTATCTCATTAAAGTGGAGGTCTGTCTTGATCTAATGTGACCTGTGGTCATGTCTCTTTTCTTCATCTACATGTGGGGGGGGCACTGCCTTTACATGACTGATGGCCACAGTTCTATGGGGGCCTACAGCTTGTGCCAGGGTCCTGATATCCTGGAGCAGGTAAATCTCCTACCTTCCCTCAGGGTTCCCTGGGTCTCTAGCCTTAGCTCACTTGAGGACTAAGCTACCTCGCAGGGTCCACTGCCCCATACACCTATATGTGTGCCTTCTGAAAATGTTGTGCTAGAAGTCCCTTTAAGGTATTAATGTTCTATGATGTTTATGTTCTAAACTTCTAGAGGGAGAGTTCCTTGCATTATTTCTAAATTATTATTATTGTTGTTATTAATTTTTATAATTTTTTAGTAAGGTGGGGTTTTTTTGAACCACATCTTATTACCTGTTTGAGAACATCATTGAATGTATGTTGATCATACTCAATTCTTCCCACATCTGCCCTCCTGTCAGCATCCTCTACCCAATTCTCTCGCACACAATTTCAAGGCTTCTTCTACATTTTTAAACAATTAATTGAATGCAGTTTGTATTTCTAACTATGCTGTTGAGTGGTGTCTTCTCTGGTCTGTGTTTGACCTACCAAGTAACAGCATATCCTTAGAGAAAAAACTCTCTCCTGGTATTTACAAAATACCAATAGTTCCTTAGCTGGTAAGGGGTAATTCATGCTCACGAGACCCTACTAAGAAAAATTAGAAAAATTATTAAACCCCAGAGGTGGTAGAAATTTAAGTAATCTTCATACTTCCAAATGTTTCTTAATAATAACTTTTAAATTATTAAAAACCTAATTATTTTAAAAATGCAAAGAATATTAATATTAGAAACATTTTCCATCTGAAATTTATAGATACAAAATGTTCTCGGCCTTCATGTTAGTAATCCAAAATATTGAATTAAAACCCCTAAGTCATTTCAGTTAAAACATATTTTTCTTCATTCTATACATTTGAAAATAAAATGTTTTGCATGTGTGTGCCTTGTAACTCCCAGAATAGATATCTGATGCCCAGGAACTAGAGTTATAGATGATTAAAAGCAACTATGAGGGTTCTGGAAACTGAACCCAGATCCTCAGGGTGAGCAGCGAATGTTCTTAACCACTTAACTCCTTCAAACGGTGAGAGATTATTTGAACTCTTTATTAAAATTTTAATATGTAGCACTCAATAAAGATTCAGGACTTTTATTACTAGGAAAGATAAAGTCCAATTAAAATAATTGTATCCCTTATTCTTAATTCATATGAAATATGTGCAAGTTTATAATAGATCACCTGACTTAATTTAAAATTTCCCTATTGATAAAGTTGGTCATCAAATTAGTCAATATTTGAGCAATATTTGACATTTTATTTTGAACCTGGTCAAATGTTATTGTCATTATGATGTTTTACATGTTGGCTTATTTGATATTTTCATTTATGGTATTATCCAAGATTAAATATTTCCTCACAGCAAAAATTAACGTTTGTGTTGGTGTGCATTCATGTGTTTTTTTAAAGCAAGAAAACTACATTGTATAGAACATATTTGTTATCAGAAAGCAAACAGCCTGAATCTTACTCATTCGTTTTATAAAATAACATCCTTCTATGCAAAAATTATATTCTAGCTCACACAGCTAATATTTCTTGAGAACCATTAAGCAAAAAGGCATTAAGATTTGAAATGAGTTCTCTCAAATGGATGCAATTTGCAAATAGCGAGAGAATCAGAAAAGATTCTTAACAGAAGGGAATGCATTCACTAATGGGTTTAAAGATAATATTGAGCATATTATGTTGGGTCACAGCTATCTGGGGGTTAAGGGAAAGTTAGTAAGAGACCCTTTGTCTATCATGGAATTTCAGAGGAATGTTAAGTGCTAATGCTGTGTGGAGCAGACAGAGCCAGATTAATGGAAACTTGAAATGCTTACTTACTGAATTTTTCATCCTCATTTTCATTTAAGATGTTGGCAGCTGGGAGGCCTTGAAACATTAAGGGTGCAGACTTGATAAAAAAAAAATTAGTCACCTCAAAATATTGGTCTAGGAGAAGTAAAATAAGTAGAAAAACGAAGCCAGAACCAGAAAGATAGTTTTACAACAGGTTGTGGTATGGAAAAAAAATTAAAAAGATGTGAAGTGGTGAGAAACACTTTTCTCAGAATTACTTTTTTAAAAAAAGTCAGCCATTGTATGATATTTAGATATCTTTCAAATATGACAAAGTTTTGTATGCACATGTGCAAAGGACCACTAGGTAAAGTAGACGTTTCACCATACAAGCCATGTTTTCTATCCACTGATTTCATCAGGAATCAGGACCGACACAGACTTTTCTGAATCTCAGTGACCACAAAGGCACGTAGAAATGGTTGCCTCCCAGGTCTAGATTACAGTTCACACTTCTACACAGCAGTTCAACACCCACTTTATTCCTTCCATAAGAGAAAGGAATTCCATTAAGGCTTTGGCTCAGGAAGGAAAGATGAGCTATCAGCTAAGCAGCTTCTGATAGCCTTTCCATTTGTATATGCATTTCAATCAATTTTAAATCAGAGAGACAATAAAGTAAATCTCTTTCAGCTTTCAATTTGCCTCTGCAGTGATGGGTGCCCTGTCTGATGTTTACAGTTCACTGTTTCATAATAATGGATTGTTTTAACACCGTGTTTTTCTCAATATATCTTCTATCACTTTCAGCAATTTCACTGGAGTTGTTTTTTAAGTTAACAATTATAATAGAATGAAAAGCCCAAGAAGCAGTTTTATGTAGAACAAAAGGAAATGCAGTCAAACTGCATGGAAAACTGATTTTGTTTTCTGTTTTGCTCATTTTTGTAATTTTTTCTTTAGTCTTTGTTTTTTTGCAAATACGTAATAAGAGAAACATGGACCAGTATATGTCCCATTAATGGCGTTACCCTCCATTATCTGTACATATCCATGAACCATTTCATCAAACACCACTACTATAATGGTTTTCTGCAAGTGGGTTTATCCTGGATTTACATATTTCATGAATGTAATTTCTCTGATGTTCTATAAAATTAATTTAAATTGTCCTTGCATTTCTTTTTCATGTTTTGGTGTTGTATTTTACTTTTATTAGTGTTGGCACTGATCGATATTCTAATAAGATATTTTTTATTAACTATTTGCTGACTATAGTCTCCTTTGAAATATAAAATTAACAGGTTTGACATATTTTGTAAATAAAAAGACAATTACTTATTTCAAAAATTATATATTAAGGGCTTGAGAGATACCCCAACTATTGAAGTACTTACTAATTTCCCAGATAACCCAAGTTCACATCAGAAAACACATACCCAACTGCATCTCTAGATATGGGGCTCTGGCACCCTCTTCTCATCTCTCAGTGGAGTTTTTCATATGTAGAATACACATAAATATATACTCAGAAACATTTAAAAAGTAGTAAATCCATTTTTAAGTATACAAAGTATATTTAAAAATCCAAAACTTAGAGAAGATGCTGCATTTGTGTTTGAGACTTGGTTACATCACTGAGTGTATTTCCTAATTTCATACATTACTTGTAGATTCTCTGATTTCATGTTATTTATAGCAGAATACAATTTTTGACTATGTATATGTACCACAGTTTTATTATCTTAGAGGGATCAAATTTGAACTGACATCTAATTTTCCTCCTTGATGAAAAGTTCTCATAATATCCATAGGGCTATTTAAACTGTCACCAGAAAATTAATTGAAACTACTGCTATGAAGCCTTGGAACCACTACAATGAGCACCATAACAAAACATGTCCAATTGGCACTTTATCATGAGGAAAACCAATGATAATGTAAACTAGACATTTGACCCACTTACCTGGAAAGAAATCATACTGCTAGTAGAAATATATTCAACTCTCTATGGTTGTTGAGGACATGTACTCCATAGAAGAATTTACCATTGAGATTTTTATAAACCAGTATAATTCCTAACTGAATTTCAAATATCCTTTTATCTACTAAGAACTGTAGGCCTCAGCCCTTATCTAAGAAGATTCTTTGCAGTATATGAATACTATTACACAAGTCCACAACTAATCAAAATCCAGAGAAAAATGACCATGAATTATACAAACATTTATGATATATTTACAATACCATTCCTGTGACCAATACTTAGGGAACATAGTAGAAGTAGGGAACATCATAGAATTAGGGGAGAAGAATTATAAGAGTTAGAGACCAGATCATCTTCTATGACATAATATATTTGGTATTTACCAGAGAAGCAACACTAATGAAACCTTAATGATATAGTTGCTTAAATAAGAACTGCAGAATAAAATATCAGATGACATTACAACATGTAAGGGAACAACCTCACATGGACTGTCTAATAGATACAGAATTACAATCAAATAATAGTTACTAAGGGAGTAACCTCTAAATAAATATTCTTATAGGAAATAATAAATGGATTCAGTATAGTAAAATATATATATATATATATATATATATATATATATATATATATATATAGAGAGAGAGAGAGAGAGAGAGAGAGAGAGAGAGAGAGAGAGAATGATAAATTTGGGAAGGAGTGAGAGCCACTGAAGGAATTGAAGTGAGTAATGCTGGATTTAAATGATTTAAATATTGTCTCAAGAATGAAATTAGGAAACACTGTAAAGAATATAATTAGGAAAATAACATACTCTGTTATCATAGTAAGGCAAGGATTCTACTAGTTTTTCAAAATCTCTCTTCTGTTAATGTAGATGACATAACAGCAGGCAAAAACAGAAAAGAGCAAATGGCAACTGATTAATAAGCAATAGATCATATTTTAATTCATTTGCTGCCAAACTTTGGAAAATTATTATGACAAATGATCATTTGGTTATATTTTTCATAATGCTAGAGCTAATTTTAGAGAACTAAACACATTTAAAATTGAAGTACCATTTTCTTAGTGAGTTACATGAGTTACTTTCTAATCATAACTGATAAAACATATGTCTTATATACAAAGAGAAAATAAAATAATCACTATTACTTTAATGTATCCTAGCACTCAAATTGATGTGTGAATAATTCTTTCTTTACAATCAACATTTTTTTCCTGGTGTGCCTTAAAACTCCTATCCACGTGGCATGATAGTAAACACATTACTTATCTAGGTAGTGGACTTCATCTTATGTTGTTCTTGTCTTGGGGAATAGCCATCTGTGTTCTATGGCCAAATGACTTAACATGTTTCAACAATGTTTCAGAATCAGAAGAAGATAAGAAAGATATCATAGTCAAATGAAACCAGCTTTTATAATCTGGAGGACTGCAAAAACATTTAATAATGAAATGAATGTGCATTTCTAAAAAGTAATAGACATGATATTATCACATGTAGTTATAGCCCAGAGAAGGAAAATATTTTAGATAAATATAATGTGTGTTCTTAAATAATAAAGCATTTAATAAATATTATTGAGTTGCCTATATGATGCCCAGCTTTTGGCTAGGTGGAAAATATAGAGCCATTATAAAACATATTTAAAAAAAACAGACACAAAATAACAAAAAAGAAAAAAAAAAAACACCAGTTGTCAATTGTCCCTTTACCAAAAGAGAGGAAGAAGCCCAGCAATGATGCCACATTTGACTTAGAAAATTAGAAAGCTGTAAATACAGGAGTTAAGAAAATATGTCTCTTTACTCTCTGGAAAAACTCCAAGAAGAGTAGGTATCAGGTCACACTTGATACCATGTTTTTGGCTTGCCTCTATACCTTGAGGATTTGTTTACCAACTTCATATTTTGTGACATTTTCCTGAGGCTTTGTTGATCATTCCCTACCACATACCCAACTAAATACCTTTACATTAGTAATCTATCATCTCAAAATTTAAAAGTTATATTAATGATTTGAATTGATGTATTTTCTCCAAAATACAAAGACATATAGATTGAGAACTAAGAAATTTTCCTAACTGCATTTCCAATTTAACATTAACCTGTTATAAAGGATAGACCATTCAGCTTCAAAATGACCAATGATCACTTTGATCATTGAGTGTTTTTTATGTCCTTCTTTCTCTATGTCCTTTTGTTTTTGAAGTTACTGTTTCTCAGAATATAGAATCATTATTTAATTAGTCTTTTTCAGAGTCATGACCCACACACTTATCAAAGACACAACTGATGATATGGTAAATTAGAGCCTTCATTAAGAAAACTTTAAATTAAATATCTATATAGAGACAGACATATAATCATACATTACGGTTAAACAGATCCTTGAATTCCTAGCAGTATATTCATGGAAACCCAGTTTGAGTATACACTGATAGATACATGATTCTGAGCTTCTGGTATTTATTGCATCACAGTCATTCTTGAACTAAAAGTCTTATTAAAGTGTTATCACTTAATTTATGATAGATGGAATGAAGAAAAAACAGTAAAATCCTCAATAAACTTCTTGTAGAATTCTGGCATTCTTATTAATAGTTTTTGGTAAATATATGTTAATTAATGATTAATGGTATATAACTATATAACTGTATACATAGTTACACACACACACACACACACACACACACACACACACACACACATATATATATATATATATATATATATATATATATATATATATATATATATATGAACCCAGACTGCTTCTTGGTTCCTGTGTCCTAAGGGCTCTGGGCAGGTCTCTCAGAGCAGAAGTTGTGGTCTTACTTGTGCTCACAGGTGTGTCAGCACTCCTAGGAGACCAGCTCTCTCCTGCCAGGACCCGAATGTGGAGAGCTGTGGCACAGGGTCAGCTCCAGGGTGCAGATGGAAAGCTAAAGCTCAATATAGATTCCATAATTTGTTATTTAAAAGACAAGCCACTGGGTTACACAATATCAAATACTTATGAGCTCTCCCAACTATAAAAAACATACTTGGACTGCAGAGATGGCTCAGCAGCTAAGAGCACAGACTGCTCTTCTGAAGGTCCTGAGTTCAAATCCCAACAACCACATGGTGACTCATGACCATCCATAATGAGATCTGACGCCCTCTTCTGGTGTGTCTGAAAACAGCTACAGTGTACTTACATGTAACAATAAATCTTTTTTTTTTTTAAAGAAACATTCTTATGTTCATTGAAAAATGTTCAGTTCCTCTGGTAACAAAGAAAAGAAGAGAGGAAATTCAAACTGTTACAACTGCATTCACAATCTGAAGACTTTCTAGTAATATTGCTTTTTCAAGACATAGTCATGTGAACCCTACTGTCCTGTAACTAGCTGTGTATACCAGATTTGCTTCAATCCTGCAATAACATAGATAATCTGGAAAGCTGGAAACACCATTAATGTTGATGCTAAGACAAAGTTAAAACAATAAATAGCAGGACACCACTTGTAACACTGCTTTTTTATTGTTTCCAAACCATTACTTTGGTGCATAAACAACTTCCTTCTCACTAAGCTATTATTTCTTTTTACATCTTTTGTTGATTGTCAAAGAAAACTACTTAATGTTATGGATAGAAAAAGCATTCAAATCATTTTAAACACTTTGGAAATGAGAAATGCTCAACTGGTTGCTGCCCTTTTGTCTAAGATCAAATGAAGAATCTGATGATATGAGACAGAAGAAAAAATCTAGACTTGCTATCACCTTCCTTAACTAAACTTCTGCTAAGGTTTTTATTATTATTTTTTTGTAACTTTCAGTTATGATGGATTGCTTTCTTTAAAAAGAAAATAAAATGTGGTCTAAGAACAATTTCTTTATTACTTAAGGCCACAACAGGTGACATAGGAATAAAGTACAACAATGCTAGGCAAAATTATCAAACTTCATTCTAAATGTTAGTATATCAAGAGTGTTATCTAGTCCTAATTCCAAAGTGTATTCAAATTTAATTCACTGTGAGAAATTCAAATTGAAGATATAAGCACAATGAGGATCTACAGATGAGATAATACTTTCCTATCTTTGGAGAACGATTTAAGATTCAAGCAGAATTTAGCAAAAGAGATGGCAAAACAGAGTATCAAAACCCAATCAGAATGAGAAGAGAATCTTCCTTCCTTTAAATTTCCACAAGGCATTTATTATACTGCAGTTACATTTTGGATTTGCTTCCCCAAGAGCTTGGAGAAATTCATTGCTCTTACTGTAATCCTTCTATAGTAATGTGTGATCATACATTCAAGTAGTTAATAAAGTGAGTATATATACCTGTTAGCTTAAATAACTGAAAAGGATGCTAGAAATGAAGAGACTCAGAAATTCTGAAACATCTATGTTAGCTACTAAAATAGTTGGTCAGTTGGTATTATGTGTCTATCTGCTTGGTATTTGATGGAATATTTGAGAAAAAACCCTAAATGATCTAATTCTAATCACTTCAACAGTAGTCTTAATTTTTTCTTTTCTTTTCTTTTTTTTCCAGCAGATTGGGTGAGTGGTATGACTCAGTGATTAGAGAGCATGTTTGGCTGATGAATTGTGTTAGTAGAGAGAGATAGCCAGTTCTGACATATTTTGTTCTAACTTCCATAAATTTGCCCTAGTAGGCATGGCTTGCATCCATAGATCTACAGTAAATAAACATATACAACTGTTAAAATAAACTTAACAGATACAAAGTAAATGGTTCTAATGATAGTCTGGCAAAAAAAAAAAAAAAACAATCCAAATTATAAATAAGAATTGCTACAGGACTGGATTCACATATAAGACATTAGCATATTTATGTGAGAATTGAGAAAACACTAATTTGCTTTAATATGATAAAATTTTGCCAATATTTTCAATGATGTCAAGAGGAGATGTTTCCCAAAATTTAGGAATGTCAAATTATTTTAAATATAGAGATTCCGAGTTAAACTAACTACCAAGGAGAAGGAGTATTTATTCTTTATGGAAGTTCTGTCTTTTGTGTGTTTTAAAATAGAGTGGACATACCAAGTTTTCTGCATTGGAAACTTGTGTCATCAAGAACAAGAGCCTGAATTCCACTATCTCTCTTTCCTTTCCCTTTTTTCTCTTCTCTCATTTGAATATATATATATATATATATATATGAAAACTGTTTGAGAGTTCATCTTCAGACTCCTATTCAACTGTATGTTTAATTACTTTCCTTTAGATTATAATACAATTGCATCATTTATCCCTCCCCTTCTTCTCTGCAAACTTTCCCCTTTACAGCTCCTCATTTTCTTTCAAATTCATGGTCTCCTTTTAAAAATTGTTAGTATGTACTCTTTTGCTGGCAGTTTAGTACTTGAGAGATTTGGGGGCAATTGTTGTTTGACATTGCTGTTCTTCCTATGGGGTTACAAACCACTTCAGCTCCTACAGTCCTTGCCCTAACATTTCCATTGTGGTCCCCGTGCTTAATCCTATATTAGGGGAATGTTAGGGCACTGAGGCAGAACTGGGTGGGCAGATAGGAGAGCACCCTCATAGAGCCGGGGGGTAGATACAGGGCTTATGGAGGGGGAACTGGGAAGGGAGATAATATTTGAAACATAAATAAATAAAATAATAAAAATTGTTGAAAGTATAGTGATATAAATACATATGCATAAATATATAAATACAAACTTCTCAGTTTATATGATGTTACATAAATATCTATGGTTTAAGAATGGAAGATTTGGATTTTGATAACCAGCTGGTGTGATATTCTCTAAAAAAAAAGTCTTTGCACTCAAAATTTCTCAGTTACATGTAGTTGTACATGTAGGGTTGAGGTTCCGGGGTTTTTCTCCTATTGTGTTAGATGTCTACTGCTCTTGTTCAGCTCATGTTTAGGCAATAATGTAGGAATTGTGGAATATGGATTGTAAAATCCAAAGTAATATGAAGTTTGGTGTGAAACTGACTCCTAGAAATGTCAGAAAAATACTCTTGGAAAGCTTTCTAGTATGTCTTGTTCAGAAAATGTTTAAATCCTTTTTCTTTTGTTATTGAGATGTTCTATTTTTCAAAGTTTTGTCTGCTCAACCCTATAGGAAAGCCTTTATCTTTGACTTGTAACCATTAAGATAAATCATATCTTGCTGTTCAGTAGTTGTATAAAGCAGGGTCCTATCTCATATGGTTGATTCTCTTCCACATAGGGAGAGGTGAAACTACATTTTACTCAAAACAGTAAAAGCTGAACATGAAATATCACCAGAAAATATGTCCACCACCATATGACAGAGATTGAGATGCTATTCAAAATTTGAAGTAGGTTTAAATTAGTCTCAATTTTGCAATTTTTGCATTATTGTTACATAGTTTTTCTCCCTTATTTCACCCCATTGTTTAATATAATTTTTGTTTTGACATAAACAAAAGTGTACCAAGGGTAGTTGATACTTTTATTACATAAGTGAAGTCTTTCAATATAATAAATGAAAATGGGAATTTAAAGCCCTTATAATTATTTTCTTTTAATTACTTTTTTGTTTGTTTTTAGAGAAGGTTTGTCTGTGTAGCATTAGTTGTTCTGGAAAACACTGTAGCCCAGGATGGCCTCCAATGCATGGCCTCCATGCCTAGTGCATGCTAGGATTATGTTTATTTGGCCTGTTGTCATCTGTTTTAGGATAGTCACTCAGGGTTGTTTCCTTGGGCTGGCTCCTCAAAGACTGCCTTATTTATTTATTTATTTATTTATTCTGGTGAAAGCATCATTTGTACTTATCACTCACTTATTTTACTTATATCCCTATAGTCAGACTTGCTTTTCTGAAATTTTTTAAACAGCAATAACACTTTCTTTCTCAATAACACATCTGTTTGGTAAGGCACAAATTAAATTTACAAATGGCCAGAGGTTAATTTATTTTCTTATAAAGTAGTTCAGACTGCCAAATATATTTAGAGTTAATTAACATCAAGTAATATAAAAAGTTTTCACATTTTGTACATGGCTTAATTGTATATGTTGATATCTACTCCCATTTTATCAATTTTATTATTGTTCTTTTCAAGTTATGTTTAAATTAATGATAAAGGGAAATGAATTGATGGGAAGATATATTATTAAAGACTATGTTGTTTTGATAACTCTAAAGATGAAAACACAGAAGTTTAGAACGCTTCTGTGAGTTTTCCCAAGCGTACATGTTAATGGAACCCAGTAGTCATCTGCCTGAGTATGATGACATTTTAATTCTCCCTCTCATTCCATTTCATTTTAATTTTAATCTGTCTTTGCAGATCAGTTTGTTAGCCTATCGTGTCACTACTTTTTAATTCTCTTTTGGGTCGTCTCTGATATAATTATTCTGTTTTGACACTTGGGCAGTAACAGCTGAATTTATTCTGTGAATCTGACCAAAGTGTCATGTACTATTGAAAAGCATAGAGATTTTGGAACTACATAGATGCCACTATTTATCCTAAAGACAGCTAAATTTCTATGATGGCTAAGATGATCCATCTCTATGTGACTTGTAATCAATTTGTAATTTTCATTAAGAACAAGAAGACACTTGTGTGAAAGCACCAGATAACATACAGTTTAGCCTGGGGCCAGGAATTGCATGAGGTTCTTGCCAATTTCTGCTAGCATGAAATACTAAGAAGAGCATTTTCCTTTCACTGCAGAAACTAAACTTCAAGAAATTTCTTTGACAGTTTTACTTTAAGAAAAGATCACATAATTCATGGTTTATGTATCAACATTATCAAGGATAATTGCCATTTTCAATCAACATTTTTTACTGTTCTGAGTAGTTCTGTATGTAAATAGGTGATAGACATAGATTTGTGTGAAAAATTCTATAAAATATATTACATGCAAATAAATTGGAAAATGTTTGACTTTTCTTTATAATTAAGATATCCAGCTCATCTAATCCCTGTCATCTCTATACCTAACTTTTCCACTTGGAAAAGGTAGATAATAATAGGATCAAGCTATTTGTCCTTAGCAAATAAGATAGCATAGAATATATATATATATATATAAATATATATATATATATATATATATATAATTCAGATATAATGAATTTAATTTTTCATGGTGCATCTAGTACAGGAAAATATTATAAATAGAATATATGATTCATAACCTTTTAAGATACTGATGTCAGTAGCTTGTATTTATGATGCAATTGTAAGAGGAAAATACTCTTAGAGAATCTTCCTTACTCTCTTTAGCTGGGAAGATCATCGTCAAAATGAACTACATGTGTCAGACACAGTGAGAAAAAGTTCTTAAGATATATTGCCAGAATACATGTTTCTGATACACTTAAATAACATTTCCATGTGCTTTAGTTAGTGTGCATGTGTATATGTATGTGTGTGCATATATTTTATTTATAATTCAATATCTGCTCATCTGACCATTTCTTAAATGTTCAATGGCTATGCCTTTGCTGTCACTGTCAAGATTTCTGTATTCATTAACAACATTAACTGATCATCTAGTATATATTAGCCAATTATATTCTGACCTATGCTTTAATTCTTTTTTCAGTGAAAAAGTCTCATTTTCATACTAGTGTCATTACTACCATTTACTTACATTTGTTTAAGAAACAAAAATCAGAGGAAGCTTACTTACATTTGTTTAAGAAACAAAATCAGAGGAAGCACTTATCTTCCCACTGTATTATAGAAGCTGCTAAATGTTTTGCAATGGTTGAGTGAAGCCACCCTGGCTCTCAGAAAACTGTGTGCAAAATGAAACTTAAATGGGGATATATATATATATATATATATATATATATATATATATATATATACAAATATGCCAATAAGAATGAATCAGATCTAGAAAGATCTAGTTGAGCTATTTTCCCTTTATAGAATAACAGAAACATATAGGTCAATCTGTTAATTCTTGCTAGACAAAGGTGGAATTCCCAGACCTTTCTCTTCCTCTATCATATTTTCTGCTACATCCAGTACTTTGTATAGCTTCCTGTGCCACCATAGTAGTCAAGTTCATAAGTAGTTCACACAAGTCCCAAGAGAGCCTTCCAATATTCAAAGTCTTGTGACATTGTAGTGACTGTTCAGGGAAAATTAAAATACTCAAAGTGAAGTTACTGGTAGAAATGTGTATTACTTAAATTAACCAATTAAAAATTTCCTTCTCACACCTTAAAATCACTTTATAATACTGAAGGGCAGCCTTCAAATTTTGATATTTGAATATGAAGTGATTCTGTTCCTAAGTATGATATGATCTCTATCTGAATTTGCAGTGTTTATATTCTCTGCTGAAGCCCCAGAAAGTGAATGCTTCTTCTTTTGAACAAGTATATAACTAAGGCCACCCAATTGCTTTCTCTTAATTAGGACTAATTTTACTTTATGTTTGCTTTCATCTTCACTTCTCTTGACCATATCTACTAGAGAGCTGCATGAGGGCATCCTGATCTCCTATGAACCATACACCTTCAGCAGCTGCAGGACAAACAAGCTGCTGTTTGTGATTCTTGGGTCAGTAAATGAAGTCTGCTAAATGATCATCTAGATGTAAATGGGGGTCAAGGGATGAGGACACATTTATGTTTAGGCCACAGTGAACTGCATGATTAGAAGCACATTGGAGGGAAAAAAAAACACTGACTGTTTAATTATGGAACTCTTAGTTAAATGGCCACTAATTTATGGTCATGAACAGAACATAGCAGACAGCATAAGTGGTCGTGTCTGGATCAGATGCTGAGATAATGAACATAAACCATGGGAGTTTTAGTTAAACAATAAATTATAAGTGCTCTAGATATTGAAGATTTAGTTTTGTTACAAAAAGAAAATGAATCAGTACTTTTTTTTTAACCAGGTACACAGCTGTTAGAGACCAGTAAAGATCATTTATTAATTAAAAATAAAGTTTAAAACACTTAGATGGAGCCCTTACTCATTGATAAATTAGGAATAATTTAGTAGACACTGAAGGCATTTATGTTCTGCAGAGAAAAATTCTACATGACTTCATAAAAAAGAAGTTTAATTACCAATATTCTTATGCTTCCATTCTCCAGTTGCGTATAGGTTCAGGTTTGTTCTAAAAGGTCTTAAAGCAAAAGTTGGAATTCTAGCATGCAAATTAATATCAACATAAAATGGAACATCTAAAGTGAAAATTTAAAAAAAAAAACATACATGATCACTTTATATTTATCTCCCCTGCCAATAAGCCACAAATTTATTCCTTATTTATTACTCCTCTGACAATTTGTATATGGAAAAATACCACTGTTTAATTTTCCCTGTCTATTGTTTTGGTAATAGAACAATGCATAGGTTCATAGCCAAAATGAACTTACTGAAGTCTTAATGTTTAACAAAAAGAGGCATCATATGTTGTGGGACATAAAAAAAAAACCATGCCAGGAAGTTTGGTAAGGTTTGGGGCAGTGGGCTATGCACAGACAGCCTGTTCTCCAGTAAAGCTGAGGTCTTGAACACCCATGGGGTGATGGGTGGTAATTTCCACCTAGAGTAGGCTTCAACCATGTCTCTTGGACCCCGGATCCCGTAGAAGTTACCGCCCCCACAGCCCCACAAGAGAGGCATGTGGCTATTGTCACATAGACAATGTCCCAAGTTTCTGGCCTTCTGGCTAGAGTCCTCCGCACAGTTACCTAGCAACAGCAAGATAACAAGCACACTATAAGAGGGGCTCGCTCTCTCTCTCTCTCTCTCTCTCTCTCTCTCTCTCTCTCTCTCTCTCTCTCTCTCTCTAAGCCTTCACCTTTCTTACTTTCTCTTTTTCTCTCTTTCCCTTCCCCCTTTGTTCCTCTTGGACATGACCGGTCTCTTTCTCTCTCTTTACCTTCTCTCTTTCTCCCTGCCTTTTTACAATAAAGCTTTAAAACTGTAGGCTGTCTCTAAAGACACTTGCCTGCCTGGGAACCACCCAGGCCCCTCTCTCCCAGACCTTTCTTCCTTTCCCTCTAGGGCCCAGTGTTGCCTTGGGGCCCCTATTCTGTTCTCAGTGACGGGCTGTATCCAGCATGGAATGCTGGGGACTGAGAACCTGGTATGGATGCTGCCCCTTTTCCATTCCCCGCAATGTGTGGTCAGTGGCTTCACACAGCCAGATACCCACCCAGGGCCGTGCGGGAAGTGTCCAGCAGTCCTCCTGTGTCTGCCTGCCCAGAGCATAGGAACTCTGGCCAGATAACTCCTCCTTCTTCCCCTACACCCACGGTCCCACAAGGTATACCAGGTTTTGACCTGAAGACTCAATGGGCACACAACTGAAGCTTAGGTGACTCCCAGCTCCCTGCCAAACTCCTGACTTGGAACACATGCCATGCTTCTCACATAAAAGAGAAGTGTTCAACATCATGTAGGCCCAAAACAGAATTCTCCATGGCTTAGCCAATAAGCTTCCTTTCCCAGATATTCCTATCTACAAAAGGTATTTAATCTCAGGCCCACCCTGAGAAGTGGGGTATGGTTTTATGTATCCACTTTCTACCATGACAGTAAAACTATTTAGAACCATGCACTGTCTCTTTTCACCAAGATCCACCATGGGGTGCCTCTGGGATTCTGACTCTGTTCTCTGTTCTTCTGCAACTTCCAGTGGTACCTGGATGCCCAAAAGTCTGAGAACTCTCTGGGACTGGGCTTCACTTTAGGCTCTGGGACTCCTGAATCAGCTCAGGCTTTCCCATGTCTCAGACTGCTCTTCCCCACCTCTAGAGTGGCATACCTTGGCAGAGGCATGGGATAAGTTCTTTCTGCCTCCCCAAGCAGCCCTCTAGTGGACACTAGCCAACAACCCTACAACTGTGGCCCAATGTGGAGCAAAGCCATCTGAATGATACCTTCAACTGGTGACCCCACACAGACCTCATCAAAACTCCAGATTACTCGAGGAGTGTCAGTAACCCCTGACTCACTCCCCCTCCTCCCCTTGTTTACTCTTAGCTACACTCTCCAAATCTCATCTTAGACTTAACTCACTCTGCTACTCTGGAGGACTAGACTCCACTCCCTGCCCCTCCCCCAGCACCTCTCAGTGAGGGCTACTACCCAGCTAACAAAGCTGTGTTTCAGATGGCAGTGCCTGTCCTGAATTCTCTACCTTCCTTTGCCTGCCAACCCAAGCCCAGCCCGCTGTTCCTAGTGGGTCAAAAAACTGTAACTGCACTCAACTCAGCTTCTCCAACTGCCCAGTGCCCTGCTACCACCGTGGCTAGAGACACAGATGGACCAGAGCTAAGGGTGATGCCTCTCACTCCCTCTGACTTTGTTGATACTGTGCTACCAAGCCTCTATGCTTCTCCTTACACTCTACTTTTAGGATATAATAGCCAAGAACAACCAAATGGGGAAACAAGGGGACCTGCCTACTAGAGGACACAACTGCAGAGCAGGTCCCTACACCCTGCACCTAGGCTTGCTAGGCAAAGACAGTGGATAGTCTTGCTGCTGAGAATTCAAAAACACACCTGAAACCCTTAACGCAAAAACTTTTCAGGCTTCTTTTTTTAAATGTTTGTTCTCCCTAACAGGTACAACTAAAACAATATTCGTGACTTTTAGCCCCAAATTTCCAGACTTCTTTATTTAAATGTTTATTTTTCTCGACCTCACACTTAAAATTGTCCTATATACTGTTTAAACCTTGTTAAATTGATCAGCTTTAACGTTGCAGAAGCATAGTACAGCTTTGAAGAATATCCTTAAAGAAACTCATCATAGCAGACTGAACCATGTATGAAATAGCCTTTCAGTCTTTATCTTCATATTGTAATGTTGTGAGTCTTCCTGACTGCAATATCATTCTCAGTTTAGTTTTGTTCTCCTACTTTATCTTTCAACCATGATATTCTTAGAAAGGTTCCAACAAAGCTTGGCAAAAATGACCAAACAATAAATATAATCAAATGGAGAAAATAATAAATATTAATCAAAGAGATTTGTTATATATTGATTGTCCCCATATGATTTTGTCTCTTAATTAAAGCCAGGGAAAGTATATACTATTAGATTAGAACTGCTAAATGTGTAAGAAAGAGTTTCCTCAATATCTCATGTTTGACCTTCTTAATTGTAGGGTGATATTAGGTACACTTATTTTTATGACCATTCTCAAGTATCCCTTTTGGAAAATACAGAAAAATGATAAGAAAAAATACACATGCTTTACAATTTTTTCTAGGATGTTGATAAATTAAAAATTAGGGCTCTAGTCTTATAGTTAAGATTACATAGGAGAAGATTCTTCCCTGTGTTAGATAAGTTGAAAGGTATGCATTGGGTAGTTTTGATTGTAGACTGAGAATGTTCATGGATTCCTGACCATATGATAACATAGAAATAATTATTATTGATATATAAGCATAAACGTATATATAGACACAACTAATTGTTTAAACATATTTAACATGTAGATAATTTAATGTATTTACTCATATATAAAAGTATTTGTTATATATATATATATATATATATATATATATATATATATATATTCCACAAACTCAGCAGGACTTTGCTTCTGAAGGGGTAGATATCTTAAATAGATGTAGAAATTAGTGTTTCTGCATATGTTTTAACTCTTCTGGAATTTTATTTTACATAACTTTATATGTTTTCTATCCCAATTGACAATACTAGCCAACCAATCATTATAACTGTTCCAACTGGTTTACTTCCAAGTGAAAATGAATTAATTGCCATTCTAATTGAAGCTAGTCCTGAGAGATTAGTTAATGAGAATAATATGCCAGAGTTGAATCTCACTCAAAATAGAATAAAATTCCAACAATTGCTAATACTATTTTCTCAATAACATAAAATAATGAATTAAAATATATGAACTCTTCGTCATTTTAGAATGGAGCTTATTTAGGATTCTATCATTTTGACCACAACAAGTAGATCAGGGGGAAAAATCAAAGCCAGTAGGCTCTATACAACCAAAGGATATTTAAAAATAGTTTTGCCAGTGGTGTGAAATGATAGAGATTTCATATTCTGGAAATAGCCATGTTTGATGAATGACTTGGCCTTGGCATTTAAGTGATGAAAATGTGTTTGAATTATCTCACTTTATACGATTGCTTATCTTTGTTATGTAGATGGTATTAGTCCCCAACGACTATTTTATCCATAAGAGTGAATAAAATAGAACCTCAGGGGAATATTTTCTCCCACTATATAAAATATATATTATACACAAATACGCTTTATATATAATCTCTGGCATGATGTAGAATAGTTTGTGCCTTGACATGCATTAACTAATATTTTTTATTGTGTTTAGAACAGTAAGATGAAGTAACAGGGATTCTTTTTTTAATTAGATATTTTATTTACATTTCAAATGTTATCCCGAAAGTTCCCTATACCCTCCCCTGCCCCTGCTCCCCTCCCACCCACTCCCACTTCTTGACCTTGGCATTCCCATGTACTGGGGCATATAAAGTTTGCATAGCCTAGGAGCCTATTTTCCCAATGATGGACAACTAGGCTGTCTGCTGTCACCTGAATTTTTGATCATAGCCATTCTGACTGGTGTGAGATGAAATCTCAAGGTTGTTTTGATTTGCATGTCCCTGATGATTAAGGATGTTGAACATATTTTCAGGTGTTTCTCTGCCATTCGGTATTCCTTAGTTGAGAATTCTTTGTTTAGCTCTGTACCCCATTTTTAATGGGTTTATTTGAATTTCTGGAATCTAGCTTCTTGAGCTATTTGTATATTTTGGAAATAGTAACAGGGATTCTTATTTTCTTCCTCAAGCTATGTCTTCAGCATACTTCTCCTGAAACACATTTTTTAAAGAACATGTTCAAATGTCTTAGATAAATATTTAGAAAAATATATTTTTATGAAATATGTTCTAAACAAAATAAACAGTAATATATCTGAGAACATCTCTTGCTTAGGCAGTGTGTAAACATTATTGAGTTCTGGGACTAGTGCCAAGCTGGTTATTGTTAGCAAGAAAGCCATGGGCTGTGTGCTTTTGTGCCCTCAACCTAGGCTAGATGTGGGTGAATTAATTACATAACTATTTTTATCCTCTGGGGAAGATTCTTTTTTTTTTCAGATAAACATAAAAGTCTAGGTCAAGAATCCAAAGTTCTTGCTGATTCCTTGGAATCACTAACCTCATTTTTCCTTTATGAATATATTGTGCTTGTTGTACCTTGCTTTTCTTAGTATTGATTAGACTGGTTTTCTGTATCATTGTTATTGGGCAACATCTTAAAGTTTTCCAGTATCTTAAATGCCATTGTCTCTGAATTTAATTTGCACCATGAGATCACTATTCTACAAATTTAACTTGATAATTTATTAATCATTTAAAAAGGTGGATCCCTAATGATTTTCTTTAGTATTATTCCACTTTTCATCCACTGCTATAGATGGATTATTCAAAAAAAGCACTCTTTCCAGAAAGACAGTTACAGTTTAAATGTATACAATTGCGAAAAAAACAGGTAAGTTTAGAAATGTTTAAAGTATGTGGAAATTATTAATAAATCTGATTGTTATGATAGAATACATAGCAATTGAGAATGCTCACTTAACTAGAAGTCAGATTCATTAGTCCTTCTACTTAACTAACAAACTTGAGGCTTGAACAGATTAGAAATGAGTGCTGCAGTCCCAAAGTACACAATGTACACAGGGATTATGTCACCTAGGAGGTTAGTGAGTAGGGAATAAATAGAAGACACAAAGGTATACTGACTAAAACAAGGCAGGTGAAGGATTGAAATTTTATCCAACCTTCATGGAAAAATAAATTTGTTATCCAAATCTCATTTCAATTCATATTTCTGAGGATGACTCCTGGGCATACTCTATATCTGGGAAATGGCAGTGTTATAGTAATGGGTTTGTTGCAGTGACACATGCTTTATACACTTTCAGTGATACCATGTACTCAAAGACTTTCTCATGCAGCTATCAGGTAATTAAAAAATTGCCTTCCCTAGATAAATTGTCAACAATGTGACAGCCTTTTATCACCTGGCTCAATGTTTCCATGGGAGAATAACAGAAATTCAAGTTACAGATACTATGAAACACAGCAGGAAAATTATGTGATAAAAGTGCACAACTCTGCGTGATAGAACACAGCCATGTTACTAGGCTGCCTTCAATAGCACTAGGAAATCTAAGAGAACAATTGATGGTCCCAAAGCAACAAAGAATGACATGAAAGTAGAGTACAAGTCAAAGACATGTTTGAGGAAGATCTGTAATATATCAAGTTTGTGGAAGGAAAAAATATCATTAAAGTGCTATATCTTAAACAGAGGATTTTGAAAGTGGTAGAAAACCATGAGGCTAGGTTCCTACAGAAGGAATCACAACCATGTCAAGGAGACTTAAATAAACTGAGAAGTTACAAATAAATATATGTGTTATATGTATATAGTTATTTTGCTATTTGTTTATTCATTTAAGAAAAGTCATGAGTCCTAAATAACCATTTTCCCATCTTTTGTTGGTACTTCGAGATGAGCTTGAAAAAACTGATTTCATACTGTTTTAACTTTCTTCTGCTGAATTTTGATTTGTGCGAAACACGTTTTTTTAACCCTTAGTCTCGTTGCTTTGGCAGACTCCTAGTGATTGTGCTCCCACGAAGACACCATATCCCGATCCACCCTAGAGGACCCAAAGCACTCAGAGCAGTTGAGAACCCACTGCACTCAGGGAAGTTGAACAACACCTTGACTGTTCCACTAAAGACCCAACAGTCTTAAGGCCTCCCAGGAAATCTACCAGCAGCCAGGGCAACAGATCAGCAACGTCTCTGCCCCTGTGAAGAGCCCCTGTTGGAAGGCCCCACAGGTGGTCTGATTACAGCCAGGACACAGGCCTACTGGAAGACCTGAAGCAACTAAGGGACAAAAGAGACAGGCTTCATATAGTCACCCAGACCAAGAAACTTCAGGGATATTCAGATGGCAAAAGGCAAGCACAAGACCAGAGGCAACAGAAGCCAAACTATGTGAGAATCATCAGAACACAGTTCTCCCACCGCAGCAAGTCCTGAATACAACAACACACCTGAAAATCAGGAATCTGTCCTAAATTCCTATCTCATGAAGATAATAGAGTCCTTTAAGGAGGAAATTAATAACTCACTGAAAGAAATACAGGAAAACACAGGTAAACATATGAAGGAATTGAATAAAGTGATCCAAGATCTAAAAGTAAAAGTAGAAACAAATGAAAACACAAATGGAGGCAAATCTGAAAAAGGAAAATCTAAAAAAAGAGGTCAGAAATTACAGATGTAAGTACTACCAACAGAATGTAAGATATAGAAGAGACAAATCTCAAGTGTAGAAGATATGATAGAAGAGATTTACACAACTGTTAAAGAAAATTCAACACATTAAAAAAACTCCTAACATGAAGCAACCAGAAAATTCAGGACACAATGAAAAGACCATATATAAGAATAATCGGAATAGAGAACAAAGATTCCCAGCTCAAAGAACCTCAAAATGTCTTCAACAAAATCATAGAAGAAAACTACCCCAACCTAAAGAGATGACCATGAAGGTAACTGAAGCCTATATAACACCAAATAAATGGGACCAGAAAAGAAAATCTTGTCACATCATTATCAAAACACAAAATGCACAGAACAAAGAAAGGATATTAAACACTGCAATGGAAAAGGGTTATGTCACATAAAAGGTAGACCTGTCAGAATTACACCAGAACTCTCAACAGAGACTAGGAAGGCCAGAATAGCCCTGCCAGAGGACATGCATACTCTAAGAAAACATAAACACCAGCCCAAGGTACTATACCCAACTAAACTCTCAATCAATATTCATGGAGAAACCAAAATATTTCAAGACAAAACCAAGTTCAAACAGTATCTACCTACCAACCCAGCCCTATAGAGTATCCTGAGAGGAAAACTCCAACACAAGGAAGATACTTGCACCAAAGACAAGTGTGAGATGTAAGCATCTCACATAAAAACATAAGCAGATAGCCACAAGTACATAAAGCCACCTCAAAACAAACCTATCAGGAACCAACAGTCATCTCTCTTTAATATCAGTATTAATGTACTCAACTCACCTATAAAAAGACATAAGCTAACAGGATAAATATAAAAGCAAGACCCTGCATTTTTGCTGCATACAAGAAACACACTTCAATAACAAGCAGGCACTATCTCAAAGTAAAAGGGTGGAAAATTTTCTTCCAAGAAAATGTTCCAAGGAAACAAGCAGGAGTTGCCATCCCAATACCTGCCAAAAATAGACTTTCAACCAAATGTTATCAAGCATGATGAAGACAGTTTCTATTCATCAAGGGGAAAATCCATAAGGGGAAAGTTTCAATTCTGAACATCTATGGCCCAAATACAAGATTACTCAAGTTCAGAAAGGAAGCTTTACTAAATCTCAAAACACAATAATAGGGGGAGATTTTTTTTTTAATTTGGCAATTTTGGAAAAAGTATTTTATTATTGATCCTATCTTGGTGAGTTCAGAGTTTTGTTTTTTTTTATAGAATTTTTTTTTATAGAATTTTTTTTTTTTTAGATATTTTCTTTATTTACATTTCAAATGCTATCCTGAAAGTTCCCTACCCTTCAGCTGCCCCTGCTCCCCTACCCACCCAATCTAACTTCTTGGCCCTGGTATTCCCCTGTCCTGGGTCATATAAAGTTTGCAAGACCAAGGGACCTCTCTTCCCAATGATGGTCGATTAGGCTATCTTCTGCTACATATGCAGCTAGAGACACGAGCTCGGGGGTACTGGTTTGTTCATATTGTTGTTCTACCTACAGGGTTGCAGCCCCCTACAGCTCCTTGGGTACTTTCTCTAGCTCCTCCTGGATACAGAAAATGTGGTACATTTATACAATGGAGTACTACTCACTTATTAAAAACGATGAATTTATGAAATTCTTGGGCAAATGGATGTATNTGGAGGATATCATCCTTAGTGAGGTAACCCAATAACAAAAGAAGTCACTAGCTATGTACTCACTGATCAGCGGATATTAGCCCAGAAACTTAGAATATCCAAGATACATTTTGCAAAACACAAGAAAACCAAGAAGGAAGACCATTGTGTGGATACTTCATTCCTCCTTAATATAAGGAACAAAATACCCATGAAAGGATATAGGTACAGAGACAAAATTTAGAGCTAAGATGAAAGGATGGACTATCCAGAGACTATCCCATCCAGGGATCCATCCCATCATCAGCCACCAAACCCAGATAATATTGCACATGCCAGCAATATTCTGCTGCAGGGACCTTGATATAGTGGCCTCTTGTGAGGCTGGCAAACACAGAAGTGGATGCTCACAGTTAGCTTTTGGATGGAACACATGGGGAGATTTTTAATACATCACTCTCACCAATGGACAGGTCATTGAAACAAATTTACAGAGACACAGTAAAACTAAAAGAGGTTATGAACCAAATGGATTAAACAGAAATCTACAGAATATGCCACCCTAAAACAAAATAATACACCTTCTTCACAGCACCTCATGGTACCTTCTCCAAAACTGACCATATAATTTGTCACAAATACCCCTCAACCTGTATACGAAGATTGGAATAATACCATGCATACTATTAGATCACCATGGCCTAAAGCTATTCTTTAGTATCAAAAAAAAAAAAAAAAAAAACTACAGAAAATCCATATACACATGGAAACTGATCAACTCTTTCCTCAGTTGTTACTTGGTCAGGGAAGAAATAAAGAAGAAATTAAAGACTTCCTGGAATTTAATGAAAATGTTAACACATCATATCCAAACGTATGGGAGACAATGAAAGCAGTACTTAGAGGAAAGTTCATTCCACTAAGTGCCCTGGTAAAGAAACTGGAGAGATCTTTCACTAACAACTTAAACAGCACACCTGAGATCTCTAGAACAAAAAGAGATAAAACTTACCCAAGAGAAGTAGAAGTCAGGAAATAGTCAAATTAAGGGCCCAAATCAACCAAATATAAACAAAGAAAACAATACAAAGAATCAGCAAAACCAAAAGCTGGTTCTTTGAGAACCAGCAACAAGATAGATAAACCCTAGTCAAACTAATTAAAGGGCAAAGAGGTAGTATCCAAATTTACAAAAACTGAAAGGAAAAGGGAGACATATCAACAGAAAAGGAGGAAATTCAAAAAAATCACCATATTCTACTATAAAAGACTATATTCAACAAAAATGGAAAATCTAGATGAAATAGATGTTTTCTAGTCAGAAGCCACATACCAGAGTTAAATCAAGAGCAGGTAAACTATCTAAACAGGCCCATGGTGCACAAGAAAATAGAAAAAGTTCTTAAAAACCTCCCAACCAAAAAAGCCTGGGGCCAGATGAATTCAATGCAGATTTCTACTAGAAGTTCAAAGACGAACTGATGCCAATTTTCCTCAAAAAAAAAAAAAAAAAAAATCCATAAAATCGAAAGAGAAGGAGCATTACCTCAGTTGTTCTATGAAGCCACAATATCTATGATACTTAAACCACACAAGGACCCAAACAAAACGGAGAACTTCAGACCAATCTCACTTACAAATATTGGTGAAAAAATATTCAATAAAATTCTTGAATGTCGAATCCAAGAACACATCAAAGCCATCCTCAAGTAGGCTTCATCCCAGGATACAAGGTTGGTTTAATATACAAGAATTCATTAATGTAATCCACTATATAAACAAATTCAAAGAAAAAAATATTCACATGATCATCTCCTTAGATGTAGAAAAATCATTTGACAAAATAAAACACCCCTTCATGTTAAAAGTATTGGAGAGATCAGGAATTCAGGGCACATCCCTAAATATAATAAAAGCAATTTACTGCAAATAAACAGCCAATATAAAATTAAAGGAAGACATACATGAAGTAATCCCACTGAAATCAGGGAAAGGACAAGAATGCTCACTCTCCCCATGTCTATTCAATATAGTGCTCAAAGTGTTAGCTAGAAAAATAAGAAAACAAAAAGAGATCAAGGGGATTCAAATTGATAAAGAAGAATTAAAGACATCACTATTTGCAGATGATATGATAGAATACATAAGCAACCCAAAAAAATTTACCAGAGAACTACTCTAGCTGATAAGCATCTTCAGCAAAGTGGCCTGATATAAAATTAACTCAAATAAATCAGTAGCCTTTCTTTATACAAATAATAAACAGGCTAAAAAAATTTACTAAAAAACCAGCACTCATAATAGCCACAAATAATATAAAGTATCTTGGGGTAACCATGTAGCTAAACATTGGGCTGACTGCAGGATCCCTAGTACAGGATGTATATAAGGGACTAAAGGAGTTTAAGGGGTTTGCAACCCCATAGGAAGATCAACAGTATCAACCAAAAAGACACCCCTCCCCGAACTCCCAGGGACTAAGCCATCAACAAAGGAGTAGATATGAGTTCAGTTGCATATGTTGCAGAGGATGGCCTTGCCATGCATCAATGGAGGGAGAGGTCATTGATCCTATGAAGGCTAGATAGATACCCCAGTATAGGGGAATTGAGGGCGGGATGTGGGATTGGGTATACTAAGTTGTCATATATATATATATATATATATATATATATATATATATATATATATATAT
>NC_034592.1:83068315-83096953 GCF_900095145.1 Mus pahari
TATATATATATATATATATATATATATATATATATATATATATATATAAACAGCACCATCACTTAGCTTAATACCATATATTTTCAAAAGAAGCCCTCATTGCATCAAAGGAAATTGTAAAAATTCCAAAGGTTAAGAAATGTAGGGTGTCATTTTCTGAAAAATGCTACATATTAAACATAAGCTGGGATTTTGAATATCCAATTAACTTTGAATATAATCTGTTCATTGATAGCCAAGCTTATTGGCTTAGCTTTATATATATCCTACTCATTATACTATAGAATTAAAGTAAATTATTTTCTTGGTCAAAGTTGACACTTAACTGACAGTGTTGTTATGTACAATGGAATGTCACTGAGAAGACAGAATCCTTTCAAACTTTTCAACTAAGTCAAACAATATTTCAAGAAGTTTTTTTTTTTATTTCATTAGAGTTATATATAATTAAAGAATATGGAAAAATCCAAAGTCATAAACTGTTTTCCCCATGGGTAGTCTTGTGCTCCAGTATCAAATAAACTATCTGTTGCAATTCAATTCTACTTAGGTGAAGTGTGTTTAATTCCATTAAGCTTGATTTGTTCAAGAATTATTTGTAGAGACTTGGTAAATACTTCGTTCAATAAACCTCTGGCTGTGCAATCATATAGACCTCAGTTTGATCCAGAAAACCTAGGTAAAACAGCCTAGTGTGTTGTTATGTTTTTTTGTTTGTTTGTTTTTGTTTTGTTTTGTATCGTTTTAGTGTCTGTGCTGGCGATATAGAAGTATCTGGCCTAGGACTTGCCTTTCAAGCCACGGTAATTTAACATACATGTTCCATATCATTGAAGGACTCTGGCCCAAAACGCAAGATGGAAAACACCAAAGAATAGCACTAAGGTTGACCTCTAACCTCTTCATGTAGACACAACCCTTTCTCATGTACCCTGGAACCCACACACACATGAACAAACATGTGCACACACATACAAACACACACAGTAACTCATATGGATACAGATATATTTCTATGAAAATATAAAAACCAAAAGACTTTGGGGTTTAATTTTTTAATTAAATGTCTCTAGGATTGGAAAGATATAATGAATATCAATCTCACAGATTTTGAGATGTCTCAGAAGGAATAAAGTGTGAAAAACATAGTTTAATATAAAGATCTCATTCTGAGGGAGTTGGTGGGCACAAATAGGGAATTAGAAAGCTAACTAATAGAGGGCCAAGATGAACTAAGTGGAAAAAATTCCTCTGACTCAACTATTCATGGGACACTCAACAAGATTTTTACCTAGGTTTGGAGGTCTTCAATTAGGGACCAATTATATGAAATGTTTATGATACAAAAAGTTTAGGCTAGAGATAAAAGAATATCACAGTATGGGTAGTATACAAAGAAGAGATACATAAAAGCATAGACCATGCTTTTGGATAGAAGACTAAGGCTTTACAGTTGACTTTAGTTTACATCCTGGAACATGAGTTGTATGTGTTTCTAAATATTCATTCATGTTCTGACTCTGTTCTGTTAAATCTAGCACAATCTTTCAACTCTTTTCCCTCCACTTTCTATTCTATAGACATATATACTTACATATCAAGCATGCAAAAATACTTATGATTATATCACTTAATTTTTCCTTCTTCAAATATAGCAACTTGGCAGCCTGTGCTATATCTAAGATGCTAATGTTGTTATATAAATGCTTTATTTATATTTGAGAACGGTGTATATAATTAAGGTTCTATCCCAACATTATATGCTGAAGCTGTAATTATTAATATAATTCTATTTGCTTAAAGAGCCATTGAGTGGTAAACACGTTTAAATTGAGGTTCTATGGTAGTATAGATATAATTAATTTAGTATTCTTCCATGAAAGTCATACTATTAGACTCCCCTTTCTTTGCAATATGAGGCTTTGCCTGAAGACAGCTCTCTGTATATCATAGGCCCTTTTCAAGGTACAATCATATAGAAGCCCTGTTTTTAGATCTCTTAAGCTCCAATAATTTGAGAAATATTTTAGTCTGCATAGTATCTGGTATTTTATCATCTTTTTTGGTAAAATTCAATATGGTTTATTATACTGATTTTATTGTCCTTTGTACAAATCCACATAGCTTCTAAGCAACTTATTGCCTCAACCATGTAGTTTATGTTTCTTCTAAAAATAGGACTTGTTGAGAAATTCTTTCAAGATACATTAATTTACTGGACCGCAAACTCAGTATTTAAAGAAGTAATGCACAATTTCTACTGGAACATAAATAATCATTTACTCACAGATGGTTGTTTTACTATTGATTCATGGGAATGAAATTCCTTACACAGTTTCAGAAAAATTTCAGAAAATAAGAAAGGGATTCTTTATCTGATTAATAACAATCCTCAATGATTTATCCCTCTAACTATTATGTCCTAAGGTACAAACTTCTTATCAATTGTTCTAGTGCCCACTGGTTCCTCCAATTCTTCTAATAAATCAAAACGTAACACTGTAGGATGTGCATTGCACTTACCATCTAATATAGATACTATGTGTTATATATACTAAATAGTATTTATTTACAATGCATTAATATATTAATAATACATAATTGATATGTATATTATATAATAAATATATGGTATAATGATACATAGTATCTCTTACTCTCATATATAACAGGCATTTTGAATATTAAATCTGTTTTAAAACAGAGGGAGTGAAGGATCACTGTGTTTCCATATAAGCCTTGGAATTCTTTCTCTTCACAATTAGGCACAGAAGAAAGATAACAATTTGATACCACTTTCTCAAACTTAAAGAAGAAATGAAGTTATTTTTTAGTGTAAATATCAAAGGCCTTGGAGATAGCTCAATGATAGACCCCCTTGCACAGGACATGTAAGACTTTTAGTTCAGTTTCCTACCTGAAATACATAACTAGTATGACAGTAAATATATATTGATATTTTGAAATTTTATGTTAGTAGTTATATTTTAATATATTTGATATTTTAATATTTAAATATCTAACAATATCAAATATTTTATGAAAAGTTTATGCTATTAACAGAAGAGTCATTACACAATCTCATCAAATCTTTGAAAGAAATAAATTCTCAGAGACAGGGTCATGGTTAGAGATGATTTTTTTGCCAAATATTTATCATAGCACTCTGGAGGTAGAGGCAGATGGCATTCTGTGAGTTCAAGGCCAGCCTGATATACATAGTTAGGTTCAAATTTGTCAGGCCTGCAAAGGAAGACCCTGTCCCAGAAAATTGAGGAAATAGAAAAAAATGATATTTGTTATTGTTGATTTTTTTAAAATAGTAACACCGTAGTAAGGGAATTATGTACAGATATAAATACACACATGAATGTGTCAACAACATACCCATGTATTCACTTTTGATGTAGCTATGTTATGCAAACTTTAGTATAAAGTAAAATATGAAAGTATGTGTAAAGCACGTGTTCAAATAATAAAATGGGCAGCCTGTCTATAGAAATTTGACTGAAACTCAAATAACATAAAGGTTTAACTAGTACTGATTCTAATAGTTTCAATTTATATAGAGTTACAATTAGCAGTATACTATTAACATATTGCAATGTAGTGAAATACCATGATTCTTAAGGTCTTCAAATGAGAAGCATGTCATGGCTGAGCTCAGAAAATTTATCTGATTGTTTTGTTTTGTTTTATTTTGTTTTGTTTTGTGTATATGTTTATCATTTCCATTTATTTACTCTCTAAAAGGTGTTTTACATTTCCCATATATTTGTGAGACAATACACCATATTTTAATTATCATAGTTACTTTTACCATATGGATATTCTCCTTAATGTAATTCAGTTTTCTGTGGAAATTTTAAGTGAAAAATTTAGTTATTTTGAAACAGGACATATAGATGTACATTGACATAGTCACCTTGTAGCCCTTGTCTGTAAATCTGATTTTCATTTTAAGTGTTGTTGTCCTATTTCTGTTATTGTTACTCTGCACCAACTGTTCATTTTCTTTCTAAAACTCATTTAGTGTTCAAGACCAAAACCATATATCATTCCTCTGTTTACCGTTATTATACAAAACATGTTACTCCCTATACACTTTGAATGTATATGTAAAATATTACCTTAGAAGGTTTTGTTTGTTTGTTTGTTTTGTTTTGTTTTTTCTCTGTTTTTTTTTTTTTTTTTTTTTTTTTTTTTTTTTTGAGACAGGGTTTCTCTGTGTAACCCTGGCTGTCCTGGAACTCACTTTGTAGACTAGCTGGCTTCAAACTCACTGGGATTAAAGGCATGTGCCACCAAGCCCAGCTTTTATTAAGTGCAGCTCTANCAAAACCATATATCATTCCTCTGTTTACCGTTATTATACAAAACATGTTACTCCCTATACACTTTGAATGTATATGTAAAATATTACCTTAGAAGTGTTTGTTTGTTTGTTTGTTTTTTTTTTTTTTTTCTTTTTTTTTTTTTTTTTTTTTTTTTTTTTTTTTTTTTTGAGAGAGGATTTCTCTGTATAACCCTGGCTGTCCTGGAGCTCACTTTGTAGACTAGCTGGCTTCAAACTCACTGGGATTAAAGGCATGTGCCACCAAGCCCAGCTTTTATTAAGTGCAGCTCTACCCTCTCCATCTCCCCCTCCCCTTCCCCTCTCCCCCTCTCCCTCCCCCTGCCCTTTCCCTCCCTCTCTCTTCTGTCTGTGAAAACTAGTTCTTCACTAGTTATTTAACCAAAACTCTCAGTCCCCTTTTAGCTGTTCAGTTCCTCAGTGTAGAGGTCACTATCTAAACCATTAAAAGAGTAAAGGATAAGATGAAAGGCGGAAGCATCTTTTACAATGCTATTATCCCATCATTTCTGCAGTGCAACTATTTGCTATAGGTTAATACTAGGGCTGAGGAGATAGCCAGTAATGTCATTTTCAAGCAGGAGGACTTGATCATGTTTATCAAAACTCACATAAAAGAAATAGACATGATGAATGCACTTAAGCTGATTGAATAGCAGAGCCTGGCATGTCTAAGGATTTCCTTTGCCAGCTAATCTTGCCAAGTTGACAAATTTTTGTCTAGTGATTCTCACTACAAGTAGACAATGCCTGAACTAGGACACCTACATGTGAACATATATCTGTAAGCACATATCTATTGCTCTAGGCAAACACACACACACACACTCAGTGAGGAGAGAGAGAGAGAGAGAGAGAGAGAGAGAGAGAGAGAGAGAGAGAGAGAGAGAATGCTACTTTGCTGTTGCTGCTGTATAAAAGAATACAGGATTCCTTGCATACAAATTCCAGAAGTTAGGGATTATTGGATATAATTTGAGAGGCCGATTGGTATGTACCATCAGGCTTACTTGTGGTCATATTCATTACTCCATTTTCCCAAAAATTACCTGAAACTATGTCTTGGTTATTTATAATTTGGTGTGTTAATGTTACAAGAAAACAAGCAATAATGGTTGTCTCTTGATCAAAGTGTACCAGCTACATGGATGGAGACATTATAGTTAGAGTAGAGACAACATGTAAGTCTTTCAACACAATTCTTTCAAGTGGATGTGGTCTATTGGATCTCTTTGGCTTCAATCACTTAATGAGCATTGGAAAAGAAGAAACTGATTGTAAGGACCTAAATAATTGAAGGATATGCTTCTAACTTATCCTTTGTGGATCTTAAATCTACATGATGTAGAAGCTGATTCTCAATATAAGATTTCCACAGTTTAGCAAATGGAGTTTCAGAGAGTTTATAAGTGAAAATCAATGTGAAATGAACTCGTTCATTTTGAAAATGCACCATAATAATTGATCCTTATGGTATGAAAATCTAGGAACAAAACTGTGGTAATAAATAAAGAAGTTATAACATTAAATATATATGTGAAAAAATATTTTCAATCAATATATTGAATATATTTATAATGTGATTTCGTGGCTCTTTAAATAAAAAGGTATGATCTGTTTCTCCATCTCCTGAGTATGAGCCGATATTTACCTAATAAAATAGGGAGGGATTCAGAGTTTCAATATAATCCTAGGATTTAAGAGGCCTCATCCATATAAATAAGTCTGTGTTAGTCTGTTATATAGAGTCACCTCTGACTTACCAATACCTCCTGAATTGGAGATAAAGTTTTGCCAGATGTCTAAACACTATTAGACCAGTGTTATTATCAAATATTTGAAAAAGTAAGAGTAGTTCATTTGAAAACAGAAACACTCAAGATTCAGAATTTTTTATAGACACAAATGCATTATTTTGTACATAGCTTTGACAAACAAAAATAAGTACAAATGTACTAAAAAGAGATGTTTAAATGTAACCTACAGACACATAAGTGATATCATGTGCTATTTGAATCCATTCAATATTCTAGGGATTTCTATTAAATAAAGGCTAATTCTACAACCATGAAACTAATATATTGCTTTCCCTTGACTTGTCCTAATCCTACCTCCTACTTCTTGAAATTGATTTTGCATTTATATTCCAGTGAATTTACAAATTGTATTAATTACTACTTTGCCTACTGCTTTATACAAACACTCAGAATGGCAAGTGGCTCCTTGTGAATTCAATTACTTTCAGATCTGTTATCCTATAATCAAAGAATATTAGAATATTACCTACAGTCATCTAAAAATATTGATGTGTAGCAGAAATAGGATAGTCTTCCAAAGTTTGAGTTGGACAATAGTTAACCATATTATTTAGTTCACATTTCAAATCAAGTATCAATTTTTTATTTACATTGTCTTGAAATTCCATAAAGCCTTAGAAAAATAAGACTGGGTGAGTTACTATGGCTACATACATTTTCACCTTTACCACAGTGTTGCAGTACATTAGAATCAGTAAATGAATTTTTTTTTAAAACTCCTATTCTTCACTCCTACTCACAGACATTGTGATTTCAATAGCATGAAGTTCACCTGAATGCTGGTATCTGTAAACTATATTATGTGATTCTAATATGCAGCCATGGTTTTACTTCACTATTTTTTAACCTTTTCTGGTCCTTTGCATCCTTCAGCATATCAGTATACCAGTAGCCAAGCGAGATGTTGCTCATATGTATTTCACTTTTTTTTATGACTTAGAGCTTGTGTTCTTCATTTTATTACTTAACTAGTTTGTGTAAAGGCTATTAGGTATTGAGGCTTCAGGAGATGGTAAAGAAAAAAAACTACAAAATAATGCATTTGTATCTATAAAATAATTATGTTGGACTACTAGGATGCTACATTATTATCCACATATTAAGAAGAATTATCTCACTTACTTGAACTTGACCCAGATCTCATAATTTTGACTCCCCTAAAACCTGAGATACATTATTTTTGTTTAAGAGTTCTTGCTTTGTTTTTTTTTTAACTCACTTTATACACCAGGCTGGCCTCGAACTCAGAAATCTGCCTGCCTCTGCCTCCCAAGTGCTGGGATTAAAGGCATGTGCCACCACGTCCAGTCCAGCAGAGTTCTTACACTTTTATTCACTAGTATTTTTGTGGATATTTTTCATCCAGATGATAATATAGTCCTAAGTTTTTTCACTGATGTCTAGGATTTCATAACTATTATTCCCTGGCTTTTGATTTTTTTTTTTTAATTCACTCAGTTCAAATAGTTCAGTTAAATGGAGAACTTTCTTAGTTTATAAAATCCAATTTCTGAAATCTACTTTTTCTTGCCTTTAGTTATTTGGTTATCTTGTATTTAGTTATTCAGCTATTTGGCTATTATTATTTTATTCTTATTGAAATATTTAATAGCAAAGTGCTAAAAATATAAATAAAATGATGTTAAACAGATGTTTTATAAATTCTGTTCTCTAAGAATTTTGATGTATTACATGGTACTGCATGTCTGTAAGTTAAAGGGCTTTCCATTACCCATCTCTCCACAGGCATAGCAGTTTCCCCAAATGTAAAATAATTTCAGGACACTGTCCACCGAAGAATTTCACTTTTTGTCTTCTCTTGGTATTCTAAGTTTCAGTTAGCTGCAGTGTTATTCAGTAGAAAACAAGCAGATCCGCCTAAGAAACACACTAGAATGCACAATTATATTAGTAGTGACAAAAATTATAGAGCACAACAACTGTTTTATTGTAAAAAAAAAAAAAACTGCTACGAAGGTTTAAATAGGGATGTCCTCCATAGACTCATACATTTGAGTACTTATGGAGTGGCACAATTAGGAGGTGTGGTCTTGAGGAGAAATTGTGAGAGTCAGGCTTTGAGGGTTCCCTATGTGTAGGCTATGCTCAGTGTGGCACACAGATTCCTGCTGTGTAGACCAAGATGTAGAACTCTCAGCTCCATCTCTCACACCATTCCTGCCTGCACACCACCATGCTTCTCACCCTGAAGGTAGTAGTCTAATCGGCTGAAGCTGTAAGCAACCCTTAATTAAATGATTACCTTCTGCCAACTTCTCCTTTTCTATTTTTATAAAAGTAGGTTATTTTAAAATATGTTTTCAATTAAAATAGGTTTATATTCTTTTTCCTCCTCGATTTTATCCCCATAGCCTTTTCCTACCAATCTTCTTAAAATCCCACAATTGTCCCTAACAACTCTGTAGTGTATAGCCATTTTTTTTCATTAGTTATTTTTGTTCTACACACACAAAAAAATATATGGCAGGAAGATTTTCAGCCCTCTTTTTTTGATTTATGTTTCTTTCTTGATTTCCAGTGATTCTGAGCATAAAAAGATTGTGTTCCTTAGTTTGAAATTCACTGCAATTTCTACTGTTTTGCCTATGATGTTTTCCATAATGGTTACTTGCTGTCTTTTCACTGAAAAGCTGAATTGTCTTCACATTGTGCAGCCTCTGGATTCTCACACTGAGATTCTGCTACCTTCCTTAAATATAAAAACTCTCACTCTCAGGCACCCCAGTGTTTCCTTAGCAACATGCCTTATTCCTGTTCTCAGTGGCCTATGGCATTTAATTACTTTGCAGTGAATAATATTTAGACTCTCATGATATTTGCTCTTCTGGGCCAGGATGGTAGTTTTGCCACATGAATAAGGATGTTACAGGCAGGATTAATATTAAAGACATGATATTCTGGAAATTATCTTTAGTCAATTGGGTGAATTTAGCCAAATCAGATGGGTTTTGGATACTAGAGAACATTTCTTGAAATCAAGTAAGGCAGGTGACCTAAGGAACTGGAGAGTCTGATTGGTACCAGATGGCAAGGGAGGAAAAGACCTTACTCTAGAGTCTCAAAGAAGGATACTTTGTCAAGAGTCGTGTTCAAATTAAAAGCAAGGAGTACTGCAGATACTCTGTGTAAGAAGCCAATATCTGAGTTTTGGCTTTATGGGGGTCAAGCTTCATCTGACTTGATTGTATGATTATATGGTGAACATATGAACCAGGACGAGTTTGTAACTTTTTTTTGTTTGTTTGTTTGTTTGTTTGTTTGTTTGTTTGTTTTTTTTGTCATACTTGATATTAGCATAATGTTACTATTAATGGTTCCTTTGAGTGAGAGCCCAATCTAAGTCTTTCACTTTACTTCTATGGCTATAATTTCCCTTTATTTTAGAAATTTATCTGCAGAAGAGAATTAACATGCTTCACAGAGTTGATGATAGCTGAACAACAATATAGTGGAAGAAATTCAAGTCCTTTGAGTCTGAGTCTCTAGCACAAATGTTTTGATAATTAGTAGATAGGTACCCAGACACATACATATATTTTCCATCATCTTTTACTTCAAAGACATCATCAATTTTTAATTAGTGTAAAAGAAGAAGGTTCAACCACAGGCCCAAAGTGGGACCCTGCTCAAGGGGAGGCCCCAAGACCCAACACTATTAATGAGGCTAAGGAACACTCACAAAAAGGGACCTATCATGACTGCCCTCCAAAAGACCCAACAAGAAGCTGAAAGAGTCAGATGCAGATATTTGCACCCTACCAAAGAACAGAAGCTGCTGACCCTTTGTGGTTGAATTAGGGGAAACCAGGTAGAAGCTGAGGAGAAGGACGACCCTGTAGGAAGACCAGCAGTCTCAAATAACCTGGACCCCCGAGATCTCTCAGATAATGGAAAACCAACCAGGCAGCACACATCAGCTGAAATGAGACCCCCAATCCTTATACAGCAGAGGACTGATTGCTGGGACTGAGTTCAGTCAGAGAAGATGCAGCTAACCTTCAAGAGACTGGAGGCCCCAGGGAGTTTAGAGATCTGGTAAGGTCAGAGGTGGGGACATTCTCATGGAGACAGGGGGCCAGGAATAAGGTATGGGATTTGAAATAGTCAGAGGGTGGACCAAATGGGGAAGAAAATCTGTAGTTTAAATAAATAAAAAACACAACAACAATGCCTATATATACATACATGCAGCTATTATTAATATAAACTTAATAATATTCCTCAGACACAATTTTAACCATATTATAACCCAAATCAGAACCTTAAGCTTATCAAGGCATTTAAATTGTGTCTACTGCATATTTCAATGAAATAAAGGTTTTGGATTAAAAAAAGAATTATTTACAGTTATATGATGTAAATAAAAAGCATATACCCTTAAGCCATATCACATCAAGTTTATTTAATGAAATTCCATGTAACTGGATTGCAATTAATTTCAGTGAATTTAAATTACATGGAAAAATATAGAATTATATTCTCCATACAATATAATCACAAAAGTTAAATTTATATGTGTTTTCAAAAAACATCAGTAATTTATATAATTTGAGGATCAAGCTATGATGCATATAATTATATATTACCAAAAATGTCCATTTAAATATTGTTTTAGTATTTGCTTGGTTATAAGAAATTAAGAACAACTAATACCTGATTTCATAGTTGACTAAAAAGGTCTATCAATTCTACTTATTGAAATGTTCACAGTCATATATTCATTTAACACACAGCTGTAAGATTCTGTCAGTTTATAGGGAACATTTTTAGATAGTCTTTTTTGACTATAATGTTTATACCAATAGCAACAAAACATCATAGAGTAGACAGTGAAGCAATAGGCATTACATCTGTATTTTATAGAAGAAATGATTGATAAATGTGTGAGCAATGATATATGAAAGCATTGTAAGGAAAAGTATACTTTCATATAGATTATTGGGTCAAGTAACTATCAGTTCCTTTTCTAAATGTTCTTATTTCATAAGATATAAAATTCACTATGGTCTAGCCTTTTGCATCTTTGATAATTAGAATCACTTAACAGTGAGAAAAATTTTAAGTTTTGTTAATTTGACTTCTGTTTAGGTAATACAAAACTTTTACATAATAATGATTTGTGATATTTTATACACACATGCTTCTCATAATGCTTAAGATAGAGTAAAGAAAAAGTAAACTTCTATCATATTACACAATTAAGATTTCTTGTGTTTTAAAGTACATACCATGTTCAAATGTGACATTGGAAATTCTTGCTTCAGATATCATCCTGAGTGAGGTAACACAGTCACAAAAGAATATACATGGTATGTACTCACTGATAAGTGCATATTAGAAAAAAAAAAAGATCAGAATACTCATGATACAACTCACAGATTATATGAAGCTCAAGAAGAAGGAAAACCAAAGTGTGGGTTCTGTCCTACTTAGAAGGGGGAACAAAATCATGGAGGGTAGAAGGCAGAAGCGAATTGGGGGGACGAGAGTAGGGGAAGGGTGAAAAGGGGGCAGGATCAGGTATGGGCCGAGGCAGGGGAGATATACAGAGGGTCAGGAAATTGAATGGAGGTGTCTTAGTCAGGGTTTCTATTCCAGCACAAACATCATGACCAAGAAGCAAGATGGGGAAGAAAGGGTTTATTCGGCTTACATTTCCATACTGCTGTTGATCACCAAAGGATGCAGGACTGGAACTCAAGCAGGTCAGAAAGCAGGAGCTGATACAGAGGCCATGGAGGGGTGTTCTTTACTGGCTTGCCTCCCCTGGCTTGCTCAGCCTGCTCTCTTATAGAACCCAAGACTACCAGCCCAGAGATGGTCTCACCCACAAGGGGCCATGCCCCCTTGATCACTAATTGAGAAAATGCCCCACAGCTGAATCTCATGGAGGCATTTCCCCAACTGAAGCTCCTTTCTCTGTGATAACTCCAGCTTGTGTCAAGTTGACACAAAATTAGCCAGTACAAGAGATTGCAGCAGTGGGGGATGGGGAACTGGAAGTAGCCACCAGTGAGTCCCAGATGCCATGAAAGCCAGAAGCTCCTAGGACCCAATAGTGAAGATATTAGCTGAAATACCCAACAAAAGGGAGAGAGAACCTGTAGAGACCATATCCTTAGGATACACACTATCCTTCCTAAGGGATGGGGCCACCTACCCATCTCAAAAATATTAGCCCAGAATTACTCCTGTGTAAAGAAAATACGGGGACAAAGAGTGGAGCAGAGACTTGAGGAAAGGACTTCCAGAGATTGCTCCACCTGGAGATCCATCCCATATGCAGCCACCAAATCCATACCCTATTGCTGATGCCATGAAGTGTTTGCTGATAGGAGCCTGATATGGGAGCTGTCTCCTCATAGTCTTTGCCAGAGCCTAACAAGTTAAAGGTATGGATACTTGCCACCAATGCACAGGGGAACCCAATGGAAGAGTTAGGGGAAGGACTGAAAGAGCTGAAAGGGTTTGTAAACCCATAGAAAGAACAACAATATCAACAAACCAGACTTCCAAGTGCTTCCAGGGACTAAACCATCAATCAAAGAGTACACATGAAGAGACCCATGGCTCCTCATCCAGATGTAGCAAAGGATGGCTTTATCTGGCATCAAAGGGAGGAGAGGCCACAGTCCTATGAGGGCTCAATACCCCAGTGTAGGGGAGTGCTAGGGCAGTGAGGCAGGAGTGGGTGGGTGGGTTAGTTAGCACCATCATAGAAGCAGGGGAAGGGCAATAATATTGGGGTCTTGTGGAGGAGAAATGGGGAAAGGAGATAACATGTGAAAGAGGAGGTAGACTTCTCCTTAAAATGGGACAGAACCATTCTTTTCTTAATAGCATGGCAGGGTTAGTCTTACAAAACAGAACAAAGCTTTCTTCTTATAGACTTGGTTTTAATTTATGTGTCATTACAAAGTCAATAACTGTTGTTTTCTCTATGCAGTAAAGGTTGGAGCTCAATTTTAATCTGGAATGAGTGACTTATTTCTGCAATGGTGCTTGCTTGGTCTTTTGCTCTCTCTCTCTCTCTCTCTCTCTCTCTATATATATATATATATATATATATATATATATATATATATATATATATATATATATATATATATATATACTTATGAAATTATGAGATAGTATGAAAGCTAGGTCCAATTGGTTTGGATGGAGATTTATCAATGTGTGTGGATAAATCTGTATATGAATTTATGTGAGTTTTTTCAATATTTGCTTGTATAAAAGTTTTCTTTCTGTCACCAGGATTCTTTCTCTTCTCCTGTTTCAATGGAAGTTTATTTTTCCAAACTTTGCCCTGACCTGACAAGTGAGAGGGATTTGGACAAGAGGAAAAAGGCTTTAGCAATTAATCCTTTAATTAATTTCCTGTTTTTTTTATAATTAGTTGTAAATTATCAGAGCCTGCACTTTCTGGACCAAAAGGAACTCAGGCAAGTCAGCTACAATAGCAAAGTAATTTACACATAAGATAGGTAAATGTTTTAATATTATACAGCAACTGTAAATATCTTGTCAAATCAAGTCTTAACACTGCCCCCCCACAGATGTTCTTCATAGCATGATACTTTAATTACCACAAATTTATCCTGTATTTTGAACCAACAGATTTGTAACTGTTTATTAGAACTCTTTAGAAATTCTATATATATTTTCAATTGTTTTCTCTAATTCATGAATTTTTTAAGAGTTTGTTTAATCTGCCGATTTATCTCGCTACTTTAACAGTATCCACACTTCTAATCCATAACCATGCTTTATATACCATGCCCCACTCAATTTCTTTTATCAGTTTTTTCCTTATTTTTTACTCTAGATGTCCTCTGTTATTTAATTTCATTTATTAGTGTATTTTTGTGGCTATTGTAATTGAATTTTATTACTCCAATTACAAATAATATGCTACTAGTATATAAAAGGTTACAGGTTTTTCATCTAGACACACTGTTGAATTTGTTCAATATCAAAAAAAGAGGAATTTATTTAGCTATTTATACATTATAAAAAATCTCTGATTCTTTGAGAACCATTATTGGAGCTGAAGATTAAGCCTGGAAACTTTGGATGCTGGTATTGGTCTGACAGTTGTTTTCACCATGTCCGATCTGATGCTTTATAGAGGATAAAGCTTTTACTTAATTTACATTCTTTCTCCATGAGGGTAGCATCTGAAGTTATTAAAGGAATGGTATGGGCAATGCTTCCTTGCTAATTTCTTTGGCATGTCTTTTCTTTGTTACCCAAAGATCATTTTCAACAGCGTCTCAAATGATACCTATGTTTCTTATGAACATGACTTATTGAATGCCTAATTGTTCACATATGTGTGACCTTTTGGATGCAGTTATTGCAGGAGCTATTCAGCCACCACCTTTACCCACATCTGACACTAGATGTTACATTTGTGAACAAGGGGTATGCACATGTGTGTGAGCAGGTACACAGAGGTAATCAGATGTCATGCTTTATCAGTCTTTGAATGATTTATGTGAAACTGGAGCATTCATTAAACTTGGAAGTTAGTTAGCTGGGAGCAAGCCTCAGGACTCCTCCTGACTCTGTTCTCCACAGTTCTGAAGTTTTAGGCTCACATGAACACCTCTGATATGACTAATGGGTATTTAAACTCTGGTCTTAATGTTAGTAGAAAAAGTTTACTTGATTTCTGAACTATATCTCCAGATCCATAATGTAGAAATTCAAGCACTAGTATGAAGTTAATTTTCCTTCCAGTTCTGGTTATTTTCCACATAAGAAAATTGCTATCTCTTTCCAGTATGACATTATTTTATTCATACACCCTTTTAAAATTTTCCTCCAATTATTTTGTTTAAAACAATAGGGACCTCAGCAGTGTGTGTGGTTATTATTGATAGCAGTCCTTTACTCGTTAGATCTATTCAACAATGCTTTATGAATATTCCAATATTCTTTTAGAACAACGATATTTTAGAATATATTGGCAATGCCATCTAACTTCTTTGTATATGAGCTTAAAAGATGAATGATGACTAAATGTCCTCTTGTTTGTACATAGGTCAAATTTTAAATAATACAGATGATATTCTATTTTCCTGAGAATATTCATATGAAAACTTTGGGTTTCATATGGGGTTTTTTTTTTTTTTTTTTGATGTGTGATCATAAAAATCTTTCTTTCATTCTACCTGAAACCTTCCTATTGTTCCTGCTCCCCATATTCTGGAAGTTAAAATAAACAAAATTAAAGAAGACACTACTGAATATTTAATTAAAATGAGTTTTCTTAGAGGAGAAAAGATTACATGTAGAAATTTAAGCTAATTGAAACTATGCTCTGGAATATTGTGTAACAGTGATATTATTTTTCTATATTACAGATAGGCCAATAATTTTCAATGTGTCAAAGATTTTCCTGAAATTAAAGTGGATTATATATGCCCTCTTTTCCATCTGTTTTTCATTAGTTCACATTATAAGACATACCTGAATATTATTTCATTTCTCTAAAGTCAACTGATGCTATCATGTGAGAAAGGCATCACTAGAAAAATTTTCCAGATAAAATGCTTCTAACCAGAACTCTATTTTAGTGCCCCATTTTAGGTTCCTACATGACTATGCTACTGTTGATCTGAGACTATATACATTGAGAACAATTGCTTTAAGCCTGTAGTATCAACTAAGCACAATGGTTGAACAAAGAAAGATAACTTATTATGTAACTTTGAATTCTGTGATATACAGGACAAGTGAGTCATTCTGAATTTTTGCAGGAAAAAAAATACTTGCTAAAAAGGGTCTTGTCTAAAATTGGTATTGTCTAGAAAGTGCTTATAACCTGTCAATAATGTTATTCACTTAGAAACACATGACAAAAGATTAAGCTCGAGCAAATGAATCACCACATTTCTAAGTTCCATCTTTCCTCCGTTGACAACTTATTTGCTAACTCTTAGTAATTCAATCTAAATTATTCATGAGATCCAGCCTTTTCCAGGGAGAAATGGTTATTATTATTCACAGGCATATTGCAATGAATAATATCCTGTAGAAGCCAATTATATAATAAATCAAAGAATGTTGGCCATTTATATGAGGGCATAGATTTTATTTCTGTTAAACTATCTTACCCAATTATCATTTTTCTCAATGAGGCATTTGATAAGAACTGAAGAGTGCATAATTGAGGATTGAGATTTTTTTCAAGGACTTAAAGAACTGATTTCCTATATTGCCGATTAAAGTCAAATGTTTTATTGAAAACAAACAATCAAAAACTCAGTCTTTCCAAACATACAAAGTTCAGCGATGGATTAATTCCTATATAAAAAAAATAAAACATTCAGAAGTCTGACAAAAGAACTACAAAGAATTTCCAGCCAGTATAGACCATATAGACATCATCAGAGAAGCATCAACTACATAGCATGACCCCGTATTATAAGAAAATATAACATTCAGAAATACCATGTGATAATGTCCATGTATGAATTGACTTTTATGCTTTTAAAGATGAGGCAAACAAGTAAAAACATTTTTTTCTAGGAGTTGTCACAAGTTGCTTCTACAGTCCTAGGACACTTTACATGTCTGCCATTATTTTCCCAGAGATTTGTTTCTCCTAAATTTTCAAGATTCTTTCCTTCATTTTACTTTTCCTAGTATCATGAGATTTAATAAATACTTGTAAAACTACTAACCAGAAAACTTCATTAAAATTGTTTAAATGAACCTTAAGAGATGGGATTTTAATTTTATATCTATAAGTTAATTCTAACTCTGTCAATGTACTGAGACAATAAAACAAAAGAACCCATGTCTCCAAATCATGGAAAGAACATGTTTGCTCAGGATGATTTCATTCATAATTTCTAATTGTGATTTTTTTTTCATATAGCTTTACAGTTGAAATATGTTGGTTATATAAAGCCTTTCAACTATGCAAGATGTATGAGTTTAGGTCATATGACAGATTTGGAAAGCACTAATTATTCTTTTCTAAATTTTGAGAATTAAAATATGGGTAGCTGAGTTGAGACTTGGAGTGCTGATGGGTAGGAAACCTCTGAAATAAGCACACAGTGGGGAGTGCCCAACATAGTACACAACTACATCATTAGTCATAATCATATCTCCCAGATCATGATACCAAATTTCAGTTCAGGAAAACAGAGCAGCACACAGCATGTCTCCAAACATTTCTGTCTCCTTAATAAAAAAAATATATAAATCAGTAGAGACTTTTATCTCTGGAATTGAATGTGCTGAAGAAGATTTTATGTCTCTTGAATAACGAAGGAATTATTCTTTACATCTTATTGACCAACAAGATAAAACTAAGATTCATGAATGTCAATCATTACTTCCTAGGAAAAAATGTTTCCTGCATGTGTGTACTCTTTAGACCATAAACTTTAAAGATTTTCTTGCCAAGATCTTCTTAAAAATCTACAATAAAGTAGTTGATACTTGTTTCTCTGGTCATATATTTTATTGTGCCCAACCCCTGCTTAGGCTTCTGATGTCATGATGCACTTAGGTTTTGTTGATTGTTTGTTTGTTTGTTTAACACACATGTCTTAATTCAGAAGGCATTTAATCTCTGACTTATGTTCAAGGTATCATTATCAGTTTATATACTTATGTACCTCATAACTTTCTAAGGCTTAGATGATAGAAGTAGCATGAGTTCCTTACTGCCCATACACCTGTGGGTCCCATGAGTAGTTATTCTCATCTAGACAAAGTGGATCCAGTTTATGTTGACTTAGTTATATCCTGTTTCCATTGCAATGTTGGCTGGGGTCAGCTGTCTTGCCTGTGATGACTACCCATATACTTGCTGTTTAGCTGGGGTTTGAATGGGCCATTCTGGTTACTGAACTATGTATCTGATTACCCAGCAAGGTAGCTAAAGCTACTTGCAAAATAACTCCTGGAAGTCCATGAATGCTTTTTAAAACTAAGCATTTTATTCCTTTAAAGATTTTCATTTCTGTCATATTCTTATAGCAAAGCAAATGTAATAGGCATCTCAGAAACATAAGTTCCAAGATGCCATAACTAAACATGGAAGGAATTGCAGAAACTAACCGCTAGGAGCTGTGACACCGGAGAAACACAAATATTGGAATAGTTTTAATATAAAATATACATTACATAAAAGATTATATGATATTATTTTCCTCATAGTATTTATAACCCATAAATCTATAGCTTTTGTATAAATTATTTAAGAAGCACATTTAGGTTTTTATAATCTAGGCATGCTTGTGTTCTTACGACTTGTTTGCTAGGTACTTATGAAAGTTTTTGACAGAATAAGTGAAATGACTCACTGTTACTGTATGTTTTCAATTCTATCTTGGAATCTATTGTTTACATCAATAGAAAAGATCCTTATGCATGTCTTTAAAAAAAGGTAAAAACAAAAAGACAAGCTAAATAAATCGAGTGCATAAAAGTTTTACAGAAAGTGACTAGAGATATAAATATAACCAATTTTCTCTTCTTGTTCCTCCCTGAAGAGCTATCGGGCCCTGCCCCCCGCCGAACTTTTGGTATCACAAGGTATAGTTCATATCTTATAAGTTACTAGCTACATATCAATCCTATCTGTTGATATTAAATTTTATTATGAACTTGAGGTTATTTAGATTTATCACAGAAATAATATCTGAAATGTGTGAAAGTACTTCTAAGAAGATGTAAATAACACACCATCCTGAATATCGGCATTCCATCCCTTAGTCTGGAAGCAACAATCATCTTTCTGTGCTTGATGACAGAGAAATATATCTGGCCAATTCACATTCCACATATCATGATGTTCCTGCCAGAGTTGACTTTATATGCAAAGAGTAAGTTCAATAAGCCAAATAAACCTTTTATCCCTTAAGTAGCATCTTAGCAGGTGTTTGGTCACAACAATATGAAAATAATAAATATACTGAAATTTTATGCAGATAAAAATTTAGATAGAAAACTCATATTGAACACAGACTTCTTTAGTTAATAAAATACAGAAAATATTTGCATATAAACCAAAAATTTTTAAAGCTTCAATAAGCCTTTTTTTTTCTGTCAAGGAAACAGTTTCAAGTTCTAACAATTATCAGCAATACCAAAAAAAAAAAAAAAAAAAATAGGAGTTTGTTGTTGTTATTGTTGTTGTCGTTTTATATCCATGAGAAAAAAGAATAGCACTTTCCTATTTGAGAGCCAACTGAGCTTTAAGTGTTTTTCTCTGTGAATTACAGAATTTATTTCTTCCTCGGAACAAGTACATTATTATGCCAATTTTGAAGAATAAAATGAAGAGATGTTGAGTAGATTATAGAGAAATTATATTTCTAACTCCAGTGTTTCTTTTTGAGATTGAATTTCAGGAATTATCAAATTAAAAATTATATATATATATATATATATATATATATATATATATATATATATTCTAATATTCATGAAATGATTTTGGTTGAATCATCTAGAAAGATTAGTGATAGAGATAAACAGGATGTCCTACAGAATGGAATGAAATGAGTTAGGAGAGTGTGGCTAAATTGATAGGATCAAGATATCACACAGAATCAGTGACGGAATATACTCAAATATCTACTATTATTATTACAAGTTATTAGAAACTGCATTATTCAGATTAAATGATGATGATTAATACTGTCTGTAACTGGAATGGTCAGAATGAGATGAACAAAGATTGTAGGAAATAACTAGCTACTTTGGTATCACATTCTAAGAAAGCAATACAAGTAAATAGTTTATGTTGTAATTTATAAAATGGGACAGTAGAAAAGAAAGAAACTGATATATGGAAGAATGTTGCCAGCTGTAGCAGGAAATATTAAAACAGAAACAAGCAGGTTCCAGTCCTTGTGCCATCAACTCTCTGACCCAGCAAGCTGGTGGGAAATGGCTGACCTATTTTTATCTCCTGGAGAATCTGACTTAATGCTTCAAAGTCTCTCCACCCAGCTTCCCACTTATGGGTCATTACCACACCAGCCCCATGCTTTAAAACCCCCACAACATTTATGGTGTACCTCAAGCAAGCCCACTCTCTGCTGCTGTACCTTTCTCTCTTGAACCCAGACAAGCCACCATGTGAAGAAAAACAACACAAACTTAGTTCAGAAACATCTATAACTCAGTCACTGGACACAATAACTAAAATCCTAACTTGTAAGTCAAATTGCAAAGCTTCTTTAAGGCAACAGACACTGTCAATAACACAAGCCAGCAACCAACAGATTGGGAAATGAATTTTACCAATTCTAAATCTGATACAGGGTTAATATCCAATATACACAAATAACTAAGAAGTTAGACTGCAGAGAACCAAATAAACCCATTCAAAATGGGCTACAGAGCTAAACAAAGAATTCTCAACTGAGGAATACAGAATGGCTGAGAAGCATCTAAAGAAATGTTCAACATCCTTAGTCATTAGGGAAATGCAAATCAAAATAATCCTGAGATTTTACCCCACACCAGTCAGAAAGGCTAAGATCAAAAACTCAAATGAGAGCAGATGCTGGCAAGGTTGTGGAAAAAGAGGAACACTCCTCTATTGCTGGTGTGATTGCAAGCTGCTACACCAGTCTGGAAATCAGTTTGGCTGTTCCTCAGAAAATTGGACATGGTACTACTAGAGGACTCAGCATTACCACTCCTGGGCAAATACCCAGAAGATACTCCAACTGTAATAAGGACAGATGCTCCATTATGTTCATAGCAGCCTTATTTATAATAGACAGAAGCTGGAAAGACTCCAGATGTCTGTTAACAAAGGATACAGAAAATGTGGTACATTTACACAATGGAGTACTATGCAGATATTAAAAACAATACATTTATGAAATCTTAGGCAAATGAATGGAGCTAGAGGATATCATGCTGAGTGAGGTAATCCAATCACAAAAGAGCACACATGATATGTACTCACTGATAAGTGGATATAAGCCCAGAGGCTCAGAATACCCAAGATACAATTTGCAAACCACATGAAATTCACAAAAAAGAAAGACCGAAGTGTGGATACTTCGATCCTTTTTAGAAGGGGGAACAAAATAGCCATGAAAGGAGTTACAGAGACAAAGTGTGGAGCAGAGACTGAAGGGATGACCATCCAGAGACTGCCCTACCTGGAGATCCATCCCATATACAACCACCAAACACACACACTATTGTGGATGCCAACAAGTGCTTATTGACAGGAGCCTGATATTACTGTGTCCTGAGAGGTTCTGCCAGTGCCTGGCAGATGCAGAAGTGGATGCTCACAGCTATCCATTGCATAGAGCTCAGGTTCCCCAATGAAGGAGCTAGAGAAAGTACCCATGGAGCTGAAGGGTTTTGCAGCCCCATAGGAAGAACAACAATATAAATTAACCAGTACCAGCAGAAAGCATATGTTGGGACTCATGGTTCTAGCTGCATATGTTGCAGAGGATGTTCTAGTCAGTTACCAATGGGAGAAGAGATCTTTGGTCCTGTGAAGTTTCTATGTCCCAGTATATGGGAAAGCCAGGGCCAGGAAGCAGGTGTGGGTGGGCTGGTAAGCAGGGGGAGGCAGGAGGGGATAGGAGGTTTTCAGAGGGGAAACCAAGAAAGGGGATAACATTTGAAATATAAATAATGAAAATATCTAATAAAAAAATCTAAATCTTCTGGTGGCAAAACCTGATGATTCCACCATTGAAACCGAGAGATATTCATAATTACATCTTGTCCTCACACTATCCCAGTCCAGCAAGACCTAACTCTCTCCTGCTTCTTCTCTTCCCCTCTCCAACCCCAAAGTCCTGCCCAGTGATTGGCTACTTTATTCATTAGGGGATTGGCTCAAAAGAAGTCACCTGAGTATGACTCACTCCTTGTCCTTAGCCCCTCCCAGGAAAGCAGAATTAGCATCAACATACAGAATGCAGCAGGCCCATCTATAACAGCCAGCAATTCTGCCAAGTTCAATAGTGCAGAGTTGTCTGAGATCCTGTTAAAATTAGCCTGCTCATTCAATACAGTTGAATGAGGTTAAAAAACACCTTATCTTTAGGAAGTCCACGATGCACAGCATAACTTCTCCAAGACCTGACTAATACTCCCAAGAGCTTAATTGTCAACTAAAGGATTTCAATATTCACAGAATATACCTAACAAAAGAAAAATAAAAATAAAACCAAAGTTCCTTCTTGAAACACACACACACACACACACACACACACACACATTATTGTCTAATTCTACTTTAGTTATTGTTTTATTGAACTACAAAATATTTGGCAAGAACAACAAGGGTGAGGAAGGTTTCTCTTGGGTCATGATCTAAGAAGGCAGTTCATCTTGGAGGAAGCATAGTCCTAAGACATATTATTGATGGTCAGGTAACGTTGGGGGATTATTACTGGAGGTTAGCTCAGCTTTTTCTTGTTTTATTCAAGATAGGATTCCACACTGCATGATGGTGCTGTCCAGTAGCTGAGTGAGTCTTTCTCTTTCTGTTCACTCTTATAGAAAAACCTACTCATAGGCATGCCCAAAGGTGTATCTCTTAGGTAATCCCAAATCAGGTTTTATTGACTATGAAAATTAATCAAAGATACATTTATTTATATGTATATTTCATGTCAAATTATTTAAAACTTTCAATAAAATAGAAAAATAATTTGATTATTATCTACACAACCAAAATTGTTAATTTAAACAAGAACAATTTAATTAAGTTATAAATTTACTTAAAAAACAACATTTATTTTTCTGGAATTCACAACTCCGAACTTAGAATGTTGGGGAGTGTGTGTGTGTGTGTGTGTGTGAGAGAGAGAGATTTCATGAATAAAGAACTCAATTGTGGCACATGGGGAGTAGAATATAAGGACAATTTCTATAGAAGATTTTTGTCTTCTTTAATCAAAACAATATCTAAATATATAAATATTTATATATGAATATGTTCATTTTTATGCATGTGTAGATTTGTACCCTTATTTCCAGAGGCCAGAGTCCAACTATGTGTTTCATCCAACAGGAAACCTTCATCTAGTTTTCTGAGATAAGAATGTTCACTGACCTAAATCTCACTAAGTGTCTAAGCTGAAATTTCCAGTGAGGACTAGGGATTAGCTTGTCTCTGCTTCTCCAGCACTGAGATTATTAATGCTCTAAGATTATGCCATCTCTGTTTATTTATTTTCTGTGAGTTCTGGGAATCAAAAGTCAGTATTGCATACTTGCATTGGAAACTTCCCTGACAGTGTCTCTTCAGCCTATGGGAATATATTTTACCTATATTTTTCTTCCTCAGTTTTGGATCTATATATAAGAAGCAGTGTTGAGTGTAACAGGGAGAAATTAAAGGTGGCCTATGGGAAAGTAACATATTGAAAATGGTTGAGAACAAGTTATATATTTTTTACTTTTAAAAAAAAATCTTTTCTTTTATTGGATATTTGGGCTGGAGAGATGGCTCAGTCATTAAAGGCTAGGCTCACAACCAAATATGCAAGAGTTATGCATAATTAAAATAATATATTCCAACTGAGCCTGAACCAAATGGTGTTATAACCTCCATTATAGTACTTATTTACTGAAATATCTGGGGTACATTCTACTTCTAAACAAAGCAAATTGTTAAATAAGTTGTATGAAAGAAGGATTAATTTACAATTAATGAGTAAAATATTTAAGAACAAGAATCATAGTTGGAAGAGGCTATACATGAAGCCTTTACTTGCCTGGTATTTTTAGGTAGTTTGAAGGAATCAATTATACTCTACTTAAGTCAGAAAATTTCATTTTTGAGACTCATGGGGACACTAGAAAATTGAAATCACTGAAAGTTAAAAACATGGATACAAGATTTGGTTATGATTTATGAGGGTGATGTATCACTAATAATTAAACAAAGGACTATCTATGGTCAGCATAAAAGCAAGCCTCTGAATGGATGTTTTTGTACATTGTGTAAAGTTTACCCTTGTGCTATTCAAATAAATTTTTCTCTGCCCTCATATTTTGTTTCAACCACAAAATGGCATTTAAATCGTTATACCAATAATCTACTGTCTCAAGTTTGTGTCCATGCCTCAGCCTAGTCAATAAATGCTGATCACTTAAGCATAATATAGAACAGGGTAGGATGTCAAACAACTACAAGAAGGAGAGAGAGAGATTCAGATCAGACAGGAGGATGGAGGAATGGGAGCCAGGAAATATCCCTGAGTGAAATAACTGACACATAATTGAAGCTTGAAAAGCCAGAGTAATAATAATATGCAAATATTATGGGATGGGGTTGGAAGATAACCATAGGAGGTTAAAGTAGATCATTTAACTGCTGAACTATTGAGGGGCAGTTTTAAATAAATCTTGTTTTATCTGTGTGTTTATTACGGACTAACATAAGGTAAAGAAATACAGCTGCCAGATTAATTCACTGTTTACATTTATATTAAAGATATTTCTTTTACATGCCTCCCTGGATCTCTACCCTCTACTTTGATGATTGCTTAAGCCTTCCTGTACAAATGCAGAAAGTACTCTTTGCGACAGAGAAATCTCAGATTTAGTAGTAGCTGATACTATGCTGTCAAGAGCAGATTGAAGATTCATTGTAAGTCAATGAGAATTCTCCCATAAAGATGTACAACCAATGTGCACTGGTAACAATGAATATGCTTTCGTATATTATTACTTCTGATTGTGTGCTGACATTGGAAACTTTTAAAATATTCAGCTATTACTAAATTGTCCCATATTTTCAAATGTGAAACTCCATCTTACCATCCAATGTTTAGTATGCATGCAGAAGTATATGTGAGCTAAAATAAATAATGAAAGCCGTCTGTGTACAGGGGTAGGAACTTCATGAAAATATAAGTTTTATCATGTAAAATCTGCCTACATTTAAGGAGAAATTTAATTTTTTTCTTCTGATAACTAAAAAAATATTAGCAGTAAATAAATGCTGAATTTATAAAATAACCAATTTGAAAATTTAAAACTGAAGGGAATTCTAGGAGACACAATTAATTTAGCCTCCGTACTGAGTAGTTTGTTCTGTACAGCGATATTAAAAAGGATGGCTCAAAGAAAATCAGATGGATGTTGAAATTAAGCCTTTTATACTGCAATATATTTCAGGATGCTATGGCTGCTCCTAGTTTCACCAACTCTTCCTTGATTCGTTTTCGATTCCTTGAGATTTTCTACTTAAAGTATGATGCTAAGCATAGACTAAGACTGTTTAAACTTTCCACTTGCTTAGGCTCTTATTTTCTTTATTTTATTTTCTTAAATTAACTAGATATTCTGAAGCAATTCTGAAGATAATGAAGAGAATTCATATCCTTTCTCACCTCTGATCTTAGAAAGAAACAAAAAGTTGAGTTTTATTGAAAGTATACTAGCCGTAAAACTATTTTTTTGATAGAGTCTTTTTAAAACCATCAAGAAAGTTCCTGTGGAGGCTTGATGCCCCAGCATAGGGGAAACAGGTGTGGGTTAGTGGGTGGTGGATCACCTCTTAGAGGCAAAGTGGAGGGGGATTGGAAAGGCGCATTTGAAGAGTGGAGACCAAGAAAGGGGACAACATTTGAAATGTAAATAAATAAAATAAGCAAAAAATTATATTCTTGAAAAAAGCGACAATAGGTGTGTGACAGCTTAATATCTAATGTTAGATTCTAGTGGTATTTTTCTTTCTTAGCTTGTTTATATATAATTGTTATATTATTATTACTAGTAATTACTTTTGTGTTTCTGAACCAGGTTCTGGCTATTTAACTTTATCAGACCTTGTAGTCATGAAGTAGGCCATAGCAGTGAACACTGGATTTTAGGAATGAATTTATCACACTCATCTGGTTAAATTTGATACTAATATGACATACCTGGTGTACTCAATGTAGATGTGGTTTAGTATTCTTTATATATCTAGTGAAGTACATCTTGATATTTTTGAAGATATTTTCTATGTCATGCATGAAATTTGCCTGGTTTGATTTTATACTTGTCTGATTGGTATATTAAGCTAATGCTGGCCTCATGTAACACTTATAATCATTTCTTGTTGCTATCCTCAAGTAAATTGCATACATTAAGTTGTTTCTCTATATAGAATCCTGTGACCCTATCTGCATTTGTAGCTTTCTGCCTTACAAATAAATTAATTATTGGTTCAATTTATTTAATAAATGTAAGCCATTTTTATTATCTTGGAACCATGAGAGTTTATTTCAGATATCTGTTTAATGACATTAGTTTTTATGTTTTTGCATATTTGCTTTTACATAGTATAATTTTCTTATTTAAGGTTCAAGGGAATATAGTGTGTTTTATTCTTTTCATTTTGAATAATAAAAATTAATTTATGGTACACTTCCTTTTTATTCAAATTAACTTGGCTTAAGACTTACTGTTTTGTTGTTTTGTTTTGTTTTTTTTCACAAAACACACTCTCCTTTTCCAATCTTCTGTTTTCCACTTTAATTTTATCATTATTAGTTTTGTGTTCAAACACTTCTATGTTGTCTGATTTTTCAAATGCCCTTCATTTTTTAAAAATATATTTATTTTTATTCTTTAATCCATTTTTGTAGTCCAGATTTCATCTGACTATCCATACCTCCTGGCTCCATTTCTCAGCCCCACCCTCACCCAACCAGGCCTCCTCACTACCTGGAGCCTGAAGTCTCTCCAGTGCATCTTCTCTCACTGAGACCAGACCAGGAAGTCCTCTGCTGGAAATTCACCTGGGGCCTCCTATCAGCTGGTGTATGCTGCCTGATTTGTAGCTAGTGTCTGAGAGATCTTTAGGGTCCAGTTCAGTTCAGACTGGTGGTCTTCCCATGAAGCCACCCTCCTCCTCAGCTTCTTCCAGCTTTTCCCCAATTCAAACATGGGGGTTCTTGCCTTTCAGTCAGTTGTTTGGGTGCTACTATCTGCATCTGACGTTTTTAGCTGTTTGTTGGGCCTCTCACATGGCAGCAATGCTAGGCTCCTGTCTGCAACCACATTATAGCATCTGTAACAGTGTCAGGGCCCCAGGCCTGTCCTTGAGCTAGATCCCAGTTTTGGCCTGTTACTGGACCTCCTTTCACTCATGCTCTTCTTCATTTTTGTCCCTGCAGTTCCATCAGGCAGGAACAATTCTGGGTCACCAACCTCTGTTGGAGTAAATGGTTTTCATACCTGCTTTTTGAGATGCAGCTTTTTTATATAGTATATTCTGGAAGGAAACTCACTGTCCATCTGGTTCACCGTCTTCAGGGCTAGAGGTTTTGGACTGAACACATCCTACATTTTATTCCTAAATGATTCTTCATTATTTTACTCAATGTGAGATCTGTTTTATCAATAATTAGCCCAACTATGCCTTCTTTGATTGGTAAGTATATTTTCCCACCAATTAATTACTTCCACATTATCTATCTATCTATCTATCTATCTATCTATCTATCTATCTATCTATCTATTTATCTATATTCTTTTGTTATATAATACATGTTTACTGGACTTACTTTCCACTACATTTCTCCCAACCCATGGCTGTGCTTATGTTAAACTATACTGTGTCTTTTTGATTCATTGTGAAAAATTAACTTATCACTGTTGCGCTGTGCCTATTTGTATCCAAATTGATTATTAGTATCATTAGAACAATATAATCAGCAGTTTTATTGGGTTGTACCACTTGTTCTTGCATATACATATATGGGGGTGGGGGGTGGGGGTGTGGGTATGTGTATAATTGTGCAATCAGCTCCTTCCTTCCTATTTCACCTGGACTCTAGAGAAAAAAATTCATACACTAAGCTCGAATGCCAGGGTCTTTAGCTCTAGATCCAAATCTCTAACATATTATTATATTTCTCTCTAGCAAAGTTTTATTATAAAAGACAAATAATTCTATTATCAAAACATCATCTCATTTTCTATGAGGATACATTTCTCCTTCATGCTTTAAGTACAATTTTACCAAAGTATTCTGTTTAATACTAATTCTTCTCAACACACTAAATATTTTATTGCAATGACATATTGTTTGCTACTCTCTATGTTAAGTTATCAGTCTGCCTTTCTTCCTGATGGTAAGGGTTTTTTCCTATGTCCTCTCCTAAAACTTCTTTCAGTAAATGGTTTTATACTCATCTGCAAAGTGTGCAAATGTCTTATCCTTGTCCAGCTTGTTGTATACACTGTACTTGGTGCTTTGGAGCTTCCAGGGTCTGTAGGTTGAGATATGAAAATAATGGGTAAAAAAATCTCAGTTATGTTTTATTTTATACATTTTAAATGTATTTTATTTGACTTCTTCTTTTCTATTTGTCTACATTTTTAATGGCTTCAAAGTCCTTGGAATCTCTCCTTCCCTTCCATCAACCCATATACTTTCTATCTCTGTCTCTATTTCTGTCTCTGTCTCTCTCTGTCTCT
>NC_034592.1:83097123-83107415 GCF_900095145.1 Mus pahari
TGTGTGTGTGTGTGTGTGTGTACGTACCTTGTTCACTTTTTTGATTTTGGATATCCCTCATGTGACATTCTTATGTTCAACTTTCCTAAGTTCTCTGCAATGTATTAATATGTTATCCTCAGAATTCCCTTTCTTTGTTAAAACATGACTCACTGGATCAATACCGTTTCTACTGAAATGCTAAGGACAGTGCTTTGTCATAAGTCTTTGGTTCTTTTACAGATTCTATTAGCAGTTGTTGAGGTTTTTTTTTGTTGTTGTTGTTTATTTGTTTTGATTTTTTGTCCATTTTTTGTACATTTTATCCTTTTTACAGTATTCTATTATAACTTAGAGATTCTTGGTTATAAATTATAATGTTGTTATTCTCCTGTTTGGTTTTGTTACCAGCTCTATGTTGCTATGGATCTATGGCTTTGAACAAGTTTGAAATTTCTACTGCTACTTTTTTTTTATTAGCACATAAAAGTATAAAGTGTTTTTCAAAAACTCCCTTCAAATAATAAATAAGCTAATTCATAAAATGTCTCAATGCAAAATACTAATATTGGCATTGATATTGTTGTAATCTATTTAAATGTAAAATACCTAGTTCTGAATCATTTCATTTATCTGAAATTTATATCATTCCAGAGTTTAAATATAACTTGCCTTTTCTTTCTTTATTTCTGTTTTAGAAGAAAATTATGAAAAAATTAGCTTAGTCTCTCTTGACATCAAGGATGGCTATACATTATATATTTCTCTGTACCAAAGGGAAAATTATTCTTTCTGAATTTATCTCAGATTAACACTCCCACAGACAGCTATAATGGCTTGACTCTACTTTCCTTCCATTTGCCTTCCCCATCACCCAGAAAAGTGATTGGAGACTATGGTTCCTTTCCATTCTCATATATTTAAGGTGGTAGTAAATTCTGTGTTAAATATGTAGCAGAAATGATTTGACACTTTTAGAAGTGAATATCACTTTAAGAAGACTAAATTATAAACCATATTTGTTGAAAAAAATAACATAACAAAGTCAATAGACTGTCTCCTTTAAGTGGATGTCCACTTAGCTGATCAGTTACAAATATTTTTGAGAAAAAGGGACTCCATGGCAATCTCACCTTTGCTAATAGTAAATGTAATCAATGCTATTTATAATAGTAAATTTCTTCCATTCTTGAATCTGACATAGGGTATAGAATATGAATAAATATGTCAGTCATTGTCTACCTTCTCAAAAAATTCAACTCTGCATTTTTGGTGATCTGTTGTAGTTATCCATAAAATGACCTAAAACATCTGTATTGTTTTGAAAAACAATGTCTCTATGGGGACATAATGACTGGCTCTATTACAAGGTGTGGTACTGTTGGAGTAGCTGTGAACATTTTGGAGGTAATGTGTCATTGTGGGGACAGGCTTTGAGCTTTTATATGTTCAATCAAGGCCCTGTGTTGACTTTTACTTCTGCAGACCAAGAATCAAGATGTAGAATTCTGAGCTCCTCCAGCAACATACCTGCCTGCATTCTACCCTATCACCCACCATGACCACAATAAACTAAACTTCGGAATCTGTAAGCCAGATCCAATTAAATGTTTGTTTTTTTTTTTTTTTTTTTTTTTTCCTTTACAAGAGTTGTAATGGTCATGGTTTCTTTTCACAGCAATAGAAACCCAGACAGAATTTGAGACCAGGTGTGTGGTATTGCTGAAATAGGTTGGACCATCTTCTTGTTTAGAGTAATGTCAACTTTGGGACTTTGGACTAGAATAAGAATTGGCTGCTTTAAGCCTGTCTTAATGGGTCATACTAGTAGTAACATAGAATACAGTGGTCCTGAGAGTGAGTTGAACCATAGGGACCTGATTCAAGATGTGTCAGAGAAGAAGAATATTAGTATGTGACCTAGAGTCTATTTTTGTGACATTTTGGTGATGAATGTAGCTGATTTTTGGTCTTGCCTGAGAAGTCTGCCTGAAGCTAAATTGAAGAGCTTTGGATTAATTATTGTAGAAGAAGAACTCTCAAAACAGACAATATGGACATAGTCATGTGGTTATTAGTGGTTACTGTTATGCAGATCTAAAATGAAAAAAAATGTATAGTTTAAGGAAAAGGGAGGTATCAAGAAGTGTGATGGAGCTCAGTCCTTTATACAAGGAGGTAAACAGATTAAAGAAATGCTTGATATTAAGTGAAATAAAGGAAGTAGGGACCTCAGGACAAAATCTCATCCAGCTAAGTTTCCAACTTGTAGAAAGAAGTCTTTAAAAGCTCAGAGACAAATGTGATTTTTATGCCTTTAATCCCAGGACTCTGGGGGCATATGCAGATGGGATCTTTCTGTTTGAGGACAGCTATGTCCAGATCTACACTCCGGACAGCTAAGCTTAAACAGTGGAGGAACCATAGAAAATCTGAAAGCTGGTGACAATATAATCCAATTAGGGGGTATGGTTCAGCCACAGAAAGCAGCTGAACATGGCAGCTTCCACCAAATTGTTCTGACTTTAATGGCAAGTATAGAAGAAAGGGATTATGCAATCTCCCTTCATTACTAAAGAAAGATGGTGAAGCCAGACATGTGTCAGGGATTCTCCCTTCATGGACATCTAAAGATGTCACTGGGTAGAGCTGTGAAGGTGACACCGAGATCTAGATTGTATAGGACACGCAAAACGTTGGACATGCAAGAGTCCTAAGATCCCTGCAGAGAAAAGCAGCTAACAGGAAACAGAGACATCCAAAATGTGTTGCAATCAACACAACTTCAAGATGGTAGAGCATATAGATGTGATATTTGAGAAGCAGCCTGTAGCATGTGCCCAGATGATTTTTGATCTTGCTTTGGTCCAGTACTTCCTTTCTCTGCTCTTGCTTCTCCCTTTTGATATGGTAATATATATCCTATGCCATTGTATGTTGGAAGAATGTGATTTGGTTTTTCTTATTGTTTTTATTTTTCTCATTTTGATTTTGCAGGGGATTACAGTGAAAAGATTACATAAGTCTCAGAAGAGATTTTAATGTTGGTCTTTTAAACAGTGCCAATTCTCTGATAGACTATGGGGTGTTTTTTTCTTTTTTAAATTAATTAATCAATTAATTAATTTACACTCCAGATTTTATTCCCCCCATCCCGGTCCACCCTCTGACTGTTCCACACCCTATACCTCCTCCCCAACCCCATGTCTCTACGAAGATATCCCCTACCCCCAACTTCTACTCCCTGATCTCTAAACATGCTGGGACCTCCAGTCTCTTGAGGATTTGTTTCATCATCTCTGATTGAACACAGATCTGGCAGTCCTCTGCTGTATATGTGTTGGATGCATCATATCAGCTGGTTTATGCTGCCTGGTTGGTGGTCCAGTGTTTGAGAGATGCTGGGGGTCCAGATAAATTGAGTCTGCTAGCCCTCCTATGGAGACTATGGGACTTTTAATGTTGGACTAAATTCATTGTGCAGTGGTATTTGCTGACAATCTGCACCATTTATTTTAAACTGAAACATTCTTTATTTCATTGCTTGTTTTGCTCGTTTAGATGAAGTTATGTACCACACTTAGCAGTCCTCTGGTGAAGAAAGAAATGATGGAACAACTGATGTGTATACCAGGTTGTAATAAATAGGCATGAGATCAACTGCCTTTCGATTTTATCAGCCTGCTTCTCTCATGTGGTGGCTCATTGTAGATAGTACCTGCTTAAGAGATGTTACTAGTATACAATCATACTGATTAATAAAAATTTAAACAAATATTTATACCATAAAAATATACTCTCTCAACTCAGACCTTTAATTGGTATAAAAGGAAAGAGAAAAGAGTAGTTAACTAGGCATTGGCAATCTTTTTTCTATCTTCTATCCATCTATCTATCTATCTATCTATCTATCTATCTATCTATCTATCTATCTATCTATCTATCATCTATCTATATCTATTTATCTATCACCTATCTATCTATATAATATCTATTTACCAATTTTTAATTATTATTTTCCATGCAGTGTATTCTAACTGTAGCTTTCACTCCACATCCACTCCTCTTGGTTCTCCCATCCTCTCCAGCAGATTCACTCCCCATCCCACTACCTCACCCCAGTTTTCCCTCAGAACAAAAGCAGGCCTTTCAGGGACATCAACTGAACCCATCATAACAAGATACAATAAAAGCAGGTTTAAAACTCTCACATAAAGGCTGAGAAAGGCATTTGAATAGGGGGAATAGGGTCCCAAAACAAGACAAAAAGTCAGAGACATACCCACTCCCAGTGTCAGGAGTCCCCCCTAAATCGCCAAGTCAATAACTATGTGTGAGGACTTCATGAAGATTCATACAGGTTCTTCATTTGCTTGTTCAGTCTCTGTGATCCCCCAATGTTTCCTGCTTACTTGATTCCATGGGATACCTAAAGGATTTTTTTTTAACTTAAAACTGTAGTTGTGAATCTGGGGAATAAAGCCTGACATTTCTTTTCTTTTCTTCTCTCTTTAATTTTTAAATTTTATTTATCCATTCACTTTAAGCCCCAATTATCCTCTCCCATATTCCTCTCAGTTCCTCCCTCTCAAAGCTTCTCTCCTCCCCATCCTCCCTCTTCTCCTCTGAAAAGGGGTAGACCCTCATGGGTTACATTTCTCCACCACCACCCAGGCACATCAATCCCTCACTGCAGGACTAAGGACATCATCTTTCATTCAGGCCAGACACGGTGGCCCAGGAGCCTGGCTTTTCTAAGAAATTCATGAGCAATAACCATAGACAAAGTGTCTCTACATTGGTCAGAAGCAGACACATTCATGTCTTGATAAATGAGACTTCACCTTTTCCCTAGTCTTTCTTGGATTTCTTGTTAATGGAGATAGTGTCATCTTTGGTGCAAACATGTCACAGTCTCCTGGAAATTCCATTAAGAACTTCATAATGGTCAGCCCACAGCACATATAGCAGAGGACAGGAAGCCCGCAATGTTACCTCTGTATTAGTCTCTAATCAGGGGATCATTATTACCAAGGAACCAAGGCAATTCTGCACATGCACTGTAATGTTTTTCTCGTAAGTAACACATCCCTTCAATCATTTTAGATTACTTGCATCTTTATCAAGTATTTATACTTTATATTTTAAAGTATAGCTAAACAGGGTACTTTTTACACTATTAATTTTTTTGTCTTTTTCAATTGATATGGATTCAGTGACTTTCTAATTTTTATTTATATATTTTATTTATTTATTTATTTTTCTTTTTTTGTTGTCTCCCTCTCTTTCCCCCATTCTGCCTTCCTTCTTTCTTCCTTCCCTTGTTTGTTTTCGTTTTCTGTTTTCTCTCTCTCTCTCTCTCTCTCTCTCTCTCTCTCTCTCTCTCTCTCTCTCTCATCTATGTTTCTCAAAGTATATTCAATATTACAGATTTCTACAGAAGATTAAGATTGCATATCAGGGTCAGACTAAGTAAAATTCCAGTAGAATCTTTTTTATCACAAATGTTTATTACCATCTAAAAGTTGAATCATTGAATAAAATAATAACTTCAAAGTGCTTTATCATACATAAAAATAGAAAGTAGTTCTGGTACTGGTATTATTATTATTCAATTTTACTTGAATGATCATCTGTAGCTTCTCGAATGATAAATGACATTGATATTTTTAAAAACCCTGTAAAAGTTACAGGAAGCAACTGAACAATTTTTATATACAGTAACCATTGCTATATTTATAATATAAGAAAAGTAGAATTTATGATACAACACTCCTTTTGTTATAAACAGTTTTTAATGATGTCTTAGTCTAAGCCAGACATACAATATCACCTTTGGAGATTTTCACTCTCGTAGATCAAATTCAACTAGGCTGATAATTATGCAACATTATCCACGTGCAATCTTCTGGGTTGAACTCTGTGCAGAAATTTGAGATTTGTAATTTATACTTCCTAAGGGAACTCATTATTTTGTAGAGAATAGGCAGAAAAATTATCAAGCAACAAAAGAAAAAGTTGTTAGGATATAAAAAAATCCTGAAAAACTCTGGAGGTTTATCATTTTTATTTGATAATAAATATTAACATCTACTTAAGTTAGTTCTATGACTGGTTGTACATATTTGAATAATTTTAAATTCTATTTTATATAATTAAAAATAATAATAATAACAACAACAATAATAATAATAATAATAATAATAATAATAATAATAATAATAATAATAATAATATTCTTTGTTAATTAGACTTTTGATCCTAACACAATTATCTAAGGAAATAAGTTAAGGGATAAATTGTTTATTTTTGCTCATACTTTCAAAGGTTTTAGTCCAGGGTTTGCCAAGAACACTTCTTTTTGGATGGTGGACAGGCAAAATGGCTTGGATGAAGTCAAGGCTGAGGCAAACTCTCTTATTTCATGGTATCCTGGAAGAGCAAAAGAAGAGACCAGGACTGAAAATGAATAAAATTGTTGTTTAGGTAATAGTCTTGTTGAAGATCTAATAATTTTTTGAAATATTTGCAGAGACAGAGTGAGAATTCTCTTTTCATAATCTCCTATGCATCATTCAGTTCAATAGAGTTGACAAACAAGTCTACCTGAAGAAAACTGAAAATCACACAGGAAATATCAAGATGGTATGTGTATATTAAGTCAACATTCATCCAGTTCAGACATTCTCTATTTCCTGTATTTATGTCTGTGTGAAGTTATGGACAAAGTTTGTTAAAAATGCGAGTAGGTTCCGTTGAACTATTGCTTTAAAAAAATCATTGAAAGAAGTCATAAAATAGCTAAGTATATAAAGTCATTTTATATTTTATATATGTACCAGGAAATAAAACTAAGATCAATAATAACGTCTCTCCTTATAGTTTATTAAGTAAACCAAGGAACTCGTTTTATCTTTTCTTTTCTTTTCTTTTCTTTCATTTTTCATTTCTTTTTTCTCTTCTTTTACTTTGTTTAATTTAGTTATATTCCATGCCTTTCTTTTCCCCACCTACATAGCTATTTTCTCCCTTCCCTCCCTCCCTCCCTCCCTCCCCTCTTTCTTTCTTTCTTTTCTTTCTTTCTTTTCTTTCTTTCTTTCTTTCTTTCTTTCTTTCTTTCTTTCTTTCTTTCTTTCGCCTTTTGTTCTTTCTTGTAGAGTTCTATTTGAAGACAATATTAGCTTGAGAGATCATTTAGTGGGAAAAAAACAATGTTTATTACATTTGCATAATAACCAGAATAAAAAACCACCAAATTTACTTAAAAGCACATGCTGTAGCTGTAGTGCTTTTGTTACTCCTGGGCTCCTAAGAGAGATTGAGCAAAGAAGCAGGAGAATATCCAGAAACACATGAACCAGCTAACTTAGAATACACAGAAGAAAAATTACAAAGATATCCTGTCTCAAACAACTTAGAAGGCAAGTGCTGATAACAAAATTTGTCCTCTGAGCACCATATGATCAGTACTTACTATATTTCAGGCAATATATTAACACACAGAAATGTACTCTCTCTCACAAACACATATACAAACACATACATAAGCATACTTATAACTGAGAATTGTTATATTCTTAAATACTGAAGCAAGAAAAGTTTAATCCTGTTTCTATCTCTAAACTGTTTAATTCTCAGATACACACACACACACACACACACACACACATGCACACACACACACCACACACACACACACACACACACACACTCATACACACACACACACACACACACACACACACTGTGAGAATTTTGATTTATAAGTTAATTCTTCCAGCTGGCTGTACATCTCATAATTTCAGCAACTGTTGTTTCTGTATAAGTGTATGTGTATATGTATGTGCATATATATAGAATTTACCAGCAGAAATAAAACAAATATTTTAGATATAGAAATATTATAAAGACATACATATTTATAATATATTATAAATATGCATATATAATCTTTTAACATTAAAATATAAGTATATACTCCATTCCATCTTTTTTTCCCTTTAACTCAATAGTTGTCAATCTTCCTAATGCTGTGACACTGAAATACAGTTCATGTTTTGGTGGTATCTACAACTATAAAATTACTTTGTTTTTCTATTGCACAACTGCCATTTGCTACTGTTATAAATTGTAATGCAAATATATTCTATGCACTGTACCTATTCATTCTCAAATTCTTTGTAAAAATATTTATTGTTACAAAAATTTATAATTATGAACACATAAATGCAGCTTTTTGAGTCTGTTAAGTGTTGACTGGCCATTTGAAGTTAGGTTATAAAGTAGGACAATAATCCTTGGAGACAACTAATTCTGCCTTTTGGCAATCATTGGGTGTCTGGAGTTCTCTATCTGGAGATGAGTCTATGTGAGATTTCTTCCTTCCACATTAGCAGATCTGCTGATTGTCACTTCTTAGGTTCAAGTTAGGCAATCATATTGTTGAGGTATCTTGGTGTAATATTTTGTCCTTTTTAGGAGGTAAAATCTCAGCATACACACAGCAATATGATCTAACTAGTTTGCTGCCTTGTACATGTATTCTTTCCTTTCTCCTATGCTGTTCCTTTGGGTTTAGGAATATTGGTTGTGTTAGAGCTCTACCCATTGGTATTTATCACCTTATGATCCATTAATTTCACCATTATTCCTGATGCACTTTTCTGTAATGGTCTGCATCTATTGCAAGGTAAATCTCCTTTTATACAGGGTGAGAACTGCTCCTATTGGGGTTATGAGTGTATGTGTTAAAATGATGTTAGCACTAATTTTGGTCTAGGAAAGTAGCAATAGGAACTCCTGTTCTAGGTTTCTGGTATCAAAGATTCTTTTCTTTCTGTTGAGTGGGCATTATGTCTAATTAGATGGATTACTGGCAATGGGTGTTTTGTTTTGTTTTGTTTTTCACTTTTTTTTATTAGATATTTTCTACATTTACATTATTTCAAATGTTATTCCCCAAAGTTCCCTATGCCCTCCCCCTGTCCTGCTCCCCAACCCATGTACTCCTGCTTCCTGGCCCTGGCATTCTCCTGTATTAGGGCATATGATCTTCACAAGACCAAGGTCCTCTCCTCCCATTGATGGCCAACTAAGCCATCCTCTGCTATATATGCAACGAGAGACACATTACTATGGGGTACTGGTTAGTTCATATTGTTGATCCTCCTATAGTGTTGCTGATCCCTTTATCTCCTTGGTTACTTTCTCTAGCTCCTTCTTTAGGGGCCCTGTGTTCCATCCAATAGATGACTGTGAGCATCCACTTCTGTATGTGCCAGGCACTGGCATAGCCTCACAAGAGACAGCTATATCAGGGTCCTGTTAGCTAAATCTTGCTGGCATATGCAATATTGTCTGGGTTTGGTGGTTGTATATGGGTTGGATCCACATGTGGGGCAGTCTCTGGATGGTCCTTTCTACTGTCTCAGTGTTAATATAGCACTTTTATGGATACCTTTCCATGCTGGAAGAAATATTTGTCCATAGTAAAACAACTGGGTAGGGGAATTGATAATTTTCATCCATTGGTGACTTGTATAGTAACTTCTGGTACTATGAAAATTAGACTTCAAGAAAGAGTTCTCAGGCTAGATGTAGTATTATGAGCAGTGATGACTTACTTAAAACCTCTGAGTGACAACCAACAGTAACAAAATTGTTATATAGTTTTGGGGAGAGTTCATATATAAAGCAAGGGGTAGTTGGTTTTTTTTTTTTCAGATCTCTATTTTTTTAATTTAAAATTAACTTTTCATGTAATATATTCTAATTATGTTATCCCTTGCTCCCAGTTACTCCCCTCTTTCACATCCACCTAATGTTATATTCTTTAATTTTTCTCTTATTTGAATGCAGAAAATAATCTAAAATGATACTAATAAAACAGTATAAGGAAATAAATTAGAATAAGACATAACAAACCACTCTGAAGTAATAGTTTTTCTTTTATTTAATTTTACTTTATTTTTGTTTTATCTTATTTATCTTTCCTAAACCATGGCTTCTCTGTGCATCCTTCTTTGTTATAGAATAAACTCTATACACCACCCTGGTCTTAAACTCAGATATCCTTCTATCTCTGCCTCCAGAGTGTTGGGAATAAAGGCCTGTGCCACCACCTCCAGAGCCTATTCTTTTCTTTTTTCTTTTTTTATTTAATATTATTTTCTTTATTTACATTTCAAATGCTATCCTGAAAGTTCCCTATACCCTCGCCCCACCCCTGCTCCCCTAACCACCCACTCCCACTACTTGGCCCTGGCCTTCCCCTGTGCTGGGTCATATAAAGTTTACAAGACCAAGGGGCCTCT
>NC_034592.1:83108842-83123223 GCF_900095145.1 Mus pahari
AATTCTTTGAATAGTTCTTTTTGTTTCTACTTGGTTGATATCAGCACTGAGTTTGATTATTTCCTGACTTCTACTTCTCTTGTGTGAATTTGCTTCCTTTAGTTCTAGGGCTTCTAGGTGTTCAGTCAGTTTGCTAGTATATGCTCTCTCTAGTTTCTTTTTGGAGGCACTCAGGGCTATGAGTTTTCCTCTTAGGACTGTTTTCATTATGTCTCATAAGTTTGGATATTTTGTGGCTTCATTTTCATTAAACTNTAAAAAGTCTTTAATTTCTTTCTTTATTTGATCATTGACCAAGGAATCATTGAGAAGAGTGTTGTTGAGTTTTCACGAGAGTATTGTCTTTCTATTATTTATACTGTTATTGAAGGTCAGCTTTAGTCTGTGGTGATCTGATAGGATGCATGGGATAATTTCAATATTTTTGTAACTGTGGAGGCCTGTTTTGTGACTAATTATATGGTCAATTTTGAAGGAGGTACCATGTGAGGTTCATAAGTTATATCCTTTTGTTTTAGGATAAAATATTCTGTAGATATCTATTAAAACCATTTGTTTCATAACTTCTGTTAGTGTCCATGTGTCTCTGTTTAGTTTCTGTTTCCAGGATCTGTCCATTGTTGAGAGTGGGGTGTTGAAATCTCCCACTATTATTGTGTGAGATGCAATGTGTGCTTTGAGCTTTACTAAAGTTTCTTTAATGAATGTGGCTGCTCTTGTATTTGGAGCATAGATGTTCAGAATTGAGAATTTCTCTTGGTAGATATTAATTTTGGTGAGTATGAAGTGCCCCTCCTTTTCTTTTTTGATAACTTTAGGTTGGAAGTCGAGTTTATTCAATATTAGAATGGCAACTCCAGCTTGTTTCTTCAGACTGTTTGCTTGGAATATTATTTTCCAGCCTTTCACTCTGAGGTAGTGTCTGTCTTTTTCCCTGAGGTGGGTTTCCTGTAAGCAGTAAAATGTTGGGTCCTGTTTGTGTAGCCAGTCTATTAGTCTATGTCTTTTTATTGAGGAATTGAGTCCATTGATGCTAAGAGAAATTAAAGAAAAGTAATTGCTTCCTGTAATTTTTGTTGCTTAACTTGGGACTCAGTTCTTGTGGCTGTCTTCTTTTAGGTTTGTTGAAGGATTACTTTCTTGCTTTTTCTAGGATGTAGTTTCCGTCCTAGTGTTGATGTTTTCCCTTTATTATCATTTGAAGGGCTGGTTCATATATAGATATTGTGTGAATTTGGTTTTATCATGGAATACTTTGGTTTCTCCATTTAAGGTCATTGAGAGTTTTACTGAGTATAGTAGCCTGGGCTGGAATTTGTGTCCTCTTTATGTTTGTATCACATTTGTTTAGGATCTTCTGGCATTCATAGTCTCTGGTGAGAAGTCTGGTGTAATTCTAATAGGCCTGCCTTTATATTTTACTTGACCCTTTTCCCTTGCTGCTTTTAATATTCTATCTTTATTTAGTGCATTTGTTGTTCTGATCATTATGTATCAGGAGGAATTTCTTTTCTGGTCCAGTCTATTTGGAATTCTGTAGGCTTCTTTTATGTTCATGGGCATCTCTTTCTTTAGGTTCGGGAAGTTTTCTTTTATAATTTTCTTGAAGATATTTGCTGGCCCTTTAAATTGAAAATCTTCATTCTCATCTACTCCTATTATCCGTAGGTTTGGTCTTCTCATTATTTCCTGGATATCCTGGATGTTTTGAGTTAGGATCTTTTTGCATTTTGCATTTTCTTTGACTGTTGTGCCCATGTTCTCTATGGAATCTTCTGCACCTCAGATTCTCTCTTCCATCTCTTGTATTCTGTTGCTGATGCTCACATCTACGGCTCCTGATTTCTTTCCTAGGGTTTCTATCTCCAGAATTGTCTCACTTTGGGTTTTCTTTATTGCTTCTACTTCCCTTTTTAGGTCTCGGATGGTTTTGTTCAATTCCATCATCTGTTTGGTTATGTTTTCTGGTAACTCTCTAAAGGATTTTTGTGTTTCCTCTTTAAGGATATCTACCTGTTTAGCAGTGTTCTCCTGTTTTTCTTTAATGACTTCTTCCTCTTTAGCAGTGTTGTCCTGTATTTCTTTAAATGAGTTATTAATGTCCTTCTTAATTCCCTCTACCAGCATCATGTGGTATGATTTTCAATATGAGTCTTGCTTTTTGGGTGTGTTTGGGTATCCAGGACTGGCTGAGGTGGAGTGCTGGGTTCTGATGATGGTGAATGGTCTTGGTTTCTGTTAGTAACATTCCTACATTTGCCTTTCACCATCTGGTAATCTCTGGAGTTAGTTGTTATAATTGTCTCTGTTTGGAGCTTGTTCCTCCTGTGATTCTGTTAGCCTCTGTCAGCAATCCTGGGAGTCAAGCTCTCTCCTGAGTCTCAGTGTTCAGAGTACTCTCCACAGGCAAGCTCTCCTCTTACAGGGAAGGTGCACAGAGGTCTGGCGTTCAGACCTGCCTCCTGCCTAAAGATGTAGGCCCGAAACCAGGCCTGTCCCAGTAGATGTGTCTCCTCTGCAGTTTGCACACTCACCTGCACAGACTTGTCTCTGAGGGACCCTGGACACAATATGGCTCTCTCACCTGCTCTGGTGGACAGAGCTTTTTCAGGTGGTCACTTTTCCTTTGGCGGGGAAAGTTCCTGGATGCCTGTAGCCTGAAACAGGGTCTGTCCCAGAAGCTGTTTTGCTTCTGTCTGTCCCAGAAGCTGAGTAACTTCTGCAGTCCACATTCTCACCAGTGCAGACTTGAGCCTGTGCGACCTGGAGTAAGAAGTAAAAATCGCTCCCTTTCCAGCTCAGGCAGTGAGAGCCTTCCCAGGTGGACACCTCTCCTCTGGCAGGGAAGGTGCTCAGATGTCTGGAGCCAGAAACAGGGTCTGTCAGAGACGCTGTGTTGCTTCTGCAGTTTACCCTCTCACTGGTGCCAACTGGAGCCTGAGTGACCCAGAGCAAATATGGCTCCCTTACCAGCTCAGGCAGTGAGAGCCCTCCCAAGCAGACACCTCTCCTCTGGCGTGATGGTGCCCAGATGTCTCCCAAAGGCATTCTTAACTATAACCATTTTGAATGCATCATTTCTGAGCATAATACCAGAGTGTGCCTCACAACCTTCAAAATAAATGAAGAAACCATTGGTTCTACCCAAGAATCCTGCCTGTTAACCACAATGACAACTATCATGGAACAAAAAAAAATCTAAGAATGAAGGAGTGGTATTCATACATTTATGGTAACCAACGGTACTCTAATCTGTCTTTAGACCCACTCAACAAAAGGTCAACAGTGCTGGTAATGAAACTTAACCAAATCCTGAACTAGTGAAATCATATAACGTGGAAGGAAAACTTACAACTAACACTTTACAAAATGAACATAATCCTTTACTACATTCTAATTAACTGTCCTTTTATCTACAGATAACTGTACTTTTTTTTCCTTCAAGACAGGGTATTCTGTGTAGCTCTGGCTGTCCTGGAACTCACTCTGTAGACAAGGCTGGCCTTGAACTCAGAAATCTGCCTGCCTCTGCCTCCGAATTGCTGGGATTAAAGGCATACACCACCACTGCCTGGCAGATAAATGTACTTTTTATCTACCATCAAGGAAACTTCCCTTTGCAACACATAGAAAACATTGCAGAAACCTACAAACTGTCAATGCAGTGTTGCGAACCTAGTTCAAAGGGATACATCTACAAAACAATTCTTGTACCAACAGCTCATAAAACATTACAGAATGGGGAGTGAACAGTTTGTAATAGCAAGGGGATGAGGCAGTTTTCTGTGAGTCTATGTTTACTGATAATGTTAGCACACACACCCCTAAAGTCACATAAACATAACTGTCCAAACAAAGGCTAAGGAAAGACCTCAAAATCGAAAATGCCATAGAGGATTGGAGAAATTCCATGAGGCCCAACCCCACAAAAGGAGTTTCAGGCAATTAAGGGATATTGAGAATGGGATACAAAGTGATTATCTGCATAGTTTGCATTTGGTTTATGAAACTGTTGATGATTAAATCAGAGTCTTAACATTGTTTCTCCATCTGTTATTTAAATATGCTTTGGTAAAATCTAAAATAATACAACAAAATATTTTGAGACACAAGAAAATTAATTACTACTTATTTCTCAATTAAATCATGTTAATTAAATATTTATTCTTGCTTGTATTCACCCAATTCATAAGGAAGATATGTGGTTTATATTATCTTTACAATGTGTGCATACTGTACTTAAAAGAATGACCACTTTATCAGCAATAACTAACAGTTATATGATGTTAGGTAACAGAAGCATTGTTTAATCCAAGGTATTATACTGTATACTGTGTGTGGCCCATTAGTCTCCTCTTCTTCACACTTTTCCTAAGAATTAAAAATGAAAGCATTCCTGTAAAATGAAAGAATTCATAAATTAAAAAAGTAATAGTGGAAGAAATATAACACATCCTTGTCCTTAATTTTATATCTTTTTGAAAGCTTTTTCTAGCTTTATAATATTTTAATGACTTTTCATTTCAAATGAGATTATAACCACATAATCCAACATTACAAAATACCCATAATTATTATGTTAGAAAGTAATAATTCATATGAACAGAGTTGACGTCATGGTCCAAGATGCCTAATGTGGCTGAGAGTCTTTTGCAGGAATATCTTTAAAACTTCCATATTGCTCCTTAGATATATCAAACTAATAATTTGTGTGTGTGTGTGTGTGTGTGTGTGTGTGTGTTTGTTGCTTCACATTTACAATGACCAATATTGTAATTAAATCGGTAAGAAATGAGACATATTGAAATGATACATATGTGGGTGTTTGTGTGTGTGTGTTTGTGTGTGTGTCTGTTAGATTTATATTGCTTACATTTTATTGCATTAAGAATAGTGACACATCCTATTTATTGTTCACTCAAAGAGAGAGAGAGAGAGAGAGAGAGAGAGAGAGAGAGAGAGAGAGAGAGAGGAGGAAGTTTAAGGAACAAAACAAAAAAAAATGATCATTCTCTAATTTATAAAGATATACTCATGCAGATCAGTATTCACACATTCACAAGATGTTGCTTCATCAAAGAAACTGATAGGTCTTTTCATAATGGAGAATATAATCTAATATGCAAGGTGTGTGTGTGTGTGTGTGTGTGTGTGTGTGAGAGAGAGAGAGAGAGAGAGAGAAAGAGGGGGGGTTATAAAGTATATATTTAAGTATATGGAAACACACAAATACTTATATGCTTAGATTATATAAGCATCAATGATGCTAATTCTGCATGCAATCTTGTCCACTATTAGTTTCTTCACTTTTTCTTTTCACTATGCTGAGATAAATTTTAATTTTGTGAATTATTTTTAATTGTAGACACTCTGATTTTCATGATAGCATAGGAAGATGATAATGGATTTTGTAAGAGAAAAACAATCTAAGTTTTAAAAAATGGACAATCATTCTAAATAGTAAGACTGTCTCAAGAAAGGTTAAATAAGCATCTGCTACTATATCACTTTGAGAAGGAAATGCTATTTCTTTTAGGAAATCAGGTTATATATGAGTTCCAGTGACTGTGTCGCCTAATATCAGAAGTATTGTGCTTAAGTCAGTGTTTGCTATTTCACTAACAGTATATGTATCTGTACGTTAAGTAAGGTTTACCTAGCTCTAAGCTATATAGGACCACATGAAATTTCTTATTCAAAGAGAACATAACCCAACTGAAACAATCAGGAGGAAGGTGTTCAGTGAAGGACTATTCTGGGCCAAGCAGTAGAATTGGCACTGAAATGACAAATTAAGACAACTGTTGTTACATGTTTATGTGATTCTACCTGTTGAATTGATAATCAAGCCAAAAAATATGGTGTATTCTTTCCAAGTCTCCAAGAAATATGGCAGGACAGTCATCTAGGAAGTTCTGAGCATGTGTTCTTGACTGTGAAATATGTTTCTACTATGTCAAGAGCAGAATGGACAAAGAAAAATGATGTCTTTGCTTCTGCCTGTCTTCCTGGAATTCGTTGGTTCCCTCATGTTCTTAGAATTCTGAGATTTTGATAAGAGCTGCTCTTACCCCTCTATCTCTTACTTTTCCTTCTACTTACTAGAATACTTGAAAAGGCTTCTATTTTTCCTTTTGATTTCCTAGAAAAGAAAACTCTCTGTATCCCATGTACCTTATGTTTTGTCCTAATTCACAATGTACATACAGCCCAGAGAATAGGTCACAAAGGACTGAGTTTGCTCTGGATCTAAATATTACCTGTTGAATGTACTGTCCCAGGTGCAGCCTATTACAAGGACCCTATTGTTTGCACTGTCCTACATCAACATTCTCCTGGAATTTAAACTCAATGCCTTTACATTAATATTAATCTTTTTATGGTATAATTAAGGTTTATTTTAAACAGGCATATGGAGAAACTTTTACTAAGACAAGTATAATATACTATAAAGAAAAATGTATCACACAATACCTCCTAAAATAGGAAAAGAAAACAAATTGCACTAAGCAAACTTTAGGTTATAAGTCAAAATGTGTATTTTAGAAACAACTAATTTAAACATAATGACAGGTATTAATTTTTTAAAAAATCAATTGAAACTGTAATGTAGTTTTGGAGATTGTAGAGAGGACTACAATCTTTCTAAAGCATGCAAACAGTTGGCCTTTTATAATTTCATGGAATATGTGAAGGGTAGTCCATTTATGAGTCAGGGAATTATTAATACATTATCAATACTGTTATCACTATCTTAAAGTGCTACCAATTTAAAAAGCTCCTGAGTTTGGGATTTTGGTCTTTTGTGATATGTATTGAGTTGCTTGTTCTTCATTCTAGAAGAAAATAATACTTACAATAATAATACTCATGCGTGATATTTTAATTGCAAAAAATACATAATCTGAGGATGATATAAAAACACTTTGAAAGGACAATCTGGAAAAACAGATAGCATGTATCCCAGTTCAGTGAAGAACTGGGTATTTACTCTGATAGGTGTATTTACTCTGATATTATGGCAAACTACATATCAATTTTACTTATTGGCTCTTCTTTCATAAAATATATCCATACTGCTCCTCTACCTCCACTTCTCCCTGACTACCCTACCCTACCCCCTACCCAAAAGATAAACTAATTTTAAAATGTATCTATGTGCAAAATATATTTTATTTTATTACTTGCATTATGCTATTTCAAAGATTTCTTTTATGTATTTTTTACAAAATTGTAGTATTTAATCACACAAATATCTTATTATTTTCTATAATTAATATTTAACAAGCCCACTTTGTAAACCATCTTTCCAATTGGCAAAATATTAGATGTTCAAAAACAGACAAACCATAATAGCATCTCCTATGAAGTTGTAGTTTCTGCTCATCCTAAATATTTTTCATAACAGCAAATGTCTTTATTCTATTGATGTTATGTTTCTTTATTGGAGTAAGGATTTATAGCATTTGACATGAGTACTGTTATTTTTAACTTCAAAGTCCAATTTCCTGATCATTATCATTGGGTGATAATAGGAGGAAAACAGTGTTTTCCTGCCAATTCAATAATAGTAGTTACTCAAGTGATAAGCAGTTTACTAGGTGTGAATGGGAAGGAATACTTAAAACTCTCCAGTTTCTTTTGCTGAAAAGGAGGCATTATGACTATGCAGACAGAAAAAAAAAATCTATAAAGACTTTTTAGACTGATTATTCATCATTCAACTTGATAAAAAATAATCACCTGAGTTGGAAAGTTCTCTTTTTTTCTAAACTCTGTTGAAAAGTAACAACATGTAAAATGCTATTGTGAACACCAAAACACACAGTATTATTAGTTGATAAAACTGAACCTTTAAATGAAGCTCAATTTTCATTAGATATTGTCTATATTTTTTAAAAAAAGAGAATGTTGGGACTTTCCTACTAGATTTATAAATTATTTCACATCACTAACTTTGGTTTAAAAAATGTGTAAATAATTCTCTTCATTATCTTTAGATTATTAAGTCATTGGAACATTTTCTTCTAGTATTAGTGGACTGATAGAGAGACATTGAAATAACTCAATATTTTTGATCTTCCTCAGTGTTAGGAACTAAAAAGGGGACCCGGGAATGCCCTGGGGAAGGGGAGGGACCCAGGGGATGCCCTGGGGAAGGGGAGACCCACACCCCACCAGAGTTTTACCTATTCTCTGGTCTGTCAAGTGTGGGAGGGCTACTATGTACCTCCCACTCATCCCAAGGTGAGCATCTCCTCTGACCTACTCTTTTGGGGGGTGGCAAAGTGGCAGCCCTACCTGGGAACCCCAGAGCTATTTTGCTAAAGCCATCAGCTTATGGGAGAGAGAGATGAGGCAAGAGGTTACCAACACCTGCGAGAGTGAGCGCAGTGGATCTTGATGAGCAAAGATTCTCTGGTTTTAGAGCTTTATTATAGAAATGCAAGGGGAAAGAGAGAAGGTAGAAGAGAGAGAGAGAGAGAGACAGAGAGAGAGAGAGAGAGAGAGAGAGACAGAGACAGAGACAGAGAGACAGAGAGACAGAGAGACAGAGAGAGAGAGACAGAGAGAGAGAGAGTAAGAGGGAGAGAGGAGAGGAAAGAGGAGAGGAGAAGATGGAGAGAGGAGAGAGGGAGTGAGAGTGAGGGGTAAGAAGCAAGAGAGGAGTAAAAGAGCAAGGTGGAGCTGAACAATCCTTTTTATGGTCTTTACTGTTGCTAGGTAACTGGGGAGGAGTTTAGCCTGAAGGACCAAAGATTGGGCCATTGCCTATGTGACTACTGACCATGCTTCTCTTGTGGAGGCTGTGGAGGGTGGTAACTTAGGCTGGAGCCAGAGTTCCAGGAGCATAAGGGAATGCCTACAGTGTCATTTAGGTGAATTATCACCATTTCCTGGGTTCAGACCTCAGCTCAACTGGATACCAGCCTGCAATTCCCCACACCTCAGTATCTGAAGTAATGTATTCCTATTTTGATACTTATTAAACTTGAGCAGGAAGGTGATGACTTGGGAGATAAAGTTCATGAGCTTTGGCTTTTAAAATTGGCTGAGCAGATTAAAACACTTTCCAAAGAAGCCCAGTGATCTGATATCACATAAAACCATGTGCAGTACATGCATCTCTAAACCCAGCACATCATCTGTGAGAGGAGAGAAAGACACAGTGATACCCCCAGTCAACTAGATTGGAGTGTGCAATATACCAGAAGAGGAGAGACCTTGTCAGAACTAGGCAGGAGAGAACCTACTTCCTCCAAGTTGTTCTTGAACTTCTCTAAAATTTCTGTGCTATATATTTACCAGCAAACACCACACACACACACACACACACACACACACACACACTTAACATAACAAAAGCAATAATAAAATAAATTCCAATAAATTTCTCTAAGTCTATATTTAAGATATTAAGAAAACTGTATCTGCCTTCAGAAAGAGAATGATGACAGTAGGAGTCAATGAAATCTCCAAAAGTCTAGTGTTACATATCTGGTTCCAAGACGAGAACAAAGGCAAATATAGGAAAACAGCATGCTAATGTGTCTGTAAGGGTGTTTCTGAGTGAAGTATACATTTAAATAGACAAACTGAGTATATCTGATTTTGTTTTCTAATAGTAGGGAACTTCATCCAATCAGCTGAAGCTCTGAATAGAACACAACATGATTGCTATTTTGCTGTTTTTGTATTTACCTTGAAATCGCGGGTTCTGAACTTACTGCTGTTTTGTGAACGACATTCTACTGTTTGCCTCTGTACATCAAGATTGCCCACTGTATTTGAAGACTGAATTTTTCAGCTGCTGTTGTCAAACAAGACCGAGTCTCAACAATAGATTTATATGTTGATTTATTCTATTAGTTCTAATTTTCCAGAAATAAGTTTATTATTAATAGTTGGTTTTATGAATTACAAATTCGATGTTTGTAAATATTGCAGAAGAACTTCTTGATATTTTTTGTAAGATTATAAGAGATTATACCTATTTTCTCTTATTTTATGTCTTCAAATTTAATAGGGAGTAATTGATATAGGCTATTGCATAAAGAGTATTATGCAATATGTTATATAATAGATTATCAATAGATTAGAATATTTTTCTTTTGTTAAATTTTTGTTTTATTTTCTCATATATTACATCCCAATCACTGCTTCTTCTCCTCCCCCCACTCCTCTGAGTCCCTCCCCAGTCACCATTATTTAGAGAGAGAGAGAGAGAGAGAGAGAGAGAGAGAGAGAGAGAGAGAGAGANGGAGGAGGAGGAGGAGGAGGAGGAGGAGGAGGAAGAGGAGGAGGAAGAGGAGGAAGATGCCTTCCAGGGATATCCATCAAACCTAGCCTAATAAAATCTACATTTCCTGGATGTTGAGAGCAAATCGCAGTTCAAGTGTTTTTTGTTTGTTTCTACAATTCATTACTATGAAAATTAAATTCTTATTATTTGGTGAATAATTTAAAAATAACACAAAGCCTGAAAGTGATATAAATATAAGAAAGACATGCTATGGTTTATCGAAGAGAATAAGATAGTTGTAACAGAGTGGTATAATATAATATCATCATGACATTTCACATGGAATTTAGATGTAGTTACAAAATCAGGTGAAAGAAAATATGACTCCTCTTATAATTAATAAATAGATACATTAATGATAGTATACATGATAGACATTTGTGTTAGATGATAGAAAGATGGCTGACAGATAATAAATAGATATATAATAGATTATATATAGATGATAGACAAGCATAGAAAAAGCTTACACATCTGATGTACTAAACTAGAATGTTATTTTGTATACTAAAGAAGAAACAGCATGTCTTAAATGGATACACTATTAGACACCATGGACACCTTGTCTGATGACAATAATTCTACAGTTGGCCAAATATTTTAACATTTATTTTGTACAAAATAATGCTACCAAAATAATATAATTTTATCAAATGAAATATTGAGGGAAAGAAGATTCTGTTTATACTTTGTGAATATTTTATTCTGGGTGAAGTGAAAAGAACATGTTCACTAATTTCTAACCTGCCCTCAGCTATGGTTAAGGTCATCCTGATCATCAGACATGAAAGTATTCCTAAGAACTATCAGTAACATGCACTTTTCTGCTTTTGTGACCTCAAAGCTTTCTGCTTCCGATCAAACGAACATCATGATAGCACACCTGGGCCCCATTTTTGTTAAAAGTTTATATCCTGTCATGTTTACCAATAACCATTGCAGCTGGGTCAGCAAACATACTGAACCTGTGGGGGGAGTAGGGGAGGGTGATGGTTTTGTTTGTTTTGTTTTGTTGTTAATCGATTTTCTTTTCTTTTTTAGTAAATAATTCCTTGTCTTTACTGGATTAGGGTCACATCTAAAGTTATAGTCACAAGAGTACTTGACCCTGCTTGGTCTGTGTGACTCAATAAAATCTTCAAGGTCATAAAACACATGCCCTGATCTCCTTCTCTGGACAGCCACTACCTGGTCCAAGCATAATCAAACCACCACAGTATTATAATGAATTTTACCATTTTACAACTTGGAAATCTATTATCACAAGCTATTTCACAGATAATTTTTTGAAAATAATAGAATAAAACTCTTACAATAATGTTCAAATGCATTCTCCAATTTCAGTTAAAAGATAATAAAAGAACCAAGGAATTTTTATTCTTCTTTATTCCTCTGAGTGATGCTGAGTGTTTAGTGAAGCTTTGAACTAATTTGTGAAAACGGGTTTAAAAGCTTTATAATTTGTGTATGTAAACATACACATGTACACACATATGTAAATAAAATTCAGGAGATAGTACTTTACACACACGTTCCCAAGGGTAACTTCATGATTAAAAACCAAATCTCATTACACAGTAACAGGAATTTAGACACAATGCTTTATTTTTCTGCTCTTCAGGGTTTTATACTTAAATTATCAGTAAGTCATAAAATTGATTACAAGAAATCGTTTTTAATGAAAGCATTTGTCTTGTTTAGGGTTTTACTGATGTAAGCAGACACCATCACCAAAGCTTCCCTTATACAGGACAACGTTTAATTGTAGCTGATTACAGATTCAGAGGTTCAGTCTCATTACCAACATGGTGGGAGCATGGCAGAATCCAGGCAGATGTGTGGCTGAAGGAACTGAAAGTTCTACATTGTCATCCAAAGGCAGTCAGGAGAAGAATGGCTTGAAGGGGATTAGCAGGAGGGCCCGATACCCACAGTGACACATTTCCTCCAATGAGGTGACAGTAACTTCAACTAGGCTACATCCTAATACTGCCACTCCCTGGTCCAAGCATAATCAAACCATCACCATATTATAATGAATTCTATCATTTTTCTAAAATTGGTTTCCTTATTTGTAAAACGAAATTATTTCCTTTGTCTTTTCTTTTCTTTCTTTTCTTTTTCTTTTTTTTTTTTGGTTGTTGCTATTTCTTTAAAAGCATGTAATATAACTTGTGCAAAATGGGTACCCAAGTGTATACCTGTTCTTATTTTTCTACTCTTTTATTTAATATTGTCTTCTTCAGATATAAATATGAAAACACTTTGAAAAATACAAAAAAGAACAAAATTTTATGTATTTCAACATGATTACAAGTGGATTATGTCAGATCTTTCTTCAGCAAACCATGTGGAACTTTGTATTGAAAAAGATATATAGAGAGTGCATACAACAATATAATAATATATAACTATATATATAGTGATCACAAGATATTTCACAGATAATTTTTTGAAAATAGTAGAATAAAAGTCTTATAACAATGTTCAAATGCATTCTCCAATTTCAGTTAAAAGATAAAAGAACCAAAGAATCATACAATTCATATACATATATATCCATACATGAATACATACATACATACCCACTACCTACATACATACATACATACATACATATACATATACATACAAGGATACTTAAAGCTATTTCTGTATATGACCACAGTGGGAATGAATAAAATTTGGAAACTCTAATAAATCATTGCCAAATATCTGGAAGTATATGATCAATACACATATCCTCAATATTATCTCTCATTTAATTGAAACAAAATTTTCAATCCGGAATGATACAGTGAAGAAGAGCAAAAGACCACCCTCCTCAGTTCAACCACTATCTTAAGGAGAGACAGGATGCAAACACATTTTACCTACCCCTGTGCCTTAACATAAAGCTTTGTGTGAATACAGCCAAAGAGTGACACAAAAAGAATTTCAAAGCAATCAAGATATGTGTCTTTAGATAAAGAGGCTTAAAGACAATGGAATAGTATTCAGTATTAAAGTAAATCACCACTGAAGTGTGATTAATCATGTGGTGCTATATATACCATATGTTGTCATTGCTAAATAAAAAGAGCCAACTTAAATATGACAAATATGTCATTCAAATTTTTGGCATTATGTGAAAGCCAAAACTATGATTTTTCAAAAGATCATTGGTGGTTTATGATTTGGCATGTATGAAAAAATGAATAGTCTACTCAAGGGGAAATTCATCATGTAAGATATTATGATTATAGGAACTTGTCATTATATATTTATCAAAATATATAGAAAGTAGATCAATAAAAGTTAACTATAAAGCAAAGCATGAATATGTATTGTCATGGTAGGCTTATAAATTCTATCTAATATGTAGTTGGAGGGAATAGTGGTAAGGTAAAAGGCATGTAAGCATATGAGCAGAGGCAGATGGGAAGGCATGTGAGCACATGAGCAGAGGCAGATGGGAAGCCATGTAAGCACATGAGCAGAGGCAGATGGGAAGGTATGTAAGCACATGAGCAGAGGCAGATGGGAAGGTATGTAAGCACATGAGCAGAGGCAGATGGGAAGGCATGTAAGCACATGAGCAGAGGCAGATGGGAAACTTCAGAACAGACTTCCTGATTTTGTTATTCCATATGTCCAGTGCTTCTAAAAATTCAGGCCAAAAAAAAAAAAAAAGGAAACAAGATAAACTGGGAGCCTAAAGAAGTTATATACCAATGCTAGTATCTCAGAAATTAGGTGTAGGGCACTCAAGAGTGAAGGTCAAGAATTACACTGTTTTTACTAATCAACACCACAGCAGTTTGCAACCTTCATAAAGTCTTCAATAGTAAATAGACTGAACTGTCTCTGCTGAGTTTTCATACAATGAGAGCAGAAAATGTGTTCTTCTTAAAACAGAATGCAACATTTAGGATAGAAAGTATGCTAAGATGGGTGGTGGTGGAGTTGTTGCATGCCTTTAATTCCAGCATGCAGGAAGCACAGGAAAGCAGAGAAACCCTGTCTCAAAAACCAATATAATACAGAGAGAGAGAGAGAGAGAGAGAGAGAGAGAGAGAGAGAGAGAGAGAGAGAGAGA
>NC_034592.1:83123293-83141264 GCF_900095145.1 Mus pahari
AGAGGAGAGGAGAGGAGAGGAGAGGAGAGGAGAGGAGAGGAGAGAGAGAACCTAGAATATATTTACAATAATGGAAAACATGTATATTGTTCAGCTGTCATGGGACAAGATTAAAGTTAACATAAAAAACCATGAGAAAGTAGCAAATGTCCACTATTTTACTGCCAGGTCATGGCATTTTGCTATGACAGCTTATGTAATGTAATACATCTTCAGACTGATAAGAAGTTTTCAAATCAAAATATTACTGGCTTAGAATGTTTTATGCTTTGTATCTTCTGATATCCTCTCTTAGACAGAACTTGAAAATAGTGCACAGGTGGTATCTCTTGATTAATTCAGTCTGACATTTCTTTAAAGAAGTCACCATTGAATGTCACTTTTCTTATGTGATCACTTCCCATTTATGCTGTTTGTGCTTTTACTAGAATGTTCTGCAATGATGTATATGTATAAGTCCAAAGCATACATGATGTAGACTATGAGAATAACTAAATTCTTAATAATCTCTTATACCTTGAGGGAAAGGTGTTGTTCAATTCATAGTACTTATGAAAGAGAAGTGCTCATAAATGAGAGTACAGATGCCCTGGTTCTTTCTTCTTATGCTTAGTCAGGAGATGCATATCAGTGTTCCTTCACTAGGAAAGTGAGAGACTAACCCTGTGTTACCACCACATTTTGAGCTGCCTGACATTCCTCATGGAGAATATACTGTCATTCATACATTAGAAGAGAAAAAAATGTGAAATGACTAAATAAGTTTTTATTTATTTACCTGATATGACTGCCAAATATAACTCTGAACATAATATTATACAATGTGAACTTCAACTGCTGCACAGACTTTACATTCCAACTGTTTTTTTTTTCTAGTTGAGTAGAGTTTTTTTGAATAAGGAAGAATAAAAGAGACCACCCTTCATCATGTTCCTTTGTTGTTTGAGTTTCTGGCTGCCCTTATTTCTTTTTCTTCTTTTTATTTTTCTCTTTTATATTATGTGTGTATGAGAGTGGACAAAGCGTTACAGATAAATATCATCTTGTTTCTTGTATTGCTCTACCACTTGGTGTTTTCTGAAGTGGGGCACTTTATAAAAGGAAAAAGCAACAGGAAGAAGATGCAGCCTCATCATGTTCCTCTTATGCTCAAAAGTAGCATTATATGCCATAGAAAGCAAATACCACTTTATGCATCATTTCTCTGTAGCACACATGAATCACATACTATTTCATCTTCTTTGATAAGTAAGAGCTATCTAAGACTTACACCTTAAATTGTAATAAGTGTTCACTTAAAGGCTTATCAAAGTCTCTGCATAAGTCTACCCAAATCAAATGTATCTTAAAGATTTTGATTGTTAATTGCTGTTGAAGGAAAAAAACAACAACAACAAATTGTGTACTTACAATTTGGTATCATAATTTACTCAACTCACAACAAACAAAAAAGCAAACCAAACAATCAAAAAGTCAGTAATGAATTAGTAAAAATATTAATGATATCAGTTTCATGGTAATTTAACTTTAGAATAAAAATTGTGTGCAAAACATCCAGTATCTATTTCATTTATACACCTGTTACTACACACATGAATTCAATATCTTCTCAAGAATGATCTTATTGCATGTTTAACTGATTTCACAGTATCACTTTGGGCCTTTTTATCAACCAACCAGACCCCCCCTCCTTCAGAGCTGCCAAGGAATAAATCACCAACCAAAGAATACACATGAAGGAACCCATGCCTCCAGATGCTTATGTAGCAGAGATGTTCTTATCTGGCATCAGTGGGAGGTGAGGGCCTTGGTCCTGTAGAGAGTAGATGCCCCAAAGTAGGGGAATGCTAGGGTGCTGAGACAAGAAGGGGTAAGTGGTTTGGGGTTCTCCCTCATAGAAACAGGAGGAAGGTGGGAAGGGATAAGGTGTTTCTAGAGGGGAAACTGGGAAGAGAGATAACATTTGAAATGTGAATAAAGAAAACATCCAATTTGTAAAAAAGAAAGTGTTGTATATGTAATTTAAATGGCCTATTAAGAAAAATATATGCAATATATATTTTTCTGTATGTTTTAGTTTATATACCTTCACTGTTATAAGCATGGTAAAGTTTTCTAATATTTCCATTTTGCTGTAGCACTGAGAATATTTGCAATGAAGCTTACTATCCTAATTTCATGGTGTACTTAGGTATTATGTGAATCTATATAAGGGGAGATTTTTTTTTTTTTTAATCTTGTAGCCAATTTCAGGGTGAGCATCTTCTAGGCTTATGTTAGTGACTTTTAAATAGTACCAGTACTGAGGCTCCTAGATTTATCTAAGAAAAGAGGACCCTAGGTTAAATGAGAATGTTTTCATAATAAAATAAGTCATTTTCAAGTTGTGTACTTCTGATGAAACATTTATCATATAGCTACACAAGTGAATTTATATTCTTTCTTAGAATTGAAAAGAGTGGTTTTTGTGTATATATAGAAGCATAACTCTAATAAATGAATGTAAATCCAACTAGATCAGATGCAAATATTCAAAGTTAAGATACAAAGTAAAATGACAGAGTAAAATCTAATTCAATATTAAGTATTGTGGAGATAAATGTAAGAACGGAATAGCAATAAACATACAGAGATTCTAGAACCTTATTTTTATTTTTATTTTTATAATGTAGCAAAACTTAGCTCATGGGTAAATTTAGCTTCTTTCAATGAATTAATGTAGACTGGATACTAAGGTATAATTTCTATTCTAAAACTGGAAATTTAAAACGTAGATTTGGACAATAAGTGTTTGCTTTGTACTATAAACCAGAAACTAGAATAGTGTTCATTTTTCTCATTCTTCTTTTTTCATTAGTGTATTTACTTATTCACTTTATACATTTATTCTCTTTACATTCTGATGTCTTCATCCAGCCCCTGATGGAAAGAGATGTAGAGACACATAACCAGTCTTTTCATTCTTAAGAAACAGCTGGGGGTTGGAGAGATGGCTCAGTGGTTAAGAGCACTGGCTGCTCTTCCAGAGGTCCTGAGTTCAATTCCCAGCAACCACATGGATGCTCACAACCATCTGAAATGGGACCTGATGACCTCTTCTGGTGTGTCTGATAAGAGTGATAATGTATTCACATATGTTAAATTAATAAATCTTAAAAAAAAGGAAACAACAGACATAATAATAGTGATTTTTAACTTAATATTTTGTTTTTTCCTCATTATTTGATGAATATATTAACAGTTTTATGCATTGAAACTGAAGTATAGAGATACAGATAACTATTTTGCAAAAGTGTTCCCTGAGTCAAAATTTTGGGTCTTGAATTAAAAACAAAATTTGTCATGCGCCCCCCGACCTCCTTCCCGCAGATGTGGGGCAAAGACAACATATATGCCAAGGCAGGGTTTGAGCAGCTTTCATAGCTTCTCGCTGCAGTTTCCTTTATTCTCTCTACAGCTCAACCCAGCTATCTACAGCAGTTCAGCTTCTCTCCTCTCTGCTTCTCAGCTTCTCCTTAGCTTCTCCTACTTTATTCTGGGATCGCCCAATTTATCCCCTCCACCCTCTGCACTTGTCTCTCATCACTCTTCATCATCCAATCAGCATTCAGCACATTCTATACGCAAGCTATGCACGCAGACAGGGTGGGAGTTGATAGGCCAGTGACTCAATATCATGCTGTATGATGCTATTCATCGTGTGAGCAGCGAGTAGTCATTCAGGTGCACATAATCAGGTTTTTGGTAATCAAGCAGGGAATCACGGGGCTTGGCAGTGAACCAGGGTGCCGTCTTGGCTCACAAGGCAGCACCCACGGCCACACCTGCTTCCCACAAAAATTCTAATATACCCCCTTATTTTTGTCAGCATCATTGCTCCAACATCAAATATAACTCATCTTGGAAAATAAATATTTGATAATAATAATAATAATAATAATAATAATAATAATATAAGTAGAAGAGGGGAAATATGGACACATTTTTTTAGATGCATATTTTCCAAGAGTAACATATGAAATCTGAAACATGCATGGCAAGGGGTTATTGGGGAACAAATTCCCCTGACCACTCAGTAGTATTGCTGAGTATTCCTAGAGATCATTACTCTCTGTATTGTATCAACCTGCTTAGAAAATAAGAATATGAGAGAAAAATATACCAAAGCTGTAATCTGAAATATGTGGAGGACAGAGGAAGCTAAGATAAAATAGTTTTTGGTTATTTGTTTATTATTAAGCGAGATCTTTGTTAATCAGAGTTTGGCTTTTAGGTGGGCACTTCTGAGTTTATATAGCCTATAGCCTGCTTATAAATATAGAAAATCAAGCACCATCAGTTTTTGCTAAACCTAAATACATATTTGAATAATCCCTAGGTAGTAGTAGAAAGTATTAGGGTAGGTTTAGAATCAGTGATCTTCTTGAAACTAATTCAGTAGCATGGCTATTTTTTGCTGTTTGTTACTCAATTTTCTTCACCTTTTTCACTTTAGAGACCAAATAACTATAGTTTCATGTACTAGTTAGTTGTACATTAACTTGAAACAATCTAGAGTATTAAGAAAGAAAGGAATTCCCAACTGAGAAAATTGCTCCATTAAATTGGCTGAAGGCAAGTCTGGACATGTTATTATTTTGTGATTGACAGCAGAGAGCCCAGCATATTGTGGGTGAGGCTATTCCTGGGCTGGTAGTTCTCTGTTATAATAAAGACCAAAACTAAATAGGGCAGGAGCTGAGGAAGAAAGAGGTCATGGAGAGGGTCTGTTTCCTGGTTTGCTCAGTATGGCTTGGTCAGCTTGTATTATTTTATTTATTTATTTATTTATTTTACAGAGATCTAGGATAAGGGGGCACTCAAGACTCAATGGAGGTGAGATTAGCTGTGACTTACTACATTGGGGATATGGAACCTGAAGAGGCCACCTCCTGAAGTCAGGCAGAAACCACAGTAGAATGGTGGAGACACCAACCCACCCCCAAAAACTTTCAACCCAAAATATAATCTATATATAAGAAATGCATGTACGGGGGATGGAGCAGAGACTGAAGGAATAGCCAACGAATGAGCAGCTCAACTTGAGAAGCACCAATCTCTGATACTTAATGATGCTCTGTTATTCTTACACTCAGGAGTCTAACATAGCTCTTCTCTGAGAGGCCCCACCCAGCAGCTGACTCAGACAGATACAGACACCCATAGCCACACACTGGATGGAGCTTGGGGACACTTATCGAAGTGTGGGAAGAAGGATTCCTGTGAAATTCCTATCTAAATTAGAATTTAAATTTGGAATTTCACAGGAAGACCAACAGAGTCAACTAACCTGGACCATTGTGGCTCACAGAGTCTGAACCACCAACCAAACAACATACACAGGCTGGACCTAGGACTCCCACACGTATAGAGCATATATGCAATTTGGTATCCATGTGGGTCCTGTACAACTGGAAGAGGGATTACCCCAAATGCTGTTTCCTATATGTAGGATAGGTTCTTCTAGCTGGATTGCCTTGTCTGGCCTCAGGGAGGAAGGGTGTGCCTAGCCTCACAGAGACTTGATGTGCAAGGATAGGGGAATACCCTGAGGCCCCTACATCTTCACAGGAGAAGAGGAGTAGAAATAGGAAGAAGAATTGTGGAGGCAATGACTGGGAGGGACACACTGAGTGGGATGTAAAGTAAATAAGTTAAAAAAAAGAAATTTGAATAATAATAATGGAAAAACAGGCTGAGAAAGCCATACTGAGGAAACCAGTAAGCAGCAACCCTCCATGGCTTCAACCTCAGTTCCTACCTCTAGGTTCCTGCCCTATAAATTTCCTGTCTTTACAGTTTTCATGATTTGTTACATGTACCTCTGAGTGAAATAAAGCCTTTCCTTCCCAAGTTGCTTTGGATCATGATGTTCATTCAGAGCAATAGTAGCCCTAAGACATTTACTAGTTATTTTGACTTTCCAAAATACTTAAACCCTTTTTACACACTAACCAACACTTTGTGGGAATCCTGCATGTTCTCCACATACACTAAAATGCATAACTGCTTAATGTTATTATTTTTAAAAAGTACCGTTCTAGCAATTTTAGATTAATAATTTGGAATCTTGCATCCTGAGAAATGCTTATTTTTAATTTCACATTAAAAGTAACACTACTCGTTTTGAAAGTGATATTTTAATATGAGAATATTAAAATAATAAAAACATGTTCTGTCAGAATCATTGTGTCATTAAACACAATGAATTGGTTCTGTCATTCTGTAATTTGCCCTTTCATTTTGCTTTTTCTAGTTTAAATACATATTTTAGAGTGCTAAAAGTGATTTTTTAAGTAATTTTCTTTTACCATATTTTGCATTATTTTGTGTATCGTAAACTTATTGGCCTATTCTAAGGTCAGAATGGACACTTTATTTTCTTCTAGAATCTGTACAATATTATCTTTCATGTTTACATCTAATCTATTTCAAATAAATATTTATGTGTAGTATGAATAATAGATTAATTTTATTTTATAAATATATTTACAAGTTGTTTTAGTATAATTGCCTAAGAGAATCTTCTTTCGCTGTGTGTACTCTTCTAAATCAAAATCTTTTGGTAAGTATGCAATTTATTCTTGGGCTATATTTGTATCTTGTATCTATTCTGATAAAATAGTAGCTTGGTTTTGACTACCATAGCTTGAAATTAAGTACCATAACTTACCAATTTCACTTGATTCAAAAATTTTATTATCTACTTTACATTCTTGGATATTCCAATATTGAATGTCAGTATAAACTTTAGAATTAATTTAATAAGATGAATAAAAATACTTTTAGATAGTTATACTTCTTCATTGAAATTATGCATCTATTTGAGAATGATTAATGTTTTAGAAATACTGAAGTTCCAAAATAAAAGTTTTATCTCTCATCTGTTTATGCTCCTTAATTTCTTAAGCAATATTTCTGGTTTCCTGTGTGTAGGTACTGAAAATTTTTAAAAATACCCTTAGAATGTTTTCATTCTTCAGTATATTTTCTGTTTTCTAATATTAGGCTTAGAATTTTATATTCTAATGTTACATTGATAGATGATTTTATCTATATAACCATATCAGCTAAAAAGTAGCAACAATTTTTTTTAAAAAAAGAAAGAAAACATTAAGTAAATATTATTTACTTTTCTCCAAAACTTACATATATTTATCATTCTCTGAATTAGGCAGGACATATTTTTGACTTTTTGATAATAGGAACAAAAGGCCTGCCTGCCTTTCTAGAAGTCATAATAGAAAGCTTCAATATTCACTATTAAGCATTCAGATACACTTTATCCAATGTTCCCTTCTTCTTTTTAACTTATCAATAATTTTATTAATTATTTTGAAGGATAAAATCCCTTTTATATTAACGTATTTATTCCTTTATGTATTTGCTTGGTTTTTTTTGTAGAGAATAGGTACTTCTCTCATACAATACATCCGGGCAAGAGTTTCTACTCCCAACATTCATCCCAGCTCGTCAGCAGGCTACCCTCCTCCTCATTCTAACACAATCTCCCCCTCCATTTCTCCTTAAACAAGTAGCAGGCCTCCATGAGAGCACAGTCAAAGATGTCAAAACAAAATACAATATGACAGGGCAAAGCCCCTGTATATAAGCCAAACAAGGCAACCCAGTAGGAAGAATGCTGTGCCAAGAACAAGCAAAAGAGTTAGAGATGCATCCGCTCCCATTTTTTGAAGTCCCAAAAAAGCACCAAGCTATATACTGTAACATATATGCAGAGGACCAGGTAAAGACCCATACAGGACCTGTGCTTGCTGCTTCAATTTCTATGTATCCATATAAGTCCTGCTTAGTTGATTCTGGGGGTCATGTATTTTGGTGTCCTCCATCCATTCTGACTTTGAAAATCTTTCCTCCTTCTCTTCCACAGGATTCCTAGAGCTCTGAGGAGAAGAATCCAATCTGCTATACACCTCCAGTTTAGAATCTCTCTACCTCATGTGTGCATGTGGGTTTTTGAACCTGCTGCCATCTACTACCAAAGCTGGATTCTCTGATGACTGGTGGACAAGACACAGATGTATGAATATATGCAGGAAACAAAATCTGAACTGCCCATATATGTAACCAAGCAGGGCTTCTAGTGGTGGAACTGGGTTTCAGTTGGTTGAATTGTTGGTTGCCAGGGTCCCGTGGAGATCCTTAAATAACTGAGGCTAATGCTAGGACAGAGGGTCACTCTCTGAAAACTGACAATAGGAAACCATTGCAGAGAACAACATCCACACATCTCACTGGAGTAGATAAGTCTATGTGGTTCCTGATTGGGTCCTTCTTCCGTCATTCTATGCTTTTTACCAGGCAACAGAAAAAGAAACCTGTATATTAACCCAGAAAAAGCCATTGACCTACAATTTGTCCTCCATACAATATTAAAAGATATTCTTCTGTAAATGTTCAGGTTATATTTTTCATGCAGTGAACTTCATAGCTTTGTTCTTGTCTTCTTTTGATAAACCCTTCTTTGAAAAACTTAAAATCATCCATAATTATATTATCCATTACTATATAATATATTATTCATGATCAAAATGTAACATGATATGCCACTGAAATTTCTTCATGCATTCTCAACTTTTGTGACAGTTTTGTGTAGGCAGAACCTTTGACTTGTCTCTTATAAAACTGTCCTGTAACAGCCACAGATTTATGGTGAGTTATATGGTAAGGTTGTATTACAATGTAATTTCTATCTTGTCAAGAGTATGTACATTTTTTATGCATTTTATAAATGAATATTTTTTTAAGTTTTATCTGTAAACCCATATTGCAAAACCTATGGGGAAACACTATCAGCAACCCATATGGTAAGAAATGTCATGAGGTCTTCCAGGCCCTGAATTCTATTGGTCATATCACCTAGAAGTGGACCACTCACAAGGAGAGTATTAATAAAATGTAAACCTAGATAGAATTTTAAGATGAATCTCAGGACAAAAAAAAAATTAAAACAAACAAACAAACAGTGTAGCCTGCCAGTGGAGAAACCGCAATATAAATATTTGATACTTAGACTACTGTGAGCCGTTAAATCTTAGAGGAGAGAAGTTTGAGGAAGAGTGATGAAAGAGGAGAGAGAGGGAGGAGAGGGAAGGAGAAGGAGAGAGAGAGAAAGAAAGGAAAGAGAGACAGAGACAGGAAGGAAGAGACAGAGAGACAGAGACAAACAGGAAGAAAAGCACAGAGAAACACAGAGAGAGGGAGAGAGGGAAGGGGAGAAATGGACGATAGGTAGGTAGGTAGGTAGGTAGATAGATAGATAGATAGTTAGATAGATAGATAGATGGATAGATAGATAGATAGATAGATAGACAGACAGACAGACACATACATACATACATACATACATACATACATACATACATACATACATAGAATACCATAAAATACCATAAATCATTTTATATTCTAATTTATATACAGTCAATTCCTATAATGAATATTGTCCTCAATATATACTGAATGGAATGAAGTAATTATTTTCTGTTTCTTAAATCTTCTATCTATGCAAAAAATTTACAATGAATGTAAAAAGATTTCATAACCAAAAAAAACTAAGAAAAGCCTTTTGCCTTTCATCTTTCTGAATAAACAGGTGGATTCATTACCTCAAATTAGTAATTTTAAAATGTCAAGATCTGGGGTCAAGTTATATGCCAGAGGACAGGACAGGCTGGCTTTTCATCCATTTTAAAAGACAGTAAGTGACTCAGTAGACAGCCAGAGAGGACACAAGGCTGTCACTGGAAGTTGGCATTTTGTAATAATCAGACAAAATTTTGGAAGCTTGCAGTCTAATGCTTCATAAAGCTGATGTATGTTCATTTCAGAAAAAGCTGAAAATGGCATCAGGGAATTAAGATGATGAGGGGAGGTCAGACAGTCGTCAGTCCCCACACCTTGAGCAATAAGAATGGAAACTTTAGACTGAGTGGGACTTGTTATGGCATGAAGGTAATTAACACTCAGCTAGAGGGCAAGTGAGAAAAGGTGGCAATTAAAATCAGCCTAGTGGTAGCGAACTTAATAGGTTCTCTATGGAAAGAGGATTCAAATACGATTTACTTTGGATTCTAGTTACAATTCTATGTAATAACTACTATCTAATGTGTACCAACTCTGCCCAAGCACATTACACATCATGCTAGTACATACATCTACAAGAGGCAGATACTATATTTATAATATTTCAATATAAAAATGTGTAATGATAGTTGCAGATTTCAGAAGCACAGAATGTCAGAGGCAGTGTCTGGGACACTCTTGTCAGCATAGTATCTCAGCCTTTTATTCTGGGTCCTTCAGCAGCAAAACTGACCAGCCAACCAACCAACCAACCAACCAACCAACCAACCAACCAACCAAGCAACAGAGAATAATTTCACACATTAAACAAACCCTGACTGACAGTTTCAATTTTGTCTTCAATATATCCGTTTTTGAGACCTGTGTATCAAAGCCTTAGTGTTCTCTTATGTCTCCTCCAGAGGTCATGTGCTGAAGACATAGAACCTATTGGAGTGGAAGAGTGGATCAGCAAGTGCACTTTAACAATGTTTTGATCTATTGATGGATATTCATTGTCTAGTAGGCAGAATATAGTAGTGGACACTTCATAAGATGGGCCCTTGCAGGAAAGAATATCACTAGAGATGTGTCCATGATGGGTTTTATTTTGTTCTGAAGGTTTTTGTTTTGTTTTGTTTTGTTTTGTATGCCTTTGCCTCCACATATTTACCCTTTTCAAAGGACCTTGTTACAGACCAAAACAAAGAAACCAACTGAACACAGACTTGAATATCTGAAACCAGGAGCTACAGTTAATCTCTTCTTGCAAGCTGTTTATTTTTATTTCAGATTTTTCTTTTCAAACTTCCAATGTTAGCTAAGTGTGCTACAAGAACTGGTGGTATTTACAATGACAGGGATTCTGTGTCACAGCTTTCTCAGAAGCTGTGCTGGGGAAAAGAGATATTTATAAGCTACTTTCCTGGGGTACTCCTGTCATGCTATTTCTGAAAAAAACAAAAGCAACATCTGAAATAAATAAGAGAGCTGTCACTGAACTCTAATCAGGAAAGCTTCTCTTAACTGAGTACTTGTGGAACGTGAACTTGTCTACTACTGCTGTGTAGTGGGGGTTCACTAATAAGGTTTGCAGTGTTTCAGAGAAGAAGGAGTGGCTCCAAACTGTCTACAAGCTTGAATGGGTCTCTTTTAAAACTTCACCTTACTGCAAACAATTTTAAATTTTAGCGATATAAAGCAAGTCTTTCACATTTGTGATTTTGCATTTTATGTTTCAGTCTTTCACCTGCTGTCAATAAAATGTAATGTGTTGGCAAAGTTCAGACCAAAGTTCTGGTTTATCTCTTAACTTGGTAGGATGTGCCATTTGCCACTATTATTGAAAAATATATCCCTCCTCTAGCGACAAGCTATTGTTCCTATGTCAAAAATCAATTCAGCATTTTTATTGCTACAGTTAGGGCTGTTTTTTTCTCTCTTTCTGTTCTGTTCTGTAGATCTACTGTCTGCCATGTCCATTACTGTGGCTACATCATAACTTTTAACATTGAGAACATTTTGAATATTAGACAACATAATTTTTCATCATCATCATCATCATCATTCTCTCTCTCTCTCTCTCTCTCTCTNTCTCTCTCTCTCTCTCTCTCTCTCTCTCTCTCTCTCTCTCTCTCTCTCTCTCTCTCTCTCTCTTGATTTTTATTCTTGCTAGGTCACTTGATCTTCCTCTCTTTCTCCATAGTGAACTTCAGCCACTTTTATTTCCTTTTATTTTCAATTACTCATTGAGACACGACTCGTACACAGTGTAATAATGATCAGATTTCAGTTATAATCCTCTTTATGTTTTTCTTTAATTCATTTCACTTTCCCCTGAAGTTCTTCTTTGAAATATACTTTATTATGGAAACACAGAGATAAAGAAAGAGGGTGGAATAATTGTAAAATATAGCATTCTTTTGTGCCTAGAAATAAAAAAGATTGTTCTAATAGTGTATAATGTTGATACACTTATAATTAGCAATTACTTGTGTGCCATATTTTTTTTTTTGATATTCTTAATTACAAATTAATGTGGTTTTCCATGCTTGCTGAAGAAAGTTTTCAGAGCATATGTATGGAAAATCTATCATAGTTACACTTTCCTGAATATCATAAATTAGTGTCTAGCAGATTTTTAGGATCAGGTATGTACAATCTGCATTTTAGTTTAATTCATGTCAATTAACATATTCCAATGAGGAAACAAATTCTGCAATGTTGATCCAAGTAGGGATATCAGTGTTCTCCATATGCTTACAAATACAGTAAATATATTGAAATTCATATCCTTTAAAAATTCAGAATTTCTCTATGCCTAGTAAAAAAAAAATTATTAAATTTTTGACAACTTTATGCAAGTAGTTTCATCACACTCAGCACCACTTTCCCTCTCATTCCTTTTTCGTTTTTCTCCCCAACTGAATGTCTGCATATACTTTTAACCTTCGATTATTTATTTATTCATATTATATGTAAATACATGTGTTGTGTGTTTGTGTATCATATTCATGCCTGTTGTCTATGATATACAGAAACAGACATCCCTACAACAAGACTCACAAATTGTGAGACACTGTGGTGTGCTTGGAAATTAATTCAGGTCTTCTGCATGTGAATTAATTGTTCTTAAACACTTAGCCATGTTTGCACTCCCGAATTCACAGTTTCTTTATTGAAATTATTTAATATCCCATCAACTCAAAATGTGTTGGCATTATACGTCTGGGTTGTTACAGAACAGCCGGGGCCACCTCTATGGAAATGCTAGGGGCTGCTCAGTTGGAAAAGCCTCTCATGGAGGGTATTAAAGGAGCTTGCAGCAGTGATGAGATGAGTTTGCTGCAGTGTTTCCTTTCTTGCTGAGTCTGTGTAGTTGAATCTGCTCTGTGCCACCTCACCTCCAACCCCCAAGGGCAGGTAGGGTATGGCAGTGAGTTTGGGGAACAGGCAGCACTAGGTTAACTAAAGCCTATGTACTTTTCTAAGAAAATCCAAAGTAAAATAATTGTTTTCCATAATCATACATGTAAATGGTGGGATAAAATAAAATAAACAAAATGGGTAGAGTATTATATAAATTATCTCTTGGACCTTGATTTAATACAGCTATTAAATATATTTGTTCATTTTAGCAAAAGTGAATTAATAGTTTAAGTTTATATATTTGAACTAAATATATTCAATATTTCTGTGCTATTTTACTCTGCAATAGAATATTTTTTCCACTGACTTTTAACACACCTCTGTTTTCTTATTGTTCTCATGGTCTAGAGGTGCATACCCAACTTGGCTGTGACAACTGCTGTACACAAACATATGATCTCATTTGAAAATGGATTCTGATTTAAGGCTCATTGCAAGTTGTTAGAAATCAGTCTCTTCTGGTTATATCAATGAGGCCCTCAACCTTTTGGGGATGTCATTTCACATCATGCCTTTTGATCATCTCTGCAATAACACAGTCCACCCCCCCCCCAAACCAGCAAGAGAGCATAATCATGATCTCAGTTATACCAACACAGAATAACTTCTGTTTTTATAACGTCATGATTGGCAGAACTGGATGTGTAATCATGTATTCCAAACCCCCTCCCTTTTTGAAATAAAAAAATATAATCCAATCATACCTCTGCCCTCACCAAGGAAGAAAGGACTGTGAAGACAGTGTGAATTACTGCACTGAAGAAATGTGTCTACCAAATACCCTAATGCTTAATGTCTTGGTTCTCAAAAGTGAACTAACAACATTTCTATCTTAATACTGTTTTTATAATATTTTAATAAAAACAAAACCCAGAGCTCCAAACCTGGTAGCAATAGATGCTGCTTATAAAATACTTACTATAGTTAATATCACTAGTAGTAGAGTTATTGATAAAGAGCCTTTTAAAGTATATGTAAAGGAATATTCTAAAGTGTTGAATGCTGTCTTGGGCTGAGGTAACATTTTAGATAATTTTATTCTCTAATTATTTCTATTATACTATTATTGTTATTCCTACTTCACACTTTATGTAATAATTACTGACACATAGCATTTTTCATGTGCCAGTGCACTGCTACAAATTACATTCATAACTTAGCTCATTTAACTGTCATGCCATTCTGTAAATTAAATATTATTAATACCCTCTATTATGTCTGAAGAAACTATGAGGAAAAGAGATTAAATTATGTACTCGAGGTCAGCTGGAATTTATTTGCCAAAGTGAAAGCAGACATTTAAGTATATTGGGGTTGGGTACTACTGTGTTTTGGTGTCTGCTGAATATGAATTATTGTCTGAATAATAAGGAAAACAGTCAATCTTGTATTGTTTAAATAAAAGGTAAAGGCCGGCAAAATGTAGGAGATACAGTTTATTAAAAATTGTACAGACAAAGCTCAGTGTGGGGTTTCCTTAATTTCCTTCCATTCTTTTCTGTTCTCTCCCAACCCCTTCTCCATCACTCTCCCTGCCACACACCCACATATAGGTTCATTTTTTTATTTAATTAAAATGTTATTAATTAATTTATTGTAATTAGAATTGTTATTTAAATTAGATTAACAAATTATTTGTCTGTTGGTTTTTTCAAAAGTTTCAGCTATTGAACCTTTGCACTGTACTGAAAGACTTTTGGTTTGGAGAATGAATCCAGTTCAGATGGAGACAGAGAGAAGTCTGTTCCTAAACAATTTGCATTTCCCTAAACTATGTGTTAGAGGTTCAAACTGCCTTATCTTATTCCACTATTTTAGTGATCTCAAAGATCTGTCCTTATCTGTCTTTTTCTCCTTGGAAACATCATTTTGCATAGAACTTGCTCATAGATGCCATTTGGAAAAAACAAAAAGAAAACCCAAAGCCTCAAATTGGTCTTATTGATGAATGGTTTGCACCTAATCAGGAACCTTCATCTTACACCATCTTCAACTTCCAGAAGCAGTGGGTTTCAGAATTTGGCCCTGGCACACTATAGGCTCCTCAGAGGAAGGACTGACTCCCATTCCTTCTGTGACCATTCACTGTGCTATGCTAAAGAGCAGCTTTGGTACTTTCCCAAAGTTCCAAAGTGTCTCAGGTGATCTCCTTGACAACAGCTGCTCAACATTTGTTTATCCTTCGTCTGAGAGAAAGCTCTGCTCTCTTTCCCCTGTAATTATATTCTTTTCAACTGCTTCCTGCATTGCTTGTTTTCTGACCTTTCTTTTGTCCTTTGCCAGTACACATATTAAAATAAAAATACTAGGGCCAAGTGCCATACTCTCATTCCAGCACAGAAAGCATTCTCTGAGTTTGATTTCTTTTCAAGTTCGTCAACTGTATATGGAGTTTTGAATTGAGTGCAATCAGAGGGGGGTGGGACAGAAATAAATGTAAGTGTGTCCTTTTTGCTGTTATCATGTTATTCCTCTTTATATTATAGCATCTTAACTAAGGCAATGTCGAGTGTCTATTAACTTATTCATTTACTCTTTCCCCAAATATTCAGTGCGCAGAACAATGGAGCCATAAAAGGGGTAAATGACCCAAAAGAATTTTGGGAGTACCAGAGTTGATGCTCTACAATATTTAAATTTAGTATAAGAATTGATAATTTTTTGAAAAATTTTCATTTTCTGGATGATTATCACATGCTAGGTGTCATCTAACAGATGAACAATTCAGGAACCGTTTCCATCATCCGAAAAACCGTGGTTCAAGAGGTACTTCACCTTCTTAAGTTTTACTTAGTAAGTTCAATTTAAGCTTAGATCTTAGCTTCCTGGTCCTTCATTAGAGTGATTTCTATTTAGGGCTATATTCATCTGCAAACATGCTCATCTCAGCTTCTCTATAAATAGCTCTATGCACTGAAAGATCACACTTCCCTTACTAATTATTCCTTCCCATCAAAACATAAGCACACAAGGCAAGAAAGGTTCAAAATAAGGCAGTTTGGTTCTTGATAGTATAAAATGTGCAAAATCCCTTTCTATAACTATATTGTTTTGTTCCTTTTGAAAATGCATTTAGAAAAATTTTATTTTTTGTTGTGAAGAACTGGAATAGATTTTTAACTTTATACATTAGTCCTGAAATATGGAAATTTTGACATAATAATTCACATGAAGAAACATTGGAATAAACAGAAAAAAAAAACAAAAAAACAAAAATACAGAAGATTGGCAAGTTTTAGCCTTTATGTCTGTCTCCAAGAAAACAGGTTTCACTACTTAAAGGAACAAAACCATTTATAAGAAGGTGTATTACACAAAGGTATTTGATTCAGCTGTAAAGAAAAATAAAACAATAGTATTTTTCAAGAAAACAAATGAAACTTGAGTACATTATGTTGTCAGTCAGATTTAAATGACAAATTATTTTGCATCATAAAGTGAAACTAGATTTATTTCTCTCTCTCATTCTCTCTCTCTCTCTCTCTCTCTCTCTCTCTCTCTCTCTCTCTCTCTCTCGTGTGTGTGTGTGTGTGTGTGTGTGTGTGTGTGTGTGTGTGTATGAGAAATTAGAAAGGAGGACATAAAAGTGGAGGAAGGTATTCTCAGTATAGAAAGGACAGGAAGAATGAAACTAAAGTACAAATAACACAGTGGCATACTGAGCAAATCAGAACAAAGTACTAACAGCATACGCGTATGAAAATGCCATAATGTGATGCATTACTTTGTATGCTGGCTTAAAAGTCAGTAAGTATATTAAATTATGTAGTGTGCACCCTTGATGAAACAAAACCAACATTGCTCTATCTGTGTTGGATAGTCTGCAAAAGCACAACATCCCGGTGCGTGGATAGGTTGCCCCAGTATCCTACTTCTCCCAATTTCATAAGCAAGCCTGAATTTATGGAATGTTGAAGGTACAGATCTCCAGCTTTTCCACCTGACCCATTGTTATTCCTGTCTGAAAGAACTGCTGGGACAAACATGGAGAGGAGCTTAAGGAAAAGGAGTTTCAGAGAAAGGGCGAAAGTGGTATACAACTCCAGGAGAAGCCCCAAGGCCTGACACTATTACTGAGGTGATGGAGTACCCACAAAAAGGGGCTTTTCATGACTGCCCTCAAAATGATGCAACAAGCAGTCAGCAGAATCAGATGCAGATATTTACACTCAACCCATGGACAGAAGCTGGTAGGGAAAATTTGGAAGAAGCTGAGGAGAAGGGAGACCCTGTAGGAGGACCCGCATTTTGAGTTAACTTGGACACTGGAGATCTCTCAGACACTGGACTATCAACCAGGCAGCATACACCAGCTAAAATGAGGCCATCAACACAAATAGAGCAGAGGGACTGCCTGGTCTGGGTTCAGTCAGAGAAGATGCACCTAACCCTCAAGAGACTAGAGGCCCCAGGGTGTGGGGAGGTAGTGTAGGGGTACGGATATCTTCCTGGAGATTAGGGTGGGGATTATGGGATTAGGGAGGCAGTTATGGGATGTGGAACTGTCAGAAAGTAGACCGGTTAGGGATAAAACCTTCAGTGTAAAAATAAAGAATAATAAAATTAAAAAATAACATGTCAATCTTAGTTTTTTAAACTAATCTTAATGAAAAACACTCAGAACTCTGCAAACAGAAAAAAAATCAATTCATTTTGTATGTCATATGATATTTTTGGCTTTATTGTATATACTGAGTTTTTCTCTGTATGACTATTAAAAAATGGTGTTCAGAAACTATTAAAACTTTCAATAAAAATAACTTTCAAAATGCACAACAAAACAAACAAACAAATTTAAAAAAACAAAAAAGAGTGATTGCTTTGTGGAAAGAGATGCCTGGGGTTGCTCTGGCCTCCGCTCCCCCTCAGAGTCAATCTCTCTCTCTCTCTCTCTCTCTCTCTCTCTCTCTCTCTCTCT
>NC_034592.1:83141289-83154500 GCF_900095145.1 Mus pahari
GACTCACTCTGTAGACCAGGCTGGCCTTGAACTCAGAAATCCACCTGCCTCTGCCTCCCAAGTGCTGGGATTAAAGGCATGTGCCACCAGGCCCAGCACGAGTGAAGAGTGAATCCTTTTTAACAGGAACTTTTCTCAGCCTATTTAAAAAATCTCCTGTGACATGCAGAAATCCACACTCAGTTAGGAAACTCCTGTTCTCAAGTGCTCTACCCTCCATCTCTCAGAATTTGAAGACATCTCCCACTACAGAGATACTTGCTCCTCCATTTTTATTGTTTCATAAGGCTCTTTCTGAAACTAACACTCTTGTCCTTGCCACTCTCACACACTTTCCTAAATGGCTGTTCACCAGCTCTTCCATCCATCAGGATGCTAGCTCACCAGTGGTAATTGTAAATACTCTCCCTTCCTTCTATGGTTCACAGGGTTCTTGCTGTTCAGAACCAACACTACCGACTTTGACACTTTAACCTACTTTCCAAGGTAGATGTCCTTCAACTCTTTCAGCTTTGGGCCCCAAGATGAAGAGATGGTTGTAAAGTTTTAGTAACTGTCACTGGGAGAAAAACGTAATTAAGACACTCATTTTTCCACTTCTATTCAATACAATAGTAGACTTTCTATGGAACTCAATTAGGAAGCAATAAATCACATTGGAAAAGAAGGAATAAAATTATGGAATAGCTTTATAAGAAGAAGATGATATATGCTCCAGAAATTTCTACTAGAATGCAATGTAATAAATAATGAAATATAAAATTAATATAAAAAGCAGTTGTATTTTTAAACCTTAATGAAGAATTGATTAAAAATTAAAATTAAAGAAACTTTACATTTTCAGCAGTGTCAAAAACAATGTCAAGAATAGAAAAAAATGAAGAAAACAGATAAAAGATATGCATACCAAAATATGCAAAACATTGATGAAGATACAGTAGAAAGATCCCACATGCTCATAGTTGTTAAGAAAGGTTAAAATATTCACATTCTCCAATGGAGTCTGTAGACTCAACATGTATCTTATGAAAATTATAAGAATATGATCTAGAGAAGTTAAAAGTAAACATCTAAGACACATTAATATAATAGAGATATTTATTTTAAAATACATTAAGAAATTAGAATGAATTAAATGTTACAGGAGAAATTGAAGTTAACACATAAAACAATGAAACACAATACAGAAGCTAAAATTAAATCAACATATCTATATCAATGGTCTTCCACAATAATGCCATGGATATACAAGCAAGAGTTTGATAAACAATAGATTCTCCAAAGAGTTCTGCAAAGCAGGAAATGAAGGGAAACATGAAAGTTGTATCAGATTTGGGAGAACTTTAAACATTGAAATTATTATAGAAAAAAATACACTTTTCTCAAAACTTTAGTGGATATGAAAATAACATGCTAATTTTGAAAAATTTTTGATATATATTTTTGATGGAACATTAGTCATCATTAAAAAAAATAAAAGGCCTGGGACAACAAAACAAGTCCTTGGGTAAGAGTGCAAGCATGCTTGATAACTGAAGTCTTATCCCACGGTTGCAGGAGAAAACCCATCCTTACAAATTAGTTTCTGCCCTTCACTTGTAAGCAGTGACATGTACCCAAACTCTTTCAAATAAATTCAATGTCTTTCCGTCAACATTTTAGATCCTTTTCTATGTGTACACAGGAAAAAATAGTACACTATGCTCACTGATATGATATATTCACATAAGAAAATCTATGAATGAGTCCATTTATGACAATTATTCAAAACATAAAGATGAATAGAGACAACAGAGAGAAGTGAAAGAGAAGAGGAAATTCCTGTTCAGCGGGTGTGAAGTGCCCATTACTCAGTGAAGTGTGTTCTAGAAACCATCTGTGAAACAGATGGGCTGTAGTTAATGGAATCTTGCCAGGAGTGTGTGGGTGTGTGTGTGTGTGTGTGTGTGTGTGTGTGTGTGTGTGTATGACTTCGAAGCCACTTTAAAGTTTCAAGATGGCCTTTAAATCTGTGTTCAGTTTTTCTTTTTCACATCATCAGAGAAAGAACTCAGTTGACCAAAGACTCACCAAAGTTCAATACAGAGTTGGGTATGATCTCTATTTCATATTTTTACCAAATTTACACGGGTGTGAAAGGAGTGTAGCATTGAGCTCAACCAAGTTCATATAACTTCACTCCCCCAATGTAACAGACTATTGAGAAGAAATAGATATCTGTATGTCTATATAAATGAAACATGTCAATATTATTTATAATAAACTTGTCTATGCAGACTATCTTGTAAGAAATTACATGATGGTTACCAGACACCCCTGAGCTCATGGGACTAAACCACCAACCAAAAGGTACAAATAGAAGGACCCATGTCTCTAGCTGCATATGTAGCAGAAAATGTCCTTATCTGGCATCAATGGGAGGGGAGTTCCTTGGTCCTATGAAGGCTCGCTATACCAGTGTAGGTAAATACTAGGAGGGTAAGGCAGGAGTGGGTGGACTGGGTGGGGGAGCACTGAAATAGAAGCAAGGGGAGGCAGAGAATAGGGGGTTTGTGGAGGGGAATTCAGGAAAGGGGATAACATTTGAAATGACCTGTGACTTTGCCTCGGTTGCTCCTTTAAGATGGATAATAAGGGCTTCTGGAGAGATACACAGTGGAGTAAAGGAAAACCAAGCAGGATGCTTATCCCTGGAGACTGCTGCATTTTATTTTTCATACAACCTCAATGACTATATTTTGTGAGGGAGAAAAGCAAAGCACTGCTGTAGTGTAAAGATGAGAACATATATTCTGCTTTCTCATAATTCCGTTGAAAGCAGCTTCCCAAGTAATACTTGACAGATGTTAGCTTAGAGAACTCAAGTCCTCTGACTCCCAATTTAGTTCTCTTCCTATTAAATTACATTAGAATTAGCCAGTAAGATTCATATGCATGTCTCTAAGCTTTGGAATTTTCTTTTTTTTTTTTTCTAGCTCTCTTTCTATGGCACTAATTAATTTATTGATTTATTCAATAAAGCAGAAGCCATACATAATGAACAGTAACTACGGACATAAATGAAATCAGTGCTGCCAAAGGAGAAAATAACCTATTCGAAATTCATCCGAGGTGCACAAACTCCTGCATTTAAAGTTTATTCTAAATCACTAAACCCTGTGAGTTCACTAAAGATAAAACAGTTTGACTTAGTTAAAATTAATAAAAAATTAAGATAGGCAGAGAATTTTAGAGACCCGAGAGATAGGAAAGAATGGAGAAGGAAGGAAAATCGAGGAAGAGAAAGATGATCCAGATTCTGCATGGCTTTAAATAGGTACAGGTAAATATGAATATCATAAAAGAATAGAATGATTGGGGTAACTTGTCTAATCTAGGTGGGAAGCTTGTATCATTATCAATTGGCCTTGAATATTTTCAGTGTAAAAAAAAATTATATAAGTGTTTAGACACTATCTTTGTAATATTAAAACTCAGGCTTTTAGGTCTTAAGTAGTTTTGTTTATTAATTTCATTTATATGATACAGAGTTAAGTCTAGTGAAAAGATAATGGACACACAGTAATAGATAATAGAACTAGGGCAAGGTGATTTACTAGAATATGAATCAATAAACTCTACTTTGGTCTAAATGCACACAACAAAAAAAACTCCTAGTGACCCCAATGTGAAGCATGTTTTTCTTGGGTAATCTGATCTGCCATGCCATTTACAGAAACTCCAAACCATGAGTTTGCCCCAGTTTCTGCAGGTAATGTCTCTACATATTCTAAGGACAGCCTCTATGTCTTGGAGTACATTTTGAACTGCCAGGTCAGCTTCTGTAATGTGTCCTGAGTTTGCACTAAGTTTTTCTTTCATTCAAGCTCAGGGTTTACAACTTTCGTGAATAACTTTATCATGATTAAATGTTATTTTAAATACACTAGAAACAAAAAAATCTGTCCTCAAAGACTAAGCTTACTTCCCTCCTTATGACTTACCTGGTTCAATCTGGTGTTTAATGATTCTCTCCATTCAAATGTTGACTTTTCCATGTTGAACCTACTCATTTTGTAGTGTGCCATAGAGTTGAAATGCCCTAACTCATAGGAGTATCACCATTATACTTTGAGACTGAAAGCTGGAGAATCTTCATATTTGAAGGGAACTAAAAGCTAAGTACATAGGACTTTTACAGAGTCCTGATATAGGTAGATTAGGCCATTCTTACACAAACTCCGTGATGCTCTGATGTTGGGTGCCTTTGTAACTAATGAGGTATTTGACTCTACTACCACCAAAGGAAGCATACTTGCCAGCCTTGGTACAATGCTGATCCCATATGTTGGTCATCATCAGATACATAAGGTAACCACATGGCTATGTGAGTTCTAGATGACAATAAAGTCCTGTTGTTTATTCACTATTAATTTTTCAGAGCATAAAAACATTTGAAAAACAAAATAATACTAAAAAGCAGGAAATTTCTTTTGAGTAACTATCTTTAATATATTGCTCTATGGTAATGCCTGTGAAGAATAGTTCTGATTGTCACTTGATGTAGAGGAGATAAAACCACTCTTGCTAATACTATTCTGTGGCAGATGGCACTGGGTATATAAGAAAAGAAGCTGAGCATGATCCTGTATGAGCTAGAAAGTGAGCAAGCTATTCACATTCCTTTATTGTTTCTGTTTTATGTTCCTGCTGAGGATTTGACTTCACTGAATCATGACTCGAACTCATCATCTCTCGAACTCTTCTCCATAAAAGTATGCCAGTAAAATGACCTCCTTTGCATTTCCCTCTGCAATGCTCTCCTAAGTAGCTTTCTTTTCCTCTCTCTTCTCCTGAGAGTTGGGCACATCCTATTTTGTCAAGTCATTCTCTGATTTGTCATTTTGTCAGATAATCAATTAATATCCCTTTCAAACATGTGTGCTTCCTTCTACAAACTAAACTTACTTTTAATGTTTGTGATTAATGTGTGGACAGAGAGAGTGTGTGTATTACAATAAAGGTGTGTGCTAAGGCTGGGTCACAGCACACCTGGAAATAGTTTTGTTTTGTTTTTCTTTTCAGTAAATAACACAATCCTATGGTTCATAGTGTGATCAAATGTCCTGAAACATTCCTTCTATTTCCATCCATACACAGTGTACATTTCTCAATCCTTTAAGTATCTTCTGAAGGTGAATATTTTTAAGAACTCAAGATCTTTTATAAAATAGCACAAATGAATATATGAGTACAATTATTTTTAGCATTTCTCTTGAGACTTACTTTCTAGAAAGAACAGACACTTATGGTGATTATAGAGAGAGCTCAATTTAGAATTTTAATGATACTTAACTAAATCATCCAATATTCAAATTCATAGTGAAATGCCAGTGTTTGTTTATTGCCTCTATAGAAAATAGTATTGTTGATGATATTAAATATTTTTAATCCTGAAGCACATGTGAAAGTTTGGTTTGTTTGAGAAGAATGTTATAACTGAGAGTGCTTCAAGGGTAATGCTTTTCGTTTGTCACCTCCTTTGATTTAAGTTAGATATATAGTTGTGCAAAGATGACCTTAGACCTGATGTTCATCTGGTTGTTGAAAGGAAGGGTGTGTTATTTAGGGCTTATTGTCCTTTACATTTTCTTCATTTCGCTGAGAGTTACCAGTTGAATCTCATGATGTCATCACTTGGTGATGATTTCAGAGGACTAGCATAGTCTCTAGACTTTTGTGACTGGATTTCTTTTGGAGTATTCAAGACGCTATCTTGTAGCACAACCAATTTTAGCTTACCTCCCACTAGCTTACAAAATATGAGAAACAAACTATGGTTATTTTATTTGACTTTGACAATTTCTGAGAAATCGCCCCTGAACTACTTTTCTAAGTGCTGGTCTGTCTGGCCACCTCCCTAGTAGTGTGCTCTGGGTATTTTCCCTTTGTCTTGGACATGAGCTCATGGTCTATTTTCCTTCAAGGCAGCTTCCTCTCTCTCCCCTTCTTTCCTCTCCCTCTCTCCCTTCTATGTCCCACAACCAGGTCGCTACAAACCCACCTACCTCTAATCCTTACAGGAATTGACTGTGGCCTATTTTATTTAACCAATGGTTTTAAAACAAGGGAAAAGATTTGCACAACACAATCTTTTGAATGTAAGTCATTCATAGACCTAGATCTTACAGTACATACCAATAGACCAAACATCAACATAGTCTGAAAGCAAACTATGTCACTTTCCTTTTACACTGGATAGGAGCAAATGACAGTCAATCCCAGGAAGGACAAAACAAGATAGGGTGCTTCAAAGAAAAAGTTAGTCATGGCTCCAGACTTCTGGCTCCTCATCTGACAGCGGTTTTTTGCCTTATTTCTTTAAATTCTTAAGTATAAGAGAATTAATTAAAACTGTGGACTTGGGTCTCTACTTTTTTATGCATTAAGATTATGCATTTCATGACTTGTATAGTATAACATTAATTTTGTGAAGTAAGATATTTTTACAAAGCATGAATTAAGATTAAAAACATACCACATAATACAATTAGATTACCATAGAAACAAATTTAATATGGAATTTTTTAAAATCTTTGAAAAATGCTTTTAATAATATAGTAATTTTAATGCGTCGCTTCAGTTAAAGAAATAATTCTAATAATGTTGGAAAACACTCTACATATTCTTATATTGCAAAAAATTGAATAGTTCATTTTAAAGGTCAAGTAAAATCTGTAATAACAAGGGTGTCTGAACAGCACCTTTCAATCTAGCATTTAGACTCACCTTTTTATTAAGTCAGAAATCCTCTAATTACTGTTATATCTACAAGTGTGCAAAAGTGAAAGAAAATGCTTTGAATTCATTAACCCTTAATGAATTCCTAGTATGACTAAAAGAGATGAACTACACTACTGTGAAGGTATTTGTTTTTTATCAAAAGATATGTATATTCTAATGAAAACTTGTAATCATGGTGTGAAATGTTTCTGGTTAATTCTGTAATATACATCTTAAACAACATGCAAACATCTAATAAATTTATGACTTCTGAGTAGGCATGAGAGAGTATATTATTCATCATTTTAAAATAACCTGATTTTTAAATTACATATAACATTTAAAAAAATTATGTAATATATTTAGCTTTTAGGAAGATATTGTAAAAAAAAATGGAACTTTCTTGTCTTTGTATAAAACATGAGTACTACTGTGTCTTAGGTAGATTTTTATTGGTATGATAAAACATTATGTGCAAAAAAACTTGAGGAGGGTATATTTGGCTTATTATTACACATCACTCTTTATCACTAGAAGAAACAAAGACAGAAACTCAAAAATGGCAGGATTCTGGAGGCAGGAGCTATGTAGTAAGCATGAGGGACTGCTGCTTACTGCCTTATTCCCCATGGTTTGTTCAGCCTGCTTTCTTACAGAACCCAGGATCACCATACCTAACATTGAAATCTTTGTTAGTCAGAGTCACAAGATTTACAGAAAGAATGTGTGTGTGTGTGTGTGTGTGTGTGTGTGTGTGTGTCTGTATGTCTATGTCTATGTATAACCACATACGTATACATATGTACTCATGTGTGTACCTGTGTGTGTGTGTGTGTGTGTGTGTGTGTGTGTGCGCGCGCGCGCACTCTCACGTGCTTGCATATATATTGGCACGACTAAGGGCTGCAGTCCAAATAATATAACAATGACTCGATGTGAATGGAAAGTTCAATAATCTAGTAGAAGTTCAGCCAGGCATCCACAATAGACTGGACCCTTCTGTAGCAGAATTTTTCCCCAATTTATTTAAATATTAATATAATAAGAAGCCTGTGATTGAGCAATGAAAAATTAAGATAGGCAGAGAATTTTAGAGACCTGAGAGATAGGAAAGAATGGAGAAGGAAGGAAAATTGAGGAAGAGAAAGACGATCCAGATTCTGCATGGCTTTAAATAGGCACAGGTAAATATGAATATCATAAAAGAATAGAATGATTGGGGTAACTTGTCTAATCTAGGTGGGAAGCTTGTATCATTATCAATTCGCTCTAAAATTATTGTATGGGCAGCTTGTGAATTTATTGATATATAAAACTGGCTGTTAATTATAAGCTTCTAGAGTTTTGATTTACTGGGTTAAGGGATTTATGATAATTAGCTACAGGGGATGGATATCTGGGAAGATATTAGCAGCTCTGAGAAAGGCAAACCAGAACTGGCAAGACCACTTCCTGGGGCTAGCCATGGAGTTTGAAAGAGTGAGGTTGCCAGGGCCTGAGCTAGCAGAGAGTAGCCTGCGCCAGCACAGGAAAATGACTTTAAATATTTCCCACAACAAACTTCCACCTCAATCACTAAGCAAGAAAGTTCTCTCTGGGCTTGCCTACAGCTCAGTCTTACAAATTTTCTCCAGCTCTTGGGAGGCAGAGACAGGCAGATTTCTGAATTCAAGGCCAGCCTGGGCTACAGAGTGAGTTCCAGGACAGCCAGGACTACACAGAGAAAACCTGTCTAGAAAAACCAAAACCAAAAAACAAAAACAAACAAAAAAACATAAACAAAACAAACACAGCCCCCCCCCAAACAAAAACCAAACCAAACTAAACCAACAAAACAAACACAAATAACAAATTTTCTCAATTTATGTTCCCTTCTCTCAAATGACTCTAGCCTATGCCATGATGACATATAATTAACAAGCATGTACTGTAATTACAGATATAAGAATGCACTATATTACCATTTTCTTGTGGGAAAATAACTTAATTTTCATGTTCTATGCTGTGGCTAAGAAGACTATTTCATAGTAGTTTATGTATATGATGAAAGAAGACATGATGACTCTAATAATATCTATAATTGTGGAATGAAGGTCGAGGTAGGTTGTAAATTGTAGAATATTGTGGAGAAATATGACAGCTTGAAAATGTTTGAAGTATTGAACAGAAACTAGTACCCATGACATGCTGAAAAGAAAATAAAAGACAAAACAATGGATAAGACTGAAGTATTCGGTAAATGACATGGTTATTCAAAATCAAACAGGTTACTGAAAACCAAGGAAGTATTTTAAATACATGACGACACTTCTTTTTAGTTGTAAACGATAATGTTTGACATGTGGGCCTAAGAGTTCTGTAAATCTAGATATTAAAAATGAATATTAAAGAAATGGTGGAGGGAAGATGCTTATCTGGTTATAGGAAATGAAAAGAAGAGATAGGTGGGTAGATATATGGCTAGATGGGTCAATTATATGCAGATAGATAAAGAGAAAGGGAGACAGAGATATAGAAAAGATAATAGAGATGAAGTGTGAGAAGAGAGAGAGCAATGCACATTGAGATGGGTGGAATTAGGATTGTCTAGCTAGCTGTTTGCCTGGCTGCATTATAGACACATAGAGAGAGAGACACATAGAAAGAGATACAGAGAGACAGAGATGAATACAGAGAGATAAAGAAACACTATGGAAGGAGAGATAGAGAGATAGAGAAGAAGAGAGAGAGAGAGAGAGAGAGAGAGAGAGAGAGAGAGAGAGAGAGAGANGAGAGAGAGAGAGAGAGAGAGAGAGAGAGAGAGAGAGAGAGAGAGAGAGAGAACAAAAACAGAGTTTTCCATATACTCTTTTAAGGGCACATTCTTGTTTCTCACTTCTGACTATGAAGCCCCAGCTCCTAAATTCTAAAATTACAGTGTGTGTGTGTGTGTGTGTGTGTGTGTGTGTGTGTGTGTGTGTGTGTGTGCATGTGCAAACAAGTGCATGTATACAAACTAATGGTCAATTTAATGAAAGATACTTAAAATGCTGTTGTTTGTTGTTAACAAAGAGCCTAAAGTTATTTGTGGGTGAAAAGATTTAAAGAGATTCCATAACAGATGCTAGACTCTTGTATAAAGTAAAAGAGAGCTTACAAATTGCTTTCTTTCTCTGCTTTCTTCATTCCTAATATTTTTTTTTTCCTGATATGGAAGGACAGTAAAAGGAAACAAAACAGTAAGTCTTTTTCTATTTACAGTATGAAAGAGATCTTAAATTACGTTAGATAGAGTGAGGTATATTATTCTATAAGTAAAAATTCATAATGCTTTATCAGTAGTGGCTCTTAAATATTTTGCAACATCAGTTCTTTTGATATCTACCCTAGCCAGGTTTAACAGTGGCATGCAATTCACTTTTACTTTGTGGTGTTGCAGTTAAAAATAAATAACTTAAAAATGTTAATAACAAATAGCCAATAATTTCTATTCTTTGGCAGGTAAATATTTCTCTTTTTAATAAAATTTTTTTCTACTCTGAATTTAGGCATTTTTGAAATACCATAACTTGTTCATATTTTTGTTCATTTAATATATTGTTTGAATAGGACAAGGTTAAATGGCTTGCTTTAGTTTGATTTTTCTATTATTCAAAAGTAAATAATTAAACATTTCAGGTATTGTAGTTTTATTGAAAGGTGGCTTTATTTAATCCAAAAGTTAGGTTTCGATAAATATCTTGATCTTCATATCTGTTGATTGATATATTTTGATGCCTCAATTACTATAACCTTTAATAAAATTATTGAACTTCCCACTTAATAATAAATCACTATGACTTTACTTCAACAGGTTTCCTTGCAAATGTAGATTCATCCTGGCAGTGAACGTTTGTTCAATATTTCTTGTTTGTTCTTTTCAGAAAATACTGTATAAAAGTCATAAATAGCCATGTTTTAGCATATTTTGATATGGTAAAGTGGATAAACTTCTTTGTTGGTGCCAATGTTTATAAAAATAATATAAGCCCTAAATGTGATTCTCATCCCTCTTTAAATATGCTTTCCTTTTCAGCAGAGACCAATATAGTAACCCACAACTGTGTAAAATGCAGAGAACAACTTATTTTAGTGTACCCACTCCCAAGTGAAACATTTACAATAACTCTTATGCCTAATTCTTAGTGAAATTATAGAAAAAGGCATGAAATCTGTAATAGGTCAGAAAATAAAAAGTCCATTTTCAGAGAGAGTTTCCTGAAATGACAGAGAAACCTCAGCCACAATACCTCAATAATATGGCTGCAAAAATAAAATCTCAAAAAATGTAATACTAATACACATGTTAATGTGGTATGAGCCAATCTCATGGTGCTTCAATATAGACACATATAGGCAATAATGAACATTGAGAAAGTGAGAATTAGTCTTCCCCAGGAATGATCCCACCCTATAGTTACCTTTTGCAAAGTGTTAAAGTCTTAAATCATAGCAATATCAAATGAAATTAGTAGGTTATTTTTCCTACTTATGCAATAATAATCAAAGAAAGGAGGAAATACCTAATGATATCAAATTGTAATAAAATATTTAAAATAATATTGCATATACTAAATAGTAAAATTCTATAGCAAAATTAAAAATGAATTACAAAATGTTATTTTAATTTTTCCAAGTTGACTTTTAAAACATTAATAAAGAATATTAGTTACTGTTTTATGTCTCATCATAACATAATTGGATATTTCAATGGAAAATAATGAAGATAAAATTCTGCTTATTATACAAAATGATTAAATCATATATTTAATATTTAAACATAAGCATGAAGAAATAATATGTATATATAAAATATTCTAAATAAGATCATAATTTAAATGAATCAATGTGAATAAAATTAATCAAAATGAATTAATTTAAATGACTCAATTTACTAAAAAGTAAATTATAGAGTATTTATTTTAAATCTAACATACTATATAGATATGCATAATCACTCTTGTTAATAGTAGCACATGTTAATAATTTCCACTCTAAGGTCAGGTTGCAGCAAGGTGTGGTGCTCTCTGCCTTCAATCCCATTCCTAGGGAAGCAAAGGTAAGTTAATCTCTATGAGTCTCAGGATACCTTGTTCTACATATTGAGTTATAGGAGAGGCAGGGATATGAAGCAAGAGTCTTTGTAAAGCCAAACAAAACTGAAATAGATGGCTTCCAATGTTTATTAACAAACTCACATAGATATCACAAAAGATATCAGATACTTTAGATATGAATATGATGCTAAGGCACCTTGACATAGGAGATCACTAAACTGGGAGACAGAGAATTACCTTACTGAAATGTTGATTTTACAAAATATGTACCAATGACCACATTAGTACATTTTCCCCTATTAGACTCATCTATAACTGTAAAATAAAAAAAAAAATCTTAATAAATATTCCTATAAAAATATTTCTCTTATTGGATTTTTAATTTGTAAAATGCATTTGAAAATGTATTTTTTTATTATAATAAAATAAAGACTGGAATGGCTGTGGATATTTAGCTAATAGATAATCTATAATCTATAGATTAATAGATTGACATGGTTTTCCTGGAATGATTTTAAGACTATTCTACTGTGAAGGTCTACTAAATAACTAGGAGAATTATGATTTTTGCTAAACATTAGCTATCATGAGGACATAGTTTTGACAGGATTAAATATTATTTAATGGTTTGTAAAAGTAACTTTTATTTTCTCAATGAAATTGTCTCAGAGACCTACGGCTGAATAAACTCACCCTTTCTAGTTTTGAACTCTTTCTGAATGGTTCAACTCAACTGTTCTGACTCAAAGTCCTCTCCAAGGTGACTGATTAAATCTGGCCAGTCTCAGCTTATGTCTGAATTGATCTGCTTTACCTCAAACTAACTATTGCAATCTGTTCCAGTCTTCTGGTTCTTTCTCATTCTTTAGTTCATTTGGTCTTCACATGCAACTGAGGGAACTGAGTTAGCCAAAGCCAAGCTGACTCCTGAACAGACTGCAACCTGGCAGTTTGGGAGAGTAGGACTATGTTTCTGTTTCTCAGAAATGAGAACCCAGATCGAGGAAACTGTGTTCATTCAAACACAGCCAAGGAGATGTTAATCTGTGGTCTCTTTGTCATCTGGATTGATCCAAAAATATGAAACCTGAATGACTAAACAACTCCCTGGAAAGTCTCCAGAGCCCAAACAAACTACACAATTAGTCATAACCCATAGATACAGCCAAACAATCAAGGTAAAATGAAACATATTCTTTCCTGGAATTCCCCTAACTGATCATATAAACTGGGCCTGTGAATCCACTATGTGCTCCATTCCCAATGGGGAGACCTGTGCATATAGAGAAATTCTACTGAATAATCGTTGTGCTCTTTGCTCTTACATACTATTTGAATCTGGGTTGTCATTCTTTGGCAAATCATGGACCCTTA
>NC_034592.1:83155190-83171198 GCF_900095145.1 Mus pahari
GCCTGTATTCAAAGTAAAGGTTGGGATACTAGTTATGAGCTACATAAGAAGCATGTCTGACCATCAATCCTTTTTTTTTTTTTTTTTTTTTTTTACATTTTATAATTGTAATAAGGGGCCACTAGCTTGCACAACTAGCTGCTTCCAGATATATATACTGCTATTACTACCACTATCACTTTGGACTGAGTTTCTTTCTATAGTTCAATTAAACAAACAAAAGCAAGATGGAGTAACTCATGCCAACTGCGAAATGTTAAGGAACCTGAGATTGTAACCAGATTTTCTTTCCAAAAAATTAAAATGAGATGTGTCTACCTGAGCAACTTTAATAGGGAAAGTTCCTCTGCTTTAACCCTTTCCAAAAGTGGTAACTTGAAGCAAATTTATATCAATTGATCAGGTTCCTTGTTTCCTTTACTTTGTTTCCATTTTACAAAGCTCAATATTCTGTCATTACTCAATAGGAGCTCCTCTTATTTTACAAATGTAGCCTGACTCTAATAATATATTCCACGGAGTCTTTTTGGTCTAGAAATAAATTTTGTGTAGTGTTTTTGTTGTTCTTGTTTTTGACGGTGGTGTTGATAGCATTGGTGGTAGTGCTGGTTGGTTTTTTTTGTTTTTGATGCCACACTCTTGCTTTTTCAAAGCCTCAAAGAGGTTGTCTATAGTGAGATTGTTTAAATTGACTTGTTCCACATTCCTCCTCATATTTTGGATCTCACCAAATAAACACTTGTTACTAGCAATACTTCTTTAGTTGACAGGTTTAAGAGTTGTCTAAATTCCAAATTATCTACAATGTGCACCACCCTGTCCTCAAATCCAGCTTTTCAGTTTGTCACTTATTCCTGATCTTTTTGGAGAATACATCCCATGCAATACACTACAAATAAACCTTAATAAAATTGATGAACATATTTTAATACATTTTCAACATTTTAATATGCTAAATAGAAATGCAGTGTCTGATAGAAAATAAAAGAAGTATCTCTTGCAAGTATTAAACTGACATATGAACTGGCACCTCAGAAAGACTTGCCCAAAACAAATGATGCACAATAGATATAAAGATTAAATAGGAATATAAAGGCATAGAATGCAAATTCACTTGTACTTCAAAAAGTCATCTTGCATTCTGTAGTTAATTAGTATGTACTACTGGGTCAGATCTGAAGAGAGTGATATATTATGACTAGTAAGATAACAGTGAATGACAGAAAACATGATTTCTTTTTCTTCCAATGATATATTTTAGAATTATTTATTGTGTTTCATAGAAGTTTCAAATAAAACAAAATATAGCAAAGTCTTTAAGTAATTTTTTGAATGCAACCTAACATTTATTCCCACTTGTAGACTCAAAAGACCCAGGCTTCTTATTGTTGACCTGCACTTTAAGTAGCCTTTACTGGAAATGCATGAGTTTCCCTCAGAGGATTATCAGTATAAAAGCATCATTGTGCTTACCACTGCTGGAAATCCTTTTGTCCTGTCTGTTTCTGCCTCACCTTACTGATGCTGTTATACCAACTGAAAATGTTCTGTTCAGCAATGACTAGGGTAAACGTTTAAATGTCTTTTTCTTTTTAAGAAATTGCCAATTATCAATAGCAAATACATTCTAACTTGGAAATTTTTATTACATCAGTTTTAAAATGAATACTTTAGTCTTAATTTTAGATACCAATAACCAACCAAAAGATGAATAGCAGAGACAGATAGATATAAAACAAAAATAAATAAATAAATAAATAAATAAATAAATAAATAAATAAAATATAAAAGAAACAAAACAGTACACAATATATTCATGATACATTATTTTTACTGGAATATAAAGAAAAGCCTATGAGAAAAAACAAAACTTTGTTGTTAAAGTAAACACATAAATAAATAATAAATATTAGCACCAAAGCCTATTCCTTTAACTTTTGATTTGTTGACTTTAATGCATTGATTTTAGCATGAATACTCTGTTATATGTGATATCAAAGTGTTATGAAAGTCTTTTAAAAGCTATCACAAAAGACTTTTGCAAGGACAACTTATTAATTGTCATAAATTATTTTAATGAAATTAGTGGCAAAGTGATGTGTTCTGATTTAAGGTCCTTGGTCTTAATTTTAAATTTGGTTAAGCAAAGAGCACACTAGCATTATTTTAAAAAAATAAAAAACCTGAATACTTTAAGTTCATCTGTAAAACATACATTGTTTGACCCTCCTTGTCTTTAACAGGATGCAAATATACATTCTTTTGTTCCGGTTCAATGGAAGAAAAATGTGGGCAGTGTCACAACAGTGGTCATCAAGCTAGCTACCAGATTTTCTATTTAAGCATTTAAATGAGACACAGAATGAGTGCAATTTTTTTCTTAAATTACATTAAAATGTCAAAAAAAAAAAAACCAACAGAAAAATTGCAGTATTAATAGGTAGTTATCCCTTACTTTCATTAGTTCCATTGTCCTATTACTTCTCCAATTTTGGCTTGAGTAAAATTCTCCGACTGGGTTTTAGCTGTTTTCTTTAGGATATGAACCGTGCAACACTAGCATGATGAAGGCAAAGTAAGAAGTTTTCAGCCTGAATCCACATTTACAGTTTGACTTTCCTAAAAGGAAGCCATGGTACCCAAAAAACATAATGGATAAATAGATTTAGGGTTATCAAAAATGCATTTATTTGTATTTAAAAATAAGACTAAACTATACATTTTAAAAATTACTTGATAAGTATTTTATATTTACAATGTTTTTGTTTGGTTGGTTTTGGTTTTGGCAGTATGTGTTGATATCTTTAAAAAGAAAACCCATTTATGGATTTAACCTGCTCATTACTAATGACTATTCCCTGAACAAAACGTTCCAGTTGGTGCAGTGGCAGCAGGATAGTGAGGGTGAAAGACACAGAAAAAAAACAATTTCCAGTAGCCATAACAAAAGGCTGGGGACGTTGACCATGTTAATCACATGCAGTTTTAAACTAGAGAACAAGAGTTTCAAACATGATTTTTACCTACTTTTTAAACCTTATGACACTGTTCAAATAATTGTGTTTTTCATATCAAATTTACTTTCCTATAATTTTAGTTTGAATAATTAAACTTATCTTTCATTTCAAAAATGTTTACCAATCTTTTATTTTTTCAGTTTTTATGATTTTTATTGGTTGTTTTATTTATTAACATTTCAAATGTTATCCCCCTCCTCAAACCCCCTATCTCCTCCTCCCTCCCCCTGCCACTGAGGGTGCTCCCAAACTGCCTACCCACTCCTGCCTCAGTGCCCTAGCATTCCCCTATGCTAGGTCATCAAGCCTCCACAGGACCAAGGGGCTCCCTTCCCAATGATGCCAGATAAGGCATACATATCCAGATGGAACCATGGGTATGCCATGTGTACTCTTCAGTTGGTGGTTTAGTCTCTGGGTGTTTTGGAGGGTCTGGTTGGTTGATATTGCTGTTCTTCCTATGAGGTTGCAAACCTGTTAAGCTCCTACAGTCCTTGCCCTAACTACCCCATTCTGGACCCCAAGCTCAGTACAATTGGGGTCCAATGTTTGGCTGTGTACATCTGCATCTCTATTGGTCCAGTTCTGGCAGAGCTTCTCAGGGGACAGCTATACTAGGCTTCTGTCAGTAAATACTTCTTGGCATTGCCAATAGTATCTGGCTTTGGTGTCAATGGATAGACTGGATCCCTAGGTGGGACAGTCTCTGGATGGCCTTTCCTTCAGTTTCTGCTCTACTCTTTGTCCCTGCATTTCATTTTGACAGGAGGAATTCTGGATTAATATTTTTAAGGTGGGTGGGTGGTCCCATTCCTCAATGAGCAGCCATGCAAACTTCTGGTCTCTACAGGTTCTGTCTCCCCTTTGTTGGGTATTTCGGCTAAAGTCATCCCTATTGGGTCCTGGGAACATCTTGGGTCCCTAGCAACTGAGACTTTCGAGTGGCTACCCTGAGTTCCCCCTCTCCCACTGCTACACACCTACTTTCAAATTCCTGACTCTCTGTACTTCTCCCCCCATCTCTTCCCACATCTGAACTGGCACCCCTTTTCCCCTCCCCGTCCTCTTACCAATCCTTTATATATTTAAATTTCATGTATCCATGGTAACATGAAGTTATTATTTTAACATTCCTATGAAAGGTTTTTCTTCCATATAAAGATTAAAATATCACTTCCCTCATTTATTTTTTATATGATTAAAGGTATAAAAAGAATTGTGACTAAGTGTGGTCTCTGTTGAATTGTCAGAACACACTCCAGTAATGCAATCATGTGAGAAAATTTCTGAGTACTTATGAGAAAACTCCAAGAAACCAAGGCAAGCATCTTGTGGCATCAGTTTTTTCAAAAACACTTGAATTATACTTTTGGGTTCATTACAGGTATAGCAAATTAGAGTAAGTTTGCTTGAACTTATTCATGACAAATAGCTTTTGTTACTTGCTTATATGCCTCTAAGGAAGACCATGTTTGCTTATTTTATTGTTGCTTTGCCTTTTTTTTTTTTTTTTTGCCACATATAACTTGCTTGCCATGTGAGGCTTGTTCTTGTGATTGTGCATTTTACATGTGTGATGCCTCTTAAGCCTCACAATACAAATTGTCTAATGCTCTTAATAAAGTTGGTTGTTGTGTGAGACTTCAGACAATCTCATTGACCAGCTCCATTTTCTCAGGCCCTATTGCCTCAAGAGTGGTTAAACACTGAAAATCTTACAGAATATAGGTCTATAACATGTAAATGGACCATAGAAGTCACTGCTATAACCACCACATCTTCTAGTTTTCATAGAGTAGTCAGAGAAATGTTCTTCAGGAATGTATTGTTGCAAAACTTCAGTTAGGTCTCAGCACTAGTATGTCGGGATTTTACTTATTATAGTTCAAAGAAATACCAACTACCAGTATCTGGGCATGGGAAGGTCCTAGAATCAATGAGATTGTAAGTCTTGATATGATTCTTTCCACAGAGCAATGCAGAATTCAATACAAGAATTGTATGCTTTGTTGCTACAGGAGAGGAAGTCATCTCTTAAAGAAGCCAACTCTCTCCTCTGTTGACAGGTCACTAGGCCATCCTCTGCTTCATATGCAACTAGTAAGCCATCAATGGGAGGAGAGGCCCTTGGTCTTATGAGGATCATATGCCCCAGTACAGGAGAATGCCAGGGCCAGGAAGTGGGAGTGGGTAGGTTGGGTAGCAGGGCAGGAAGAGGGTATAGGGGGCTTTGAGGTTAGCATTTGAAATGTAAATGAAGAAAATATCTAGTTAAAAAAGAAAAATTGGGCATTTATAAAAATATTTTTAAAAGATTAAAAAGAGAAAGAAAACAACTCTCAAAGAAGTTGACTTCTCTCTAGCACAAGGGGAAATCCTAGAGTCAGTGATGATTAGTGATCTTTAAAATAGAGCTTTAGATCAGAAATTATTTTGCTGTTCAAAATTCTTCAATATTCTCTAGAAACAAATTTGGGATCTTGATTATTTAATAATCTAGATCAGTAATTCCCAAACTTTCAAATGCTACAACCCGTTAATACAGTTTATTATGTGTAATGACTTCCAATTATAAAATTGGTTCCTTGCTACTTTATAACTGTTCTGCACTGTTGTGAATCATAATGTAAGTATCTTATATGCAGGATACTTGACATGCAAGCTTCTGAAAGTGTCACTTAATCCTCAAGTTGTTTGCAACATATAAGTTTTATATTTGCAACATATAATTTAGGAACCGCTGGTCTAGATTTTCTAAACAATACCTTAAGAAATGAATTGAAACCAGGTAGTGGTGGCTCATGCACTTGGGAGGCAGAAGCAGGCAGATTTCTGAGTTCGAGACCAGCCTAGTCTAGAGTGAGTTCCAGGACAGCCAGGGCTACACAGAGAAACTCAGTCTCTAACTATCCCCTACCCCGACCCCTGCAAAAAGCAATGAATTGAAAAGTTTTTTTTTTTTTTTCAACAGGAAACATTAAATGGGAAGATGATCTATATTCTGAAATACTACAATTTATTTTATTAATGAACCAGGCTCCAATGTTTGGTGCACTTCTATTTGAAGTTATACCCTATATTTCTATAATCATTGTGCATTCTACAGGTTCCTTATTTGTTGCCACGGACCAGGCCTAGTGGGCCCCCCTCAATCCTTGGGACTCAGGGGTTCCTGGCAGGTGGATATTGAGTCAGCCAGAATTGACAGACAGACACAGACACAAGAGAAGGTGCTGGATCTGAATGTAATTTGTCAAATCAAGCATCAAACTTTTTATACAGAAGAAAATAGGGTAGTTAGGTGACATATCAGCAAGGTACAATGAGGTTATCTGATGGTTAATGACTCTTAGACAAAACACAGTAATTCAAACACAAAGGACTGGCTGGAACCAACTGGGATAAAATTCAGTGTTAACAACTGGGATCAAAAGCAGCCCCAACTAAGGTCAGCTTAATCTTAGAAGTCAGGGGCAAGGGCTAACTGCCCTTGCCATAGCTCCTATTCTAGTCTATTGTATAGTCCACCTTCCCCTTAGGCCATTGTAAATTCCTGTGTATGGGTGTAACTCAGCTATCTATAGTTCTAAGTATCTACTCTGGTTCCTCCTCAGTCCACAACCTTCCTTCTTCCTAGGTAATGGTAAATTCCTGCATATGGGAGTAGCTTGCCCTGATATATCTAACTCTTATCCAATAAGATACTGTAAGAAAGCATGCAAGACCCTCCACACTATCGCAGAGACAAATCTGGTGCATTCTAGCTATGGGAATGCCAAATTTCCAGGTCTAAGTTTCCTTGAACTGTTTGCCTCTGTACAGCGTCCAGGTTTTTGGGGCCTATGGTGTGTGTCACTACTGGAGTGGATGTAGCAATTTGTTTCCTCCCACACTGTGAATTTACATCTTATTAACCTATTGTTACCTTTACATTCTACAGAAGTTGATCAGCGCTTGACTCTAGACTGTTGATCAACACTGAAAAATCAATATAAATATTTTAAGATATAAGCAATTTTTGAAGATAATTGGACCCAACCAATGGGTAGAAGCTGCTGACTCCAGTCGCTGAATTGGGGAAAGAATGAGACCCTCAACACCTGTACAGCAGAGGACTTCTGGGTCTGAGTTCAGTCAGAGAAGATACACCTTACCCTTTAAAGACTGGAGCCCCAGGGAATTTAGAGTTCTAATTGAGTGGGAGGTTGGGACATCCTTCTGGAGACAGGAGTGTGGGGAGGATGAATGGAATGTGGAACAGTGGGAAAGTAGATCAGGATGGGGCCAATTAAATCTGGAGAGTAAATAATAATTAATTAACCAAAAAACCTCCACATTTTTAAGAGACAAGAAATAAGATGCATATTAGTAAGCTTTATGCATTACAGGATATAACCTATAATCATCATTACTTTAAATACATAGCATTTTCTCACATTCATCTCGAGAGGATTCAAAAACCCTTTCTCTTTTGATCATATGTGGGAACTGATCCTATATAGCCTAAAAAACTGTAGTCTAGTACATAAGTATACTGTTGATATTCTGCTCATTCAATTCATAGATAATTCACATAAATCTGTGAAATCTGAGATTGTATAGGCTATGTTCTACACATCCGGAAACTGTCTTTAATAGTAAGTATATCCACTTCTATCACTGTTTTAAAACAATGTTACCATAACTTGAATTTCATATTTTCTGCTTCAACTTACCACCATGTGTTTTGTTCTTTTCAAAACATAATTTTGTTTATACTCAAACAAGAAATTTAGTTCTGATTTGATGGTATGAATTCTCCAAAATGAAACCCTTTTGTCTTATTTCATATTACTTTGAGATGATAGTCAATAAACTCATGTACCTGAGTACCTAAAACAGTATTTGAACTTAAAATCTTTGATTTGTAATGTGTCTATTAAATGTCAAAATGTATTTAAGTATTTATATATTTATATATTTATTTATTTACTGATCCATTGGGATATGGAAAACTTTCATTGAGTTTTCTAAACTTGGCTTTGTTTTTACAGACTGGAGACATAGTTGACTCATGAAGGTTATTGCATTCCACCTGAAAGTTTTAAATATAGAAGTCAACTTGGTCAATCATAAATAAAGGATGTGTTGTTAATTTACAAAGCAGCATTTTGTAAATTGACATCTCTGCAGTAGAACAATCAAACATAATCTCTTATAAGTTATGCATTTGCTTCTGTTTTTCTTGGCATACTTTCTCATCTCTAGTTTAGAGCACACATACCTCAGAGGTGCTAGACAAATATTTATTGCCAGATGTTGTTGATCCTAAGGTTTCGAGACAAGGTACTATTGGATAACTTACATCATCCAAATCAAGGATAAAGTGTAAGAAGATCAACACTTTGGAGACAGAGTAGGCATTTATTATCAAATGTTTCTTCTCCCTACTTTCTAGACAATTGCCTAAATCTTGGTTAGTGAAGTGGTAAATAGTTAACTTCATATACTTAGGTCCCTATATTCTGCAGTTGACTCCATGGGACCGATGTTATTTCTAACAGTGATCAAGGTATCCAGGCAATACATAATGGGTAAAAATCAGGGAGAGTTGTGTCAATATTTTTTTAACCGTACAATGCTATTTATATAACATTTATAGAATAAATGATTATAGGTGTAGAAACTGGTAGTGGATGACAAAGTAGCTATGAAGAGGGAATTTAACAGCAAAAGGTTCAAAACTTTGTGGAGGAATAGAAATATTCTGATTTAGTGTGTGGACAACACAAATGTATACTGCTTCGATCATTCAATTACACACTAAAATGTAAATAATTTTCTGGATGCATTCACTGAGTTATTAGTCAGAAAACTTGAAATACCCAACATACGATTCACAGACCACGTGAAGGTAAAAATGAAGGAAGACCAAAGTGTGGATGTTTCAGTCCTTCTTAGAAGGGTGAACAAAATAATCATGGGAGGAAATAGAGAGACAAAATGTGGAGCAGAGACTGAAGAAAAGGACATCCAGAGAGTTGTTAGACTCTTAACTTGAGAGAATTTGAAGCCTAAGTAGCCGGAGTTTGTGCCCTGTTTTGCTTAAGTCATTTCACTAAGTCAAATCATTCCAGATATTGGAGAGATAAAAGATTCATAAAAAATGAAAATTCACAAATATTTATATCTTTTTTTGTTCATTGTGTTTATTATATTTTTTAACCAGGAAAAAATACATTTTCTGTATTATAACTCTTCTTTTGAAAAAATATAAAATCAACAACCAAAAATCCCTATCTTATTCATAGAGAACACACAGAAACAAGCTCAATTTCCTTGGATTCCATGGCTCTTTGGAAATATTGCTTAAATCTACCCCCCAAAAAGTAGTTATAGGAAGACACACACATTAAAGGAAGATACAGACATTAACTTTATCGCATTTTCTATCTACCATGAAGTCCTGAAGCTTACAGATGGCATGAACTTTGAGGACCTGAGGTGAATGATTCATGCTAGACCAGTGACCTAATATCTGTTGAGAAGTAGTACTTTTGATTGCTATTTACCAAGACAGCCTCCCACAAAGGGACCTTGATGAGGGTGACTCATCTCTCATTCAAAAACCTTCCACTAAATCCAGCCGACATTAAAGTCCCTGTGTCCTCGCTTTGAAAGGGTTTATATCTGAAGAGCTGGCAGCTCCCAATGAATAGATATACCTATATTTGCAATGCAAACATAATTTGACTTTATATCACAGAATATAAATTTTAGACTTCTATTTCTTGTCATGTTATATCAATTTTATTTTTTAAAACACAGTTGACATTGTCCTGTTCAGGTTTTCCTTGTTATTGAGTACCTGGATCTACAGTTATAACCATCAAAAGGTTTTGCTTTATAGTAGAAAATGATCTATTCAGTAATGCTATAGCAACCTCTGTTTGAGTGAGGATGGTATTGAAGTGACTTATAGGCATCTCAATTTTGCTTTGGCCATGCCCTTCCTTGTTAGAGCTTTTCATGGACAAATCTGAAAATAATCTTCTTTCATACCTTAAGGATTTTTGCCTCTTGATCATGTATCTGGGATGATAGCTAAATTTCCTTCTTCATCCAAAGGAAAACATATTGGGTAATATAACTTTTAACTAAGCTATTCATGTTTCCCCCTCCCACACCCACTCCCCCAAAAATCTAGCCATCCAGAGAGAAAGCCCGTGAACCAACTACAACGCATCCTCTTGGTCTAAAGCTATATATGATCATGTGATAGCACTAGTCTGACATGTTAGATGTCATTGCTGCTCTTTTCTTTATTTTCTTTTTTTCCCTTTGCATCCTGAATACCCATTTCTATATATAACTGCATTCTGTAATACTTACCTAAAATAAAAAGAACACAGGCAACACTATAAAGACTTTCAGTAAAAACCCTTACTTACACTCAAAATATTTCTTTTTTTTCTTGCTAAGATTTAATTGACATGCACATTTCGAAATTCAAATTATTGATATTTTTCAATTCTCACTTAGAAGTTTCTGTCTCCTTAGCCATTTTTAACATTAAAATTTAAAAGGTAGCATTTTACTCATTTTGCAAACATATCCCAGTACATATTGCTGAAAATATCACTTGATTAAGTGTGGCTATAACTGCATTTTTAGTGGCAGTGCTTGTGGAGGAGATCCTTGCTAAGCACTGAAACTCTTTAAATAGACTCTTTCTGGAACAACTGTTATGGGTAAAATTAGCTTTGTTTAAAATTCACATCCAGATACAATATGAGTCTATTTATCACATTTTCTTCTTTATCTACACCTAAAAAATCATAAACACCCGAAAAGAGTCATTCTCTTTATCTACATTTTACAAGTAAGTGCCTAATTTGCATTAACAATATAAACAATCACTGTTTTTTTTCAGAAATGGAAACACAATGAAAACTTCTCCAGGCTCATTGGTTACAACTGGAATATTTTAAAAGATAGCAGAGCAGTATGGGAGAAAAAATAAATCTGAGTATAAGAAAAGTATCTCTGATTTATTTCAATTTTCAAAATTATTTTATCATCTATCACTGTGTAAGGAAATGGTCTTACTCCTTGTGATTGAAAATAGTCGGTTTAGTGATTCTTCATAATTTTTAGGATAAGAAATTTCCAAAGAATTAATCTAGATTATTTGTCTCTGACTTACACAGCAGTATTGATGTGTTTAAAGGTGGGCATTAACCCTTGATAATTACTTAGTCACATGTGTGGGTACGATTCCTATTAGCTTCTCCATCCATCCATGAGACAATTCACTCTCAGAGTATGTCAGCATGATATAGTTATATTTTATAACATGGAAGCATTAGAGTTGCCAATATTATCAGATGACTATATTCTAAGACCAGGTGATCCAAAGACAAAAAGCAGAAGTGAACAGAAATTACAAATGACTCATAACATCACTCCAGACCATTCCATGTGTCAAAAAAAGAAATGTCTTACAGAGATATTAAAGTACCTCACATCAGCATTGAACAGATGAGAGTGATATAGGCTACTATGGATTTTCTATAGCACCGAGTTTTTTATTGAAATCCTAAGAACATTACAGATTTAAGAATACATGGTAAACTTCAGTGAAGCAATTTGTGAGGCCTTCTATCTTGATTTCAAATGATAAGGGGCTATGATCCCCAAAATATACAGTGTTGAATATAACTATAATCTTGTTATCTCTAGTCAAAATTTAGACAATATACACCTATAGTTATCTATAAAGTAGCATGATCAAAAGAAACTTCAAGTTGGATGTTATTTCTACTTCAATATTTAAGAATATGTATTTTAAGTCCAATGTAAGTATAAATATTCTTTTTTTTTTTTCTTGGTTTTTCGAGGCAGGGTTTTTCTGTACAGCCCTGGCTATCCTGGAACTTACTCTGTAAACCAGACTGGCCTTGAACTCAGAAATCTGCCTGCCTCTGCCTCCCAAGTGCTGGAATTAAAGGTGTGCGCCACCACCGCCCAGCTAAGTATAAACATTCTTACCATGAACTCATTGAAAATGCCAATCTTACCCAATTTTAGCTATGTTAAAGAATTTTTAATGTTGCTATACTTGGGTAAAAACAGGACTATATCTGAAAGTTCCTCATTAAAAAAATATTGCTACATTAATAAATATAACCCATAAAAAGTATAGTAGGTTGATAAATTAGTACTTTTGGAGCAAATGCAGAAAAATAGAATTGTCATTTTCATGTAAACATTCATTACTATTAATTAAAATCAACTATAAGAAAATATTGCATTAAATTATTTGGTCATGATTATTGTCTTTGTTTAGACTCAAACTTAGTATGTAAGAATTGATAAAATAGTAAATTAATACACATAATATAGCATTATGAAGAGAAGACAGTATGACTACTATCAAGAAAGGTGTTAAAATTTCACCGTGGTCTTGGTCTAAAGAGACAATATGGAAACTTCGATTTTGTGGCCAAGCAAGGCAATGTTTAATCACTATATTACAATGAAGAGCACATACAACCTTTCTTAATTGGAATGTGTTATGTTGTATAAAAACGCCAAATGAGGGGGTTAGGGCGTTTTCAGAGGGAAAACTAGGAAAGGGGCTAACATTTGAAAAGTAAATAAAGAAAATATCTGATTTAAAAAAAAAAAAAAAAAAAGGAAGGAAGGAAAGCAAGTACCCTGAATGTTTCAGTATGGTTAACAAATACCAGCAACCTAGCCTTTGGATTCCAGTTGCATTTCAACTTCTGCCTTATTTTTTTTGGTCTGCTGTCTACCTATCTTCACAACTCTAAATATGACAAGGATTTACATGTTTCACCAGCATTATTCAATGATTAATAGTTGTTACATGAAAACATTCTTTACTGAATAACAAGAATATATTGTCAGTGATCTGATGAAGCATTTTCCTTCCATTTATTTCAGTGGAATCTGTTCTATGATGAATAAATGGAGTCTTGTATTGTGAGTAAAATCTGAAATTAGTAACTGACAAAACAAAATGCCAACTTTGGTGTTGAAAGTATAAATCATATACATATATATATTTAATACCTTTTGGTGCTACAAAAATGAGCTATAAAAATAAAGTTAATTTGGTTATGATGTTGGAGTCTTGAAGTATTAAACTTTGGGGCTACATCTAGTAGAGGTGTTCAGGTTACAATATATGCCCTAAAGATGAAGTGAAATAAGATAAATTAAGCTCGGTGACTTTATTTCTTTTAAAATTGATATTTATGAATTTAATATATGTAGAAACATTTTGCTAGTACTGGTATTAAACTTGTCGTCTAAGTACTATAACATAGGGCTGTAACCCCAGACTCACTTCCTATTATCATTGCATTCTTGGCTATTCTTCCTACATGTAGTGTGAGGAAGACACAATCTATGAAATTCTCATAATCTTTTGCTCACTATTAGAACATTAGGATGGTAAATAGAAGTTGTTCTTAAATAGATAGTTACTGTTCTTTAATATCTTTTTCCTAATATATATCACATTAGTATATATTTCTGAGTTAATCTTGAGAGCCTCGAAGATATGGGCACAGGGGAAAAATTCATGAGCAGAACAGCAAGGGCTGTAAGATCAAAAATCAACAAATGGGACCTTATAAAATTGCAAAGCTTCTGTAAGGCAAAGGACACTGTCAATAAGACAAAATGGCAACCAACAGATTGGGAAAAGATCTTTACCAATCATAAATCCAATAGGGGGCTAATATCAAATATATATAAAGAACTCAAGAAGTTGGATTCCAGAAAGCAAAATAACCTTATTAAAAATGGGGTACAGAGCTAAACAAAGAATTCTCAAATGAGGAATACCAAATGGATGACAAGCACCTAAAAAAAAATGTTCAACATCTTTAATCATCAGGAAAATGCAGGTCAAAACATTTCTGAGATTCCACCTCACACCAGTCATAATGGCTAAGATCAAAAACTCAGGTGACAGCAGATGCTGGTGAGGATGGACCAAAAGGAACACTCCTCCATTGCTGGTGGAATTGCAAGCTGATAAAACCACTCTGGAAATCAGTCTGGTGGTTCCTCAGAAAATTGGACATAGTACTACCTGAGGAGCCAGCCTTACCACTCCTGGTATATACCCAGAAGGTGGTCTAACATGTAATAAGGACACATGGTCCTCTATATTCATAGCAGTCTTATTTATAATAGTCAGAATATGCAAAGGACCCAGATGTCCTTCAACAGAGGAATGGATACAGAATACATGGTAAATTTTCACAATGGATGAATTCATGAAGTTGTTTGGCACATGGATGGAACTAGAAAACATCATTCTGAGTGAGGTAACCCAATCACAAAAGAACACACATGATATGCACTCACTGATAAGTGGATATTAGCCCAGAAGCTTAGAATACCTAAGATACAAGAACAAAGTGTGGACACTTCCATCCATCTTAGAAGGGGAGCAAAATACTCATGAAACGATTTACAGAGGTAAAGTGTGGAGCAGAGACTGAAGGCGTGACCATCCAGAGACTGCCCCACCTGGGGACCCATCACATAAACGATCACCAAACCCAGATGCTATTGCAGATACCAACAAGACCTTGCTGACAGGAGACTGATATAGCTGTCTCCTGAGAGCCTCTGCCAGTGCCTGACTAATACAGAAGTAGATGCTCACAGTCATCCATTAGATGGAGCACAGAGTCCTCAATGAAGGAGATAGAGAAAGGACCCAAGGAGCTGAAGGGGTTTGCAGACCCATAGAAGGAACAACAATATGAAATAACCAGTAACCCCAGAGCTCCCTGGTATTAAATCACCAGTCAAAGAAAACACATGGAGAGTCTCATGGCTCTAGCTGCATATGTAGTTGAGGATGGCCTAGTTGGTAATCAATGGAAAGAGAGACCCTTGGTCTTACCTATTAAATAATTAATTTAATTTTCACTGTTTCTCAAACCAAGAACCATACCTGCTTATGCAATGAAAAGTATTAACCCTTCTGTGATGATTTTGCCTTTGTGCTGGCCTTTGGGTAACATTTGTGTTTATGTGTGAATGTGTATACATGTATGTATGATCACAAATGTCAGTCAAAGCATGGCACTTTTTATCCAATTTGTGGTTGCTTTATTTTTTGTGTTTGAGGTATGACAAATTCCCCTTCTAAGAGACCTATGACATTTCAAAATATACTGAAGTCTAACTTGAATACTGCAACTTTTAACACAAGCAGGAATGCTTTGTAATACATCTGTCACTTCATTTGTCAGATGTAGAAAGCCAAAGGTAGATTGCTAAATGCTCTTCTGTGGTTATCATCCAGTGTAATTCACAGAAAATATTTAAGAATCCTCCTGTGTTATAGCAGATGTTATTCCTTACAATGAAAAATGAATCAAGAGTTAGTTTGGAAAGGCACAGTACTTTAAAGAGAAGAATTGAAATGTGACAAGAGAATAGTAAAACATTAATCCCTAAAGGAATACATCTGCAGTCTTAGAAACAGCAAGGTTTTGTTAGTTCCTAAGCTCCTGCAGGTTTGGCTTGCCTCACAAGAAACTGCACAAAGAATTGAAAACACTTCCCCAGATGCCTTGTGAGGGATTCAAGGCCCAGCATGCACACTCAAGGTCTAAGAGTCAACTGTTTCAATATGCCTCTATTAACCTGGCATTAGACAGGTTTATGTCTATTTTTCCCAACACAGAAATAATGAGGCTAGTCACATTCAGTATATCTTGAGTGTTTTATACTACTGAATGGATTTTGTTTATTAAAGTCCAAAATATTTTCTCCACTAAATGTTAAGGAAAAAATGTCATAACTTACAATTTTTTATGAAAATCAGAAACTAAATTGGATATTTATATTTTGTTTTCCTGAGACATGCTAATTTATATATACATATACCAATTCATATATTTTTAAAAATAATATATATATATATATATATATATATATATATATATATATATAT
>NC_034592.1:83171273-83172339 GCF_900095145.1 Mus pahari
TATATATATATATATATATATATATGTATGTATGTATTTTGCCTGCTTGTATAATTGAATTGCACACGAGAAGAGGGCATTGGATCCCATTTCAGATGGTTGTGAGCCACTATATCAGTGCTGAGACTTGAAGTCAGAACCATCAGATGAACACAGTGCTGTTAACCACTGAGCCATCTCTTCAGTACCCAACTCATTTCTGAAAACTACAACATAATCATTATACTCACTGACTACGTTGTGTTTAAACATTTATGAATATGTATGTGCAGTTTTCTATAATAACAAAGAATGTATAAACAGGCCATAAGTGTGAAAAAGAGAAAGAATGGGTACATGGGAGTGTTTGCATGCAAAGAAAGGAAAGAGGAAATGATACAATTAGAGTATAATCTTTAAAAAGAGAAAACTAATTTTATTGGGATATTAGTTGTCATGGTACAACTCTTAAGCAGGCACAGGTATCTAACTGAGTAAGTCATTTTCTGAACTTTATAAATATATGAGCAATGAAATAACTGATTTATATATTTAAATGTGATAGAAATTAAATATAGTGTTTATAACAATGAATAGCGAACAATCTGTCATTGGTCTTACAGAAAAGAATGGAAACAAGAAATTAAAGACCAGCTAGTTAAAACCTTGAAGTTTAAAATATTCTTGTTCTTGGACAGAATTTGGAAAAGCTTTTCTTCTTCCTTGACCAGAGAAGAAGGATGCCGGAGGGGTTTCTTCCTTCTCACAGCTACCATAAATAAGCATTCCAACTTGGTAAGTACAAAAGAGAGAGTGACTAAAATTGAGAGAAGGGAAATAGAAACCTCATTATCTAGTCAACTGAACTGAGCAACTCATTCCCCTTCCTGTTCTGTACCACACTTGCTACTTTCAGTTCTATAAAAAAAAGACTCTGAACACACGGTAATATTCTATTCAAATCATGCACCCTACTCCTGCTATGAAGGAACTCTGCTATCCTAAATTTCTGACTCTGTATCTGTAATAAAACTCCTTTGTAATTTCATTTTGATGCATATGAACTTCAATCTTCCAATATCTTGAA
>NC_034592.1:83172509-83179734 GCF_900095145.1 Mus pahari
CAGAGAAAGTTCTAGGACAGCCAGGGCTACACAGCAAAGCCCTGTCTCAAAAAACCAAAAACCAAAAACCAAAAAAAAAAAAAAAAAAAAAAAAAGAAAGAAAGAAAGAAAGAAAGAAAAGAAATGCATATCCTTAGGAACAGCAACTTTTTTATTAAAAAGATAGCTATTTTTATTAGATTTTTCTTCATTTACATTTCAAATGCTATCCCCAAAGCCCCCTATACCCTCTCCTCTCCCCACCCTGTTCCCCAACCCACCTACTCTTGCTTCCTGGCCCTGGAATTCCCCTGTACTGGGTTATATGATCTTCGCAAGACCAAGGGCCTCTCCTCCCATTGATGGCTGACTAGGCCATCCTCTACTACATATGCAACTAGAGACACAGCTCTGGGCATGAAACTCAAGAAGAAGGAAGACCAAAGTTTGGATACTTCGCTCCTTCTTAGAATGGGGAACAAAATACCCATGGAAGGAGTTACAGAGACAAAGTTCAGAGGTGAGACAGAAGGAAGGGCCATCCAGAGACTGCCCCAACTGGGGATCCATCCCATATACAACCACCAAACCCAGAGACTATAGCATATTCCAGAAAGATTTTGCTGACAGGACCCTGATATAGCTCTCTGTCTTGTGAGGCTATTTCAGTGCCTGGGAAGCACAGAAGTTGATGTTCATAGTTATCTATTGGATGGAACACATCCCCCTAATGAAGGAGCTAGAGCAAGTACCCAAGGAGCTAAAGGAGTCTGCAAGTCTATAGAAGGAACAACAATATGAACAGCAACTTTTATTCAGAGTTCAATTGAAACCAATATAATTGTAGTCTCCATTGAAAAAGAAATGTGGAACGATTTCATTTGAATGTAATAAAATATATTATAGGTTTGTAATTATGTAACTTTTACTTATTACCAATTGAGGTTACAGTAATCCTTCTCATGGGAAGAGTTGCATGCAAGTCTGATTTGTAAGTGCCTTTGTACATCAATTATCATGGAAGATAGGGAGAAATGTAACAGATGAATGACCTAAAAACTTGCTTTTGAAGAGATATTTTTTCTAGGTGGATGGATCTAGAAAGTGATGTAATAAAAAGCACTACTCCAGTGATGTCTACAAATATTTCAATTTGTGAAATTTGCAATTTTATGATAGCTTCCCTTGTACTTGAAATTCCCTTATTTGGTTGGGCTGGCTTTAATAACAAGAGGTATATACTCACACTTATTTTTCTCTCTGTTGTGGTGAAATTACTACGGTGGTGAATTATTACTTAAAACATTGTCTTCTGTTTCCCTATGCTTAAAAACACCCTATCATTTTTCTTACATTGAAATAAAAACGGTTCAATTAGTTTTAATTTGTTACATCTAAGATTTCCTGAGTCACATAAGCTTGCCAGCAATTGGGTTTCTTCATGTAAATGTAATCTTGAAAACGTTTCTTTGTAAAGAGTTTTTAATGTTTCAAAAGAAAGATCATATACATAAAATACTTACATATTAACTACCAAATACTAAGAGCTCAGTGATGACTTCATGTTTTGAAGAGAATTTGATGAAACATTTGAATGAGATGATGTCTGCGTTGTTCTTAAAGTTGGAAGATATACATGAATAGTTAATAAATATATCTAATATTTGTGTATTACAAATAAAACATACTCACATTTTTATTTTGCAGAAACATTCAGTGTTGTGCTCATTTTTAAAAGTGAAAATATGAAATTTAACAAATTAATATGAATGATATTGGGCTCACATACAGACTATGTATGCTTCAGAACTCAGTTCCAAGCTTTCTGACCTTGAACACATTACTCTTTCTGCCTTATGTTTTCACCACAAATATTTTATTAAAGATTTCAGAAGAGGGAACAAAACAATCCCAGGAGGCAGAAGGAGTGAGGGATCTGTGTAGGAGCGGGTAAGGGGAGGGGAATAGGAGGGCACGATCAGGTATGGGGGGAGGCAAGAGAGAAACCCAGAGGGCCAGGAGAATGAACAGAAATATAAAGCAATGTGGCGTGTGGTAGGGACAGGAAGAAACTCTAGAAGTCCTAGACACCAGGGATGTGAAAGGCTCTCACGACCCAACGGGGATGACCTTAGCCAAAATGCCCAACGGTGGGGAGATGGAAACTAAAGAGAACACCTTCAGTAGACAGACATGGCTCCCATTTGAAGTACGGGGCCATCTGCCCATCTCCAAAATTTTGACCTAGAGTTGTTCCTGTGTAAAGGAAGTTCAGGGAAAAATAAAGAGCAGAGAATAAAATAAAGGACATTGAGATACCTACCCAACTGGAAATTTGTTTATTTAAGTAATTAAAATGGTTTAGCTATGTATAAGATTAGATTAGATAACATAAATGTTAAGCATAATCATAATTATAATATTTTGTATTAGAATAATTTTTATTCACCCTTTCATGTATTACTTTTCTGTAGTACTGATCAATCATATACTCACTGAAAATATCTCAATTTCAAAATCATTGCTTTAAAATTCAACAATGTGAGAATTTTCATTTGCTATTTATCATTAATGAGCTGGATTTTTCAGAGAAACAGCTAGGCTTGAAGCAGAATGTAAGTTGCTGCAAAGAAATGTCAAGTAACTAAGAATAATGTGTAAGAGTTGTATTTTCAGATTACATGGATTTACTGTGTGGGGAAGTCTATATTACCATGAGTACAGCTAGAGAAGAAGTTAAAATATTTGGAAAATATATCTTAAAATCTATCATAGTGATAAATTTATCTCCAGGATGAAAAGCAAAAAACTACTAAATCATTGTTAAAAGGAACAATATAATGCTTTAAAAAACTATCAAGTTTGTGTTTGCTCAAATTGGTAAAGATAGAAGAGATGAAAGTACATAAAATGTGTGTCTTCATTTAGGGGTTAGACTAGTGCATAAAATGTAAAATCACTTGAAACTGTGAGAGCCCTGGTGGAAGTGAGCTATGATGATATATATATTGACCTGTTGTTTTTCTTATTCATAGCATTCACTTTTGAGTGAGGAAAAACAGAGGATAAGTTCAACAAGTGGGCCGCAGACTAGCCAGTTGATCAATGTCAGTGTCTCTTTATACTTGGTTCTATATAGCCTTATTGTGTGGGTGAAAGTCAGCATTGAAAGGTGATTGGAAGCTATAGCACTAAATATCAAGATTACTTTAGGATTATATGGGGAGAAATGTTTGAGAATGGAACCAGGTCAGTTATTATACTTTATCATCCTAGTGTGCAGAGGTATTTACATTGTGTTCGTTATTGGTGGTGGTGTTCTTTAAATGGTGTAGGGAATGATCTATATGTTCATACTTTGACAACATTTCCAAGTTAGACTTGTATAGCTATAATCAAGTTAAGGCAGGTAGGCTGTTTCACTATTTTGACATTTGCCTAAAACTTTTCATGTGATATGCACTTATGCATTGACAGCTAAAAATATACAAGTTAACAGAAGAATCTTGATACTTCTAATACCACTAGATAAACTTTGAATACTATAACCTGCTTCTAGAAGTTGTCGCATAACAAATGCTTCCTTTCTTTCTTTTCTTAAATCTGCATTTCCTTTCTTATACATACTAATATTTCTCCCAAGCCTCCCAAAGGATTACTCAAGAAGACATCAATAGTGAATACTCATTCAATACTTCAAATACTGTAAGTACTGAAAGCTCTCTTTTTCACTTTCTGAGAGTTGCTGTGACTCAGCTCAGCACAACAGGTGTTCCCTACTCTCTTTTGTAATAATAAGTAAATCTGGTAGAGGTGCCACATGCCTTTAATCCTGGCACTTGGGAGGCAGAGGCAGGCAGATTTCTGAGTTTGAGGTCAATCTGGTCTACAGAGTGAGTTCCAGGACAGCCAGGGTTACACAGAGAAACCCTGTCTCAGAAAAAAATAAAAAACGAGAATAATAATTATAATAATAAATAAACTTCAGTCCTGCTGCAAGGAAGCACTTTATGAGATATAAGTTTGTCTGTATAATAGGGATTTATGCCAATGAAGGGACTTTGAAGACTATGGGCTTCAGAAAATGAAGGAAGAAAATGCAAATTTGATAAACTTTGTTGTGTTTTACACTAAGGAACACAACCTGAATTCAACCACAAGACTTTTTACCACAAGATACTGATTCTGAATATATCCAGTAGTTTATAGAGGAAGTTGCACAAACTGTTGCAAACTGCCTTGAGGCAACTTGACCTGTACTCATATCAAGTTCTTTTTGAAGAAACAAATAGTAACCCTGAAAAGGCAGATGAATGACTATTCACTTGCTCCCTATGTCATGAGGTTAAACAGCCAGCCTTAACAAACTTTGTAAAGTGGGTATACATTAACACTCTGTTAAATAAAAGTCCCCAAACTTTATCCAGTCAGGTGCATCATTTTTGTGACAAAAAGTATCTAGAAGAATGTTCTATACATCTTATGAGAATCAAACATTTAGGAATCAGCCATTGATATTAAGGAATTTTAGTAGTAAACAGTATGTACCATTCACAAGATAAAGAGTGGAGGCTTCATTACTTTGCTATAGCAACTCTGTACAAGGAAGAATCATGCTTCCAAAAATATTTTTGTAAAGCTAAAATTATATAAATAAATTTAATTTTAGCAGAGGGAATATTTTCTATGGCTAAGATTCATTATAGCAAATAACAGATTAATTTTTTCATTGATTGAAAACTTTTCTTTTAAGGAGTGCATGCAGATTCACACTTGTAGTTCTGAACTGAGGAGCCCCAGGCATCAAATTTGTGAGTTGGGGGACAAGCCTCAAAAAATAACAAAAACACAACAGGACAAAAATAACACAACAAATGATTTACTTATGAACACCCCATATTGTGATTGGCAAAACACTAAGCAATAGACTTTCTGTGGTAGTACTGCTTTATAGCATGTGTGTCTATAATATCCTGAAATTTAAAATATACACTCAAAAGTTTAATAAGTGCTAAATCTTGCATTGAAAAATAAAGGCAGTTTTCCAATTGTGGGTGCTGTCTGTCAAAGGTTGGAAAAAGCTTTTGCCATACAAATATGCATAGTGGAAAAAGAGAACTAACTTTGGGAAAATGTCCTCCAAATTCCACAAATGTCTCAGGGTATGCACATGTGGACACACACAAACATACTTGCACATAGGTACACACACACACACACACACACACACACATACATACACACAAATACTATAGGTAAACTTAAATTTTAAACAGTCCCAAATTTTAAATTGAGGAAAATAGAATTATGTTGAGGAACCAGGATTAAAACAGTAATTCAAAAAAATAAAATCAGGCTAAGACAGATATAATAGATTCTTATAAAACTGTGATGTTATACTTGTATATGACAACACAGTAAACATGATCAGAATTCTGAAATGAAGAAAGATGGGAGAATAAATTTAACTTTGACAACTCTTAACTGATCTTAGGAAAATGAGTAAGCTATAATCTTCATTTTAAAATAGTTTGAAATTCTCATGTTATAGTACTGCTGTGGTAACTAGCTATCAGCAGACAGAGCAAGTGCCCAATAGATGTGTAATCTCTCTTTTTTTTTGTCCACACAACATGTAAATGGAGCACAGCATTTCTGAGCAAATAAAAACTATATCAATGTGAAAGAATCAGGTGCTGTTTGAAATGTCATGTAAGAGAATATATACTTGGAAATGCTACTTAGTTGAGTATAAACTGACCTTTTCAATTCTGGATTGCCACAGGAATTAGGAAAATATGTTTTCATGAACTCCAAAGGAATAAATAGTCATCCAAGACTAAGAAATCTTTGAACTGTATTACCTGGTATGATTTTCTTCTGTAAAATTCCTCAAAATTTTTTTCAGTGATAAATTCTTTGGATTTCATCATATATTTTAGCATCCTAAATTACTATTATAACATAAGGGAAATGTATTTTTCTTTACTTATTTCTTTCCTGTTTCATTTTCAAAATTGGTTAAGGAAATGAGGCTTAAAGAACCTCTTACTGATTAATAGTTCACAAGTAAATTTCTGCACCTGTGTCTTTGAATGATACATTTAAGATTTGAATGATGCATCTGAAAATAAAAGTCATTAAAATACCTGCATAAACTTTAACTTTAGAGACATTACATCAGTGCATGGGAAAAGCAACCTAAATTTCACTAGTCCTATCAAGAAATACCTTATCTGCATAAAGACTATTTCATATCCTTGATGGAACTGTTAAAATCTGAGAATGAATCTACATTGTTTCTACGTAAAACTAAATACTACAAAAGAGTATTTAGAAATCTTGGTAATTTTTTAGGACATTCATATGTTAGGAAGAAAACATGTAGTGCTATCTCAGACAATTTTGTATTTCCTTTCAATCTGTGGCATTAGGTCAGTATTACCAGCATATATCTTAAAAGATCGAACCCCACTCAAACTGTAATGAACTTTTGACTAGGATAAATGGAGAAACATAGTATGAGAGTTGTGTCAGTAGTTGGGAGTCAGTACAGTGCAGTGGAATTGACTTCCTTTGTGAGTTCATGCAGCTCAGAGCTGTTGCAGAGGCCTTTGAAGCCAGAGAATAAAGATCTAGCAGAGTAGAACAGATTTCCAGAGTTAGTTTGAGGCCAAACCTAGCAATACAGTGAAAAGCTGGGAGAAACCATTTTAAATCAGTCAGCTTGGAGAAGAGTTTGGGCCAGAATAGCCTAGTTGAACCTGCCAGACAGTTTTCAGAAGGAAGTAGTAACAGTTTTTTTCAGCAGAAAGCCTCTTATATAACAATTATATCAGGGGAAGAAAAGTTATTTTACCATATGATATAACCTTGATTGTATTAAATTTGTGAATAGACCAGATTAATCAGTCAGAGATGAACATTACCAACCAGCCTGATGATCTGACCTTGATCCACGAAAAATCCATAATAAAAGAAAACAAACTGTCATGTTATGTCTAACATCATGATTCAGGTTCTCTATTTTTATTTTCTCTGTCTCTTTCTCCCTCCCCCTCTATCTCTAGTCTTCTCCCTCCCCTCTCCCTCTATTTCTCCTTGCTCTCTGTCTCTGTCTTCCTCTTTCTGTCTCTCTGTCTCCTGTGTCTGTCTCTCTGTCTCTCCTGTATGTCTCTGTCTCTGTCTCTGTCTCTGTTTCTCTCTCTCTCTCTCTCTCTCTCTCTCTATCTATCTATCTATCTCT
>NC_034592.1:83179761-83244582 GCF_900095145.1 Mus pahari
GAGAGAGAGAGAGAGAGAGAGAGAGAGAGAGAGAGAGAGAGAGAGAGAGAGTTAATCTAAAACTACAAGTACTGAATAGTAGAAGAAGTGGGTGGTATTATCCCATTTTCTTTCTCCAACATAGTTCTTTGACTTCATTCAGCAGTACTATGAGGTATTTGATCACCCTGATCATTGTACATTGGGAACACTATTTACTCACAGGAATAAAGGTTTGAACCTATTAATCTGTCTGAGCCTCCCTGTCTGAATATTAAGTGTCAAGATTAATATCTTTACCTGTTTGAAGGACATTGGCTGTCTTTTAACGAATAGTAGTTCACCATCTACTTTATCCAATAATAACCTGATAAAAATATGATTAAAGTCTTATATCATTCAATAATGTAGCTTCCAAGGTTTCAACTCCTAATGATTTACAAATATGGATGATTTGTGATTTGTTTTAGCTGAAATGTTTGTTAACAGATCAATATCAAGGATGTAATGGAAGGGCATGAAAATCTGAAGTCTCAATGGTCAATGTTTTCCTATGTATCAGGATCCAGATGTTAGATATAGTTTTCTTCCTCTTACTTCTCATATTGTTAATATTGATCAAATGCTCTAGTGTATATTTCATATAATATGGCACTGTCCCTAGAAAACAATACAATTGATGTTTCAGTTGAAACTATTACTTTAGTCCCTTTCTTTCATTAAAACAAGACATTTAATGTTAATTTTTACCATGTCATTGATAAAAGATATTATAATTCCTTATAAAGAGAGTTTTTTTTTTTTTTCAGAAAGAACGATAGGTGAATAACTTTTAAAGAACTTAGAAGCTACACAGATTTGGATTTTTCACTGCATAAATTAACAAATTCAAAAGTAAAAATTTTTCAAATTTAATAATTTGATATTTTCAGCTATATTTTCTGTTATGTTACATATCTTTCTGTTTCAATAAAGCTGTGTTTATATTTATTTTAATTACTTTTAATAGTGTATATATGCATATTTATTTGTGTATACTTTGAGTGTAGGTAGCTGTATAGATAAATTATAAGATTTCTGAGACTAGAAGTATAGATGTTTATGAGATACCTAGCATGGAGGCTAGAAAATTTTGCATCAACAATGTATTTTTTTAATATTAGAGAATATAATAAAATGAAATTACTATATTCTCAATCCTCTCTATATATGAAATATACATAAATTAAGAATATATTCTGTGTACTCTATATACTGATACTTGCATGTATATTTTATGGGCTGACTAAGAACCTGGATGTCCTCAACAATGGAATAGATACTGAAAATGTGATATATTTACACAATGGACTACAACTCAGATATTAAAAACAATGAATTAATGAAATTCATAGGCAAATAGAGAGAAGCAGAACATATTATTCTGAGTGAAGTAACTCAGTCACAAAAGAACACAGATGGTACGCACTTAATGATAAGTAAATATTAGACTAAAAGCTTAGGATACCTAAGAAGCAATTCATAGCGTGTGAAGGTCAATATAAAGGAAGATCAAAGTGTGGGTTTTTGGGTCCTTCTTAGAATGGGAAACAAAATACTCACAGGAGGAAATATGGAGACAAAGAGTGGAGCAGAGACTGAAGGAAAGGCCATCCAGAGACAGCCCCACCCAATGCTCCATCCCATAGACAAACACCAAACCCAGACACTATTGCAGACGCCAAGAAGTGCTTGCTGACAGGAGCCAGATATAGCTGTCTTCTGAGAGGCTCTTTCAGAGCCTGGAAAATACAGAGGCTGATGCTTGCAGCCAACCATTGGACTGAGCATGGGGTCTGTAATTGAGGAGTTAGAGAAATGACTGAAGGAGTTTGCAACCCATAGGAAGAAAAACAATATCAACCAACCAGATGCCTCAGAGCTACCAGGAACTAAATCACCAACCAAAGAGTACACATGGAGGACCCATGACTCTAGCTTCATATGTAGCAGAAGATGGCCTTGTTGGACATCAACGGGAGGAGAGGCCCTTGTTCCTGGGAAGGCTCGATGCCCCAGTATAGGGGAATGCCAGGGCTAGGAGGCAGGAGTGGGTGGGCAAGTGGGTGAGAGCCCTCATCCTCAGGGGATGGGGAGGATAGGATAGGGGATTTCCAGAGGGCAAGCTTGGAAAGGGGGTAAAATTTGAAATGTAAATAAATAAAATATCCAATTAAAAAAAGTATCCTCTTTCCTGTGAAAGCTACCTCTTCAACTCCTAGGATTCTTTAGTTGCCTGAAGTTCTTTGTTTAAAGTTGAGACCTCCTGGTTTTTCTCTGTCCAGTTTGGCTCACCCACTAGTTTCATTCTCTTTCACATTTTGGGATTCATTAATTTATGGACTGTAGAAGTGCGTGAACAGGAAGGGTCAAGAACACCACAAGCCAGAGTGAACTAACCTGAGCCCATGGGTGCTCACAGAAACTGAGCCACCAAAAAAGAGCATGCAGGGGCTGGACCTCAGTTCCCTAAACATTTGTAGCAGATATGCACCTTAATCTTCATGTGTGGGCCCGTAAAAATTGGACCATAGCCTGTCTCTGACACCGTTGACTATCAATGGATCCTCTTTCCCTATCTGAACTGTCTCTGATTGTGTCTCAGTGGAAGATGATCCACTTAGTCCTATTGCAACCAGGATGGAGTGGTACCCAAGGAGGGCTTCCCACTCTCTGGGGAGGAATATGTAAGGGTGGAACTTGAAAGATAGAAGACTTAGGGGGTCAATATCAGTTGTAAATCAAATAAATCAACTAATTAAAATAATTTATGGGTGTAGCTTCTGATATTATTACTAAACACATTCTCATATCCTTAATCACACCTCCTCCCTTTTAATTACCATTCTTTCTCCACCCAATTGATCTTGTACAGTGGGGCTTATTACTTAATTCCTTCCAGTTAATCACAACTGTTTCTGACTTTATTAGTTATTCATAGAATTTTATATGCATTTTTCTGCCCATGAGATCCCTTTCCCTTTTTTTGACACTAGTAACTATTAACATGATCCCCAGCCCTCTAGCAGACTCCCTGTACAGTTCTTTCTTCCTTTTTTCCTCTTTTCCCTGAGAACATTATAGATCCTTTTCAGAAACTGAGCCTTCCTGTATTATCTCACCTTTGTACTTTTACCAATACCAAGAGACATTCTCTACCTGGGAACCAATTGATCACACTAATCATGTGAGTAATTTACTTTTCTATCCTCCATTGCAAATTTTCCATTTATCATGCCCAGCACAGTAGCAGACTCCTTGTAGACACCTGTCTTCCCTCTATGATCCCTCTCCGTAGGTACTCTCTCAATCTACTTTCCTCCTTCCTGTGGACCCTTTTACTTCCTTTTCTAGCCCATTCCATTCCTTCATGTTAGTTTCCAATACCAAGAAACATGAACTACCTAGATGCACCCGAATCACTGGCAGGAATTCAGAAGCATTCCATGCCAGGCAACCCAAGGCAACCCATGATTCTAAGATGTAAAGCAGAAAGCAAGCAATGGACACCCACAAACAAACAAAGAAGCAGTTAAACAAACAAAAAACAATCAAACATGAAAGACCAGATAGCAACACCTAGAATCACAAGTATTTCAAACCTAGGCATCAGACCAAAACCCAATTTACTAACACTGAATATAAATGCTTTTATGTTAGCCTAGTAACCCTACTACAGTAGGCCCTGGAATATGCAACATAGCTGAAGAATAAGATAAGTACTTCAAAATTGTGAGTGTCCTATATGTTTTAGAGTCCCTCATGTCCATCTGTTCTTTTGGCCCTGGCTTAAATTCTGAACTTTGACCTGCAGTTTGTTTTAATTTATCTATGTATGCTGTCTGTATGTTTCCAAGCCATGGCCAGCCAGCTTTATTCTAAAGACAAGTTTTTACTGCTATCTGACTTCCTTAGTCTATTCTGCTTTTGCTGTTAATTGTAAAATGGAAATAATTTATAAATAAATCATTGAATAAATCACAATGATTTTGGTTTCTAATCACTGCCTCCATATCTCAAGTCTCATCTCCATGTTCTCTAAATCTAGACCATGAAATTGACAGAAATTAAATGATGATGGTAAATCATACCATATTAAACAAACCACTCATCAGTATTAAAATGAACTTTAGCTTCTGATTCTTTCATCCACCCAATATCAACATATCATTAATAAATATGAAAGTGTTCTTTCTTTCTTGTTCAGTAATTCATTGTTATTTGTCTTTGAGAAGGAAAAATTCTAGTTTTAGAGAAATTTGCTAATGCAATTTGTGATTTTGTCAGAGCTAATGATGCTTTACAGTATGTTGATTTAACTTTTAGGCAGTGAAGAATAAATCAATTCTCAGTATTGAAATGTGTGTGTGTGTTTGATAAGTGGATATTAGCCCAGAAACCTAGAATACCTAAGATACAATCTCCAAAACACAAGAAAATCAGGAAGAAGGAAGACCAACACGTGGATACTTCATTCCTCCCTAAAATAGGGAATAAAATACCCATGAAAGAAGTTGCAGTGACAAAGTTTGAAGCTAAGACGAAAGGATGGACAGCCCAGAGACTGCCCCACCCAGGGGTCCATTCCATAATCAGTCACCAAACGCAGACTCTATTGCATATGCCAGCAAGATCTTGCTGAAAGGACACTGATATCGCTATCTCTTGTGAGATTATGCCAGTGCCTGGCAAATATAGAAGTGGATGCCCACAGTCATCTATAGGACAGAACACAGAGACCCCAATGGGGGAGCTAGAGAAATTCCCCAAGGAACTGAAGGGGTCTGTAACCCTATAGGTGGAACAACAATATGAACTAATCAGTACCCCCAGAGCTCGTGTTTCTAGCTGCATATATAGCAGAAGATGACCTAGTCAGTCATCATTGGGAAGAGAGGACCCTTGGTCTTGCAGACTTTATATGCCCCATACAGGGGAAAGTCAGGGCCAAGAAGTGGGAGTGAGTGGGCAGGGGAGCAGGGTCGGGGGGAAGGTACAGGGGTCATTCGGGTCAGCATTTGAAATGTAAATGAAGGAAATATCTAATAAAATAATTTAAAACAAAAGAAAGATGTGTGTGTGTGTGTGTGTGTGTGTATGTGTGTGTGTGTGAGAGAGAGAGAGAGAGAGAGAGAGAGAGAGAGAGAGAGAGAGTGTGTGTGTGTGTGTGTTTTGTGGGTNGAGAGAGAGAGAGAGAGAGAGAGAGAGAGAGAGAGAGAGAGTGTGTGTGTGTGTGTGTTTTGTGGGTTATAGATTATCTCCCTATGAACTTACTTTACAATGAATGAATGTTAGGAAACTAAATTTGACACTAATAAAAGTAACTGTGGGTCTTTCCCAAGTAGTATCTAATCCATTGTAGGTTTGTTATAGGAATGTGAATTACAGTGAAGTGAGATAGCCCAGCCCCCTAATCCAAATTCAGGAGACTGAGGAAGAAAAGTTGCTGTGAGTTCAAGGATAGCCTAGGTTATGCCATGAGATTATGTGTTAAACCAAGCAGTCAGCCCAACAAACAAATAGGATTGTGAAATATCTGAGGCAGAGACAAGATGACAACCAGCTTGTTTTCACAGAACTTAGAGAAGTTTTCACACATGAAGCTTCAGATAGAATCACCAATTTTAGCTACACAAAATCTCAAGTGAGTTTTACATGATGAAATAATATTCCTCTTTTAGCTGACATCAACCAGTTGTTCTTTGAATGATGTGCTAAGTGTTTCACACTACTTCTCTTATTTAATATGACTCTCAAACAACACGAATTGGTGATTCACAGCTATTTTTATACCACAACTTGTTGCTTTGAATTTCTGATAGCAAATGCTGCTTGAATTTCTTGTCACAAACACATTGCTTAGATTGTAAAAGACAAACCAGTATTGCAAACTAGTAATTCCCTGACATCAAAATTTACTTATTTTAATTCTATTGCTGCTTCTTTCACATATAACTTTTAACCTTCATTAGTGCACTTTTGTGTCGTATAATGTTACTTATAAATACATGTCTTAGGGTAGAATCTTCACAAGTGTCTGTGCAACAAAGAAGACTACCTGAAAATACTTAGGATATAACATGAATCTCAAGGGTTAAAAATCAATGAAATAAGTTTTCAACCTAAATTTGCTCCTGTTTAAAATAAAAAAAAAATGCAGGAACAAATCTGATCAGACACTGCACAAAGGCTGACCAGTGACCAGCTGAACTTGAGATCCTTCCTACAGTCTGATGCCAAACCCTGACATTATTACTGATGTTATGTTGTGATTGGAGACAGGCTGTTCTCTGTGAAGCTCTATGAGCAACTGACTGAGCCAGATTCATATATTCATAGCCAAGCATTGGCATGAGGTCAAGGACCCCTTTGGAAGACCTAGGGGAAGGACTGAAGGAACTGAATGGGATAGCCACCTTATAGGAAGTCCAACATTGTCAACCAACCTGGATCCCTGGGAGCTCCTAGAGATTAAAATGATAAGCAAAAGCTTGTATTTCTTGATCTGAGACCTCCAGCACATATATAGCAGAGGGCTGCTTTGTCTGTCTTCAATGAGAGAGGATGTGCCTAATCCTGCAGGGATTTCATGGCCCAGGAAGAGGGGATTCCCTTTGGGGTGCAGCCTCACGAGGCCAAGAGGAAAGGGGACAAGGGGAGAATTCTGTGGGGGATGATCGGAAGATGGCCAACATTTAAGATGTAAATTATAAAAATTTAATAATGAATTAACCATAATTGTAATATCAATAATAAAAAGCACTGAAATAAAGAATGTGATATGTCACCAACCTCATATAACTGACACAGAATTATAGTATAATAAAAATTATAAATTATTGATTTTTATAATTGAATAGACAACTGAAAATTTTGACAATTTTGTGGCCTGCTTGCACATAAACATGAGTTTCTCAACTTTGGTAAGATTGTGTTGTAGCCAATCACATTTGTAGATTATTGAGTTAAAGCACTTAATGAATGCCAATAATATATTGAACTTAGTAATAGTACATTTTAGTAGGCATTAATCAGTCAGTTATTATCTCTTGAAGATGAACTGAATTTCAATATTCAATATTAAATATGAGTAAATATTCATTAACAGTTGTAAAAAGTCATTCAGGGTCCAGTTTTGAGGTCTGTTTCCTAATTACTTACAAAGAGTTTGGGGGGCTCAAGTCACCTCTGGTACATCATTCTTTATTCAACCCAAGTTTAATAGATAGAATAATAAGCACAATACAAAAAGTGTTTTTAAAAGAATATAACTTTACTCAAAGCTTTATTTCATATTTATACCTTACTGTTTTTAACATTTCCACCGTACTCTTTTGTCACCTTATTCTAATCTCAGTGGATACAATCCACTCTGTTGACCCTAATTTCTATAATATTTTATCCAATAATCCACACAATAACTTGGACTTCAAAATAATTTAAGTACTTATTTTGACATATGTAAGAGAACATTTCCATACTATCTCATTATTACGCTCCAAACTTTCTTCAGTACTCTGTGATATTAGGCCATTATTAATTAAAAAGGCCTCAAACTGGGACTAAGAAAAATCATCAGGGCATTTTGAATATACTTGTTAGCAGGCTTTACTTTCTCTCTCTCCAGGGAATGTGTCTGTGAAATTCTATGAATGTTATCTGGCTTCTTTTGGTTAACATACATTGTTAACAGTAATGATGCATGTAACATTATTGCTACTCTTTTCTTATTGCACGGGTCATATTATATAAGGTTTCACATGGTTTTGAAGTATAGATTGGAGACCTTGGTCAGGTACTCCAGTTATTTTACACTGAATAGTCTCATTTTTAAAATAATCATACCCTCCATGCTAGTGTCACAGGCTTTTAGAAAATGCTTTCAGAAGAATTATTGCAAACATTGTCCAGAAAAAGGAATTGAAGTTAGAATATTCTACATTATTCTTTAAATGTCAAAATTCTATTCTGGCATTGATGATTCTCTGATACAATAAAAGCAATAAAGTCTGTTTATTATTAACTTTACCTGTCTCAGAAATTCCATCTATATAAGTTAAATGTTTATCATGTATTATCCTGATGCAGAAATATAGACTTCTGAGATATACCTTGGGAAATGCTTTTTTAAAGATTAGCAAATGGAATTCTAGATGGGCATGGTATTTATGGCTTGTAATGCTAGCTATCACTGGCTATAAATCAAGAAGATTGCAAATTAATGGTTTTAGAGTGAGATAAAAATATACCAACTCAAATCACCAATACTCAGATTCATAAAAATAAAATTAAATGTGAAAAACAAGACTAAACTGGGAATGTACCTCTGTTGTACTTACTTAGCACCAACAAGTAATTATATTCATTATTCAGTATTGAAATATGTGCTTTTGTGTCAGGAGCTAACAAAGAGCAACTAAAACCTAGCAGATGGTCTTCTTGAGAAGGTTAGGCATTGGATTAAAATCTACAATGGATTTTCTCCTGTAGACAAGCCCAGGAGAATTTCACTTTAGGAAAGATTTCTGCTATTATCACTAGATATTAGCCACCTTTTTGAGCATATCTCTGCAGAAAAATGAAGGTGTACTCTCTACTAGTGATGCTATATAGACAAAGATATGATTTCTTAATTTTTAATAATGATCCTATAAGAATCCCTAAAATTATATTAACAGTTATTAAGCTCTTATGTGACAGGACTGCTACTAATGTTCCCTGATGTAAGAACTGCATTGAGAACTCTGCCACTCTTCAAATTTCATGAGTTAGTTGATTCTGAGGTAACAAGCATGCAGTCATCTGCAACTTAGCACATTCTAAGAGGTTGTAAAATCATAAACCAAAAGTCATAAATAGGGTACTAATGATTTATTTTAGCTGCAAGGACAGAAGATAAAATAGTGACTTGATTTACATGTAAAAAATTTCACTAAAGCTTAGTCACAAAAATTATGGTTTTTAACTCACCATGTGCCTCTAGAGCTGATAAAAGATGATGTATGTTTAGCCAGATAATTGTTCCTAATGGCTATGCATGTAAACGTTTTCTGTTGTAACTTTCTATTCTATCTATAATTTGAATTTGTTTGTAAACTTATGCTGAAGTTTTTACCATGCAATCATACATTCTGAAAGAAGTATACTGCTGAGGACAAAAAGAAGAGGGAACCCTTATCCCTCTTCTTCTGAGAAGCTCCTTTCCAATTTTCTTAGAGAGCTTTCATTGGAAAATTTTTACAACTTAGAAATAAAAGCTAAAACCACTTTTCAATGTGTCTCTTTTTCTTCCTGTGACTTCAAGTAGTGGGAAAGTTTGAGGGGTGTAGTTCCTCAGAGATAAAACAAAGGCTAATTTATTTGATCCAGTGCTGTCTCATGAGGTGCTAAACAGTTTTTCTCCTCAGAGGAACTCAGAAGGCAGGTCAGCTACTGAAGCAAAGGGACTTAGACTTAAGATAGGTAAATATTTTATTATTAAACTGCAACCCTAAATATTTCCTAAGACCAAGTCTTAGCCCTGTATATGCTCCTCCCCCTCTGCTGCCTCAAGAGGAACAAACAAAGAAATAAGAACCAGCAGGGTCTCTCCCTTTGAGTCCTGAAAGTCTCTCACCTCCCAGGTCTCTGGTGCATTCTGGAGGGTCTCCCCAACCTCCTACCTCCAGAGGTTGCCTGTTTTCATTCTTTCTGATGGCCTTCATGGCTTCATTCCTTTTCCCTCGCCTAATACCAGATCTGGTTGCCTTCTCCTCCCTGCCCCCCTCCCTTGTCCATTTTCCCTCCCATGTTCCTCCCTCACACCACACTTGTGATTGCTTTCTTCTCTCTCTCAAATGTGATAGAGTTGTTCTCACTTGGGCCCTTCAGCATGTTGACATTTTTGAGTTCTCTGGACTGTATCTTGGGTATTCTGTATTTTTTTTTTTTGGGGGGGNGTCAAATATCAACTGATTAGTGAGTATATACCATGCATGTCCTTTGGGTCTAAGTTACCTCTCACTCGGCAGGATATTTTCTAGTTCGATTCATTTGCCTAAAAATCTCAGGATGTNCTCATTCTTAATAGCTGAGTAATAGTCCATTGTGTAAATGAACAACATTTTCTGTATGCATTCATCTGTCGAGGGACATCAGGGATGTTCCTGCTTCTGTCTATCACAAACAAGGCCACTATGATCATAGTGGAACGCATACCCCTATGGCATGGTGGAGCTCTTTTTGGGTTTATTACCAAGAGTGGTATAGCTGGGTCTTCAGGTTGATCTATTTCCAATTCTCTGAGGAATCCTCAGATTGATTTCCACAGTAGTTGTACCAGTTTGCAATCCTACCAGCAATAGAGGAGTGTTCCCCTTTCTCTACATCCTTATCAACATGTGTTGTTACCTGAGATTTTGATCTTAACCATTCTGATTGGTGTAAAGTGGAATATCACTGTCATTTTGATGAAATACCTTACAGTAGGGAGAGGGAACTTATAGAGTCTACTTCCAGTAGAAAGACTGGGCATCAAGTGAGGGAGGGGAGTTGCTATCACATAGTCAAAACTCTGTCCCATATTTTTTTCTGTCTGAAAGTACTACAGGGTTGGAAATGGAGAGGATCCTCAGTAAAAGAAGGATCAGCCACAGTCCCAAGGCCTAATACTATTACTGAGGCTATGGAGCACTCACAAAAATGGAACTAACATAATGGTACTTTGGAAGATCCAACAAGCAACTGAAAAAGTCAGATGGAGATATTTGCACCCAACCAATAGACAGAAGCTGTTGACCCCTGTTGTTGAGTTAGGGAAAGGCTGGAAGAAGCTGAGGAGAAAGCCAACCCTGTAGGAGGACATAGCAGTCTCAATTAACCAGGACCCCAGAGATTTCTCAAACACTGGGCCACCAACCAGGCAGCATACAACAGCTGTTAAGAGGCATTTAATACATATACAGCAGAGGGCTGCCTAGTCTGGGTTCAGTCAGAGAAGATGCAACTAATCCTCAAGAGGCTGGAGGCCCAATGGAGTTTAGAGGTCTGGTTGGGTTGAGGTGGGGAGTGGGGACATAGTCGTGGAGACAGAGGGTTGGGAGGAGGTATGAGATTTGGAACAGTTGGAACGGCTATGGGGGAATAAAATCTGGAGTGTAAATATATATAAAAATACATAAAGGACAAAAAAAAAAAAAGAAAACTAAACCAAGTATAGAAAACAAAAACAACAATCTACTGATTCAATGCAATCCCCATCAAAATTCCAACTTAATTCTTTACCAAGTTAGAAAGGGTAATTTGCAAATTCATCTGGAATAACAAAAAACCTAGTATAGCAAAAACTATTCTCAAGAATGTAAGATCCTCTTGTGGAATCACCATGCCTGACATCAAGAGCAATTGTGATAAAAACTTCATGGTACTGATACAGCAACAGGCAGATAGATCAATGGAAGAGAATTGAAGACCCAGAAATGAACTCACACACCTATGGTCACTTGATCTTTGACAAAGGAGCTAAAACCATCCAGTGTAAAAAGGAAACCATTTTCAACAAATGGTGTTGGCTCAACTGGTGGTTATCATGTAGAATGTGAATTGATACATTCTTATCTCCTGGTACACAGCTCAAGTCTAAGTGGATCAAGGAACTCCACATAAAACCAGAGACACTAACATTTAGAGATGAGAAAGTGGAGGAAAGCCTGGAAGATATGGGCACAGGAGACAAATTCCAGAACAGAACAGCAATGGCTAGTGCTGTAAGATTGAGAATCAACAAACAGGACCTCATAAAACTGCAAAGCTTCTGTAAGGCAAAAGACACTGTCAATAAAATAAAAAGGCCACCAACAGATTGGGAAAGGATCTTTACCAATACTAAATCTGATAGGGGGCTAATATCATATATATACATATATATATTAGAAGTCAAGAAGCTGGACTCCAGAAAATCAAATAACCTCATTAAAAATGGGGTACAGAGCTAAACAAAGAATTCTCAACTGAGGAATACTGAATGGCTGAAGAGCACCTGAAAAAATGTTTAATATCCTTAATCATCAGGGAAATGCAAATCAAAACAACCCTGAGATTCTACCTCACACCAGACAGAATGACTAAGATCAAAAATTCAGCTGACAGCAGATGCTGGCAAGGATGTGGTGAAAGAGGAACACTCCTCCATTGTTAGTGGGATTGCAAGCTGTTACAGCCACTCTGGAAATCAGTCTGGTGATTCCTCAGAAAACTAGACATAGTGCTACCAGAGGATCCAGCAATACCTCTCCTGGGCTTATTTCCAGAAGATGTTCTATCTTGTAATAAAGACACATGGTCCACTATATTCGTAGCAGTCTTATTTATAATAGTTAGAAGCTGGAAAGAACCTAGATGTCCCTCAACAGAGGAATGGATTCAGAAAATGTGGTACATTCACACAATGGAGTATTACTCAGCTATTAAAAACAATAAATGTATGAAATTCTTAGGCAAATGGATGGATCTGGAGAATATAATCCTAAGTGAGGTAACCCAATCACAAAAGAACTCACATGATATGCACTCACTGATAAGTGGATATTAGCCCAGTAACATAGAATATCCATGGTACAATTTGCAAAACACATGAAACTCAAGAAGAAGGAAGACCAAAGTGTGGATACTTCGTTCTTCCTTAGAATGGAACACAAAATACCCATGGAGGGAGTTACAGAGACAAAGTTTGGAGCTGAGATGGAAGGAAGGACCATTCAGATACTGCNCCATCCAGGGATCCATCCCATAAACAGCAACCAAACCCTGACACTATTGTATATGCCAGGAAGATTTTGCTAATAGGGCCCCGATATAGCTTTCTCTTGTGAGGCTATGCCAGTGCCTGGCAAATACAGAAGTGGATGCTCCCAGTCATCTACTGGATGGAACACAGGGCCCCATATGTACAGAAAGTACCCAAGGAGCTAAAGGAGTCTGCAACCATATAGGAGGAAAAACAATATGAACTAACCAGTACCCCCAGAGTTTGTGTCTCTAGCTGCATATGTAGCAGAAGATGGCCTAGTTAGCCATCAATGGGAGGAGAGGCCCTTGGTCTTGCGAAGACTATGTGCCCTATTACCGGGGAATGCCAGGGCCAGTAATCACAAGTGGGTGGGTTGAGGAGCTGGGTGCAGGGAGGGTATAAGGGATTTTCAGGATAGCATTTGAAATATAAATGAAGAAAATATCTAATAAAAAAATACACACACAATGAAAGCAAGAAAGCAAGCAAGCAAGAAAGAAACAAACAAAGAAACAAAGAAACAAAGAAACAAAGAAAATAAAAATAAACAAAGAACTTACAGGGCTGGACCCTGACACATTTGGGTATGCATATTTATGTATGGGATGGGGGGAATAATGGGAGGCTGTGTTCTAGATTGGCTTGTTGATTTATAGTATAATTGTAAGTTTTCTATTCCTTTATGATATCATTAAGAAAAATATCTTTATTTTCTTAACATGAGTCATGTATAGTTGTTTCTAACTTGTTTATCTAATTAAGCTTCATTTCCATTTCTTTGTCCAATGTATTATTAGTTTATTAAGATGCTTTATGCCTTTCATTGCTTATTGTTTCACATAGTACATACAAGGACTCTTATGAAATATGTAACCAGAAACTCCTTTTCCTCAGTGGCACCCTTACTGGTCTATACTAAGTCTCTCTCACTAGATGAACCATCTTTGTATCATCTTCCAGCATCTTCCCAGTGCATCTACAGCTTTCTCATTATATCAGTGAGAAAAATTAAGATTCAGATCATTTTTCTTTCACCTCTCATGCTCAAAATTTTGTGTTATTATTGGTTTTGCAGTTTTGAGTGGATCTTCAATGAGATAGCTCTTTGATTCTATGGACGTATGATGCCAAAACTGTACCTTTTTGGTTATTTTGCCATTTGGTACTTTTTGTAGACCACTGACATCATATCTTGAAATGGCTCTTATTTGCTTTCTTTTTTGGAAGCTTGTACAATGACTTCTGGAACCTGAAGTCTTCAAGCCTGGGAAATTTAGCTCAGTTCCAGCTCAGGGGCTTCTAGGCCCTGTACCTAAAGTATCTTATCATGTCCATAGTAGTGACTTCCCTTCTACCTCAGTGGGGCAGAAAAAACAAAAAAACAAAAAAACAAAAAAAAAGGTAAGTAGCAAAATTCCATAGTATTTTAGATATTTAAAAAGTTATCACATACAGTTTCAAATTTCTTTCTCTTTCTTTAATTTTTAGCAATTCAGAAGTGTTCTTCAGTATAATGCATTCAGATAAGTTGTTGGCCAAGGGGGAACCCATGGAAATCCATAAACAACTTTCATTTTTGCTAAGAAAATGGGTTACTCTCTAAAAACTGAGAAGGTACCATTGCCTTAGGCAATACCCACACAAATCATTTGGACACAGAGAAGTTTATCTGGTGCCTCCATGTAGCTTTCACCCCTACATTCCAATGTATTCCTCTGTAGGCAAAAAAAAAAAAAAAAAGAGAAATGTGTATAACAACCCAGGCACAAAACATCTGACTGACATTCTTTCCTGCACGCAATTCATGCTAGGGCAACGATAAACATAGATCTTGCTAAAGTAGCCAGCCTATGTCTGATTTGACTTAACCTTCATTCTACAGGAAAGAATCCATACCCCGTTCTGCTTGAGTAATCCAGAACCAGAGACTATATGACCCATAGTTCAAGGGTGAATCTAAACACTTTTCATAAAAAAAACTCAATAAAATGATTCCTAATGTTATTCTCTATTCATAGATCAGTGCCTTATTTAGTCATCACCAGAAAACCTTCCTCCAGCAGCAGATGGGAACAGACACAAGACCTACAGCCAGACATTATGCTGAGAGATACTGTACATGGAATTTTCCACCAAATTCCTCATTTACAGTTCAGAGAACCATGGAATAGGAGGCTGAATGTTAGAACCTGATGGGATATAGAAAACCAGAAGAGCAAGAGCCATGCCATCAACTAAGCTAGGTATATTTGAGCTCAACAGATTGAAGCAGCAAGCACAGGGTCTATGGGGTTCTGCATCAGCTTCCTGCTGAATATATTAAAGCTTTCAGCTTAGTGCTGTATGGGACTCCTGAGTGTGAGAATAAGTGACTCTCCGATTCTTGTGCCTTTTCTTGTGGCTCATGCTCCTGTTAGATTGTCAACAATTAAGTAAGGTACCCTTTCTTTTTATCTTATTATGTTTCATTGTGTCATGTTTGATTGTTATATCTTAGAAGCCTCTTCTTTTCTAATGAGAGAAAAATAGAGAGTAAATACAGTGGGGACAGGATGTGGGGAAGAACTGGGAGGAGTAAAAGGAGGACAATTCATTTTGTACAAACAGAGCTCTAGAATCTTGATTAACATCTTACCTCTTCCTATCTGACATAACTATTATTTCATCCACTTCCATAACATTATGTTTACCTTCTAGTCTTTAAAAAAAGTATTTTGCTTTAATTCTGGCTTACTTTACTTAATAGTCTACTATTCTCTTCATGTATTCTGACATGACCATGTTTAATCTGTAATTGCTAAATGTTCAGTATATGATGTTTTCCTTTTTTTAATTTATCATTTCAGTGATAAGTGTTTATTTCTCCTCTTGACTAAATTGAATTGAGAAAGAGAAAATGCCATATTAAAAAGTGAATCAATTTCCTTTCTGTAAAAACTCAAGTATATTATTGAATGGCAATGTGTCATCTCTACTTTTAATTGTTAAATAATAATCATAGTATTTTATATAATGAATAGTCTAATGCAAATAACAACTGATAATTTAAGTTTTTTTCTCTACAGAATATTGACAATTACTCTTCAAAAGTGGGTATATTATAGAATTCAAGGAATGTCCACACATTGGTGCATTTCTTTAATCCCAGGACTGAGGAGGTATTGTCAGAATGGTTTCTGTGAGTTAGCCCACCTGGTCTACAAAGAGAGACCATTGTCTCAAAAATAGTAGTAAAGAAAACAAAAGAGAGAGAGAGAGAGAGAGAGAGAGAGAATGAGTGAGGGGGAACTGAAAGAAAAAAGTAAAAAAAAAAAAACTGTTGAAAATTAAAACAAATGATGAAACAACATTGTTTACCAGAGTATCCTGGATGAAAGATGTAATTATTGATAAATTTTGTTGGATCCAAATAAAGCATAATATTTAGAAATATTTAGCAAGAATTAATTTCCTAGTTTTATTTAAAAATATACCATTTTACCTGTTATATTTGAATATATATTTGCATATATATATTTGTATATATATATATATATACAATATTACCAGGTAATGATATATATGCATATATATTATTGAAAAATATTTTTTAAATAGAATAAAATTATATAAAAGTTTTCCATCATATCATCACATTTATGCAAACAAAAATTCTAAGAATATAAAAAAAATAAAAATCAATTGTTCCAAGTCTGGGGAGATGGCTATGTCTGCAATGTGCTACCATAGCAGCTGTGGTGATCAGAGTATCCAGAGTATCCACATAAGAGTCACATGTGTGGCATCCACCTTAGTGCTGGGAAAAATATATAAAAAACCCCTAAGTGCTTTGAATAAGAGATGATGTCTCAAGAATCATGATGGACTTATCAATGTATTTCAGTTGGAAACTGAGTAAATATTTTAATGGTTTCCTTAAACCAATAATGTTTTTATCTGTAAGTTAATTAGAACAATTTTAAAAATCCCTCTTATTCTAAAAGAAAAAGCTATAATGGAGAATAATATATTAATCTCTGATCTATACTTACACAATGACACACACACACACACACACACACACACACACACATATATATATGTATGTATATATGCTGTTGAAAAACATATATACACACACATACACACCACAAACAACATATAACACATGCACACACACAGAGATAGAGACAGAGACAGAGACAGAGACAGAGACAGAGACAGACAGAGAGAGATATCTGAGTTGAGTTTCAAAACAACAACAACAAAAACGTAGTCAAGATGGAAATGACAAAACAAAACAAGCCTCACTGTCACATATCTCATCATCTGGTTTTGAAAATAAAACCATAAATACTTAAAATTCAAGTGACTAAACATTTATTATTACAGAACAAATAACAAACAATAATAAATTGATCTGCACATAGAAAAGTATAGAGTTAAAAATGTTACACAGGGCCACCAATGGGGGAGCTAGAGAAAATACCCAAGGACCTGAAGGGGGCTGCAACCCTGTAGGTGGAACAACAATATGAACTAACCAGTACCCCCTGAGCTCCTGTCTCTAGCTGCATATGTAGCAGAAAATGGCCTAGTCAGCCATCATTGAGAAGAGAGGCCCCTTGGTCTTGCAAACTTTATATGACCCAGCACAGGGGAAGGCCAGGGCCAAGTAGTGGGAGTGGGTGGGTAGGGGAGCAGGGGCGGGGGAGGGGAATAGGGAACTTTCAGGATTGCATTTGAAATGTAAATAAAGAAAATATCTAATAAAAAATTTTAAAAAAAGTTACAAAACCTTGGAAAGAGAAACAAAATGCGGCCTTCCACTGAATTAGAAGAACAGAATGGTTTAAGTCCAGTGCTCCCCCCCACCCCATGTGCTCTTACATGTGTTTATCCTTCTTTTTAACGTAGCAACCTAACTCTTACTTCCAAAGTTTATATTTACCAGAAAAAAAACTCACTTCCATTTATTGATTGAGGTCATTAATAGAAAAATATGGTTGTTTTAGCTGACAAAGTAAATTTGTGTTAATCAAAATAATGCAAAGATAAACAGAGGTGAGTGCTGGGTCCCCCACTTGCCTCAGAAGGCCTGCCTCCCCTGCCTAGCCTTGTGCTCTCCTGCCATAGCCCCACAGAAATGCTTCAACTACCACAGTCCTTCCTTCACCAGATGAGACTAGTGTCCTGACTCCTCATCTTACTCAGGCCTATGCCAAAGATGTAAAATTTGGTTTCGGATGCTCGAGCCTCAATGATTCAAGGTGTAGTCCTTTTAGCTGATGCTGTAGCTATTACAATAGGGTCAAAGGGAAGAACAGTGATTATGGAATAGAGTTGGGGAAGTCTCAAAGTAACAAAAGATGGGGTCACTGTCTCAAAGTCAATTGATTTAAGGGATAAATACAAAAATATCAAAGCTAAACTTGTTCAGGATGTTGCGAATAACACAAATAAAGAAGCATGCTCTATTGCCAAAGAGGGATTTGAGAAGATCAGTGGAAATCCAGGGAGGGGTGATGTTGGATGTCGATACTGTAATTGCTGCACTTAAGATATAATCCAAACCTGTGACAACCCCTGAAGAAATTGATCAGGTTGCTACAATTTTTACAAATGGAGACAAAGACATTGGGGACATCATTTCTGATACAATTAAAAAGGTTGGAAGAAAGAGTGTCATTATAGTGAAGGATGGAAAACCCCTGAATGATGAGTTAGAAATTATTGAAGGCATGAAGTTTGATAGAAGATAAATTTCTCCATATTTTATTAACACATCAAAAGGTTAAAAGTGTGAATTCCAAGATGCCTACATCTTGTTGAGTGAAAAGAAAATTTCTCGTGTTCAGTCTGCTGTACCTGCTCTTGAAATTGCTAATGCTCATCAGAAACCCTTGGTCATAATCGCTGAAGATTGATGGAGAAGCTCTAAGTGCACTGGTTTAGAACAGGCTAAAAGTTGGTGTTCTGGTGTAATAGTGAAAGCTCCAGGGTTTGGGGACAATAGGAAGAATCACTTTAAAGATATGGCTATTGCTACTGATGGTACGGTGTTTGGAGAAGAGGGGTTGAATCTTAATCTTGAATATGTTCAAGCTCATGACTTAGGAAATGCTGGAGAGGTCATTGTCTCCAAAGATGATGCCATGCTTTTGAAAGGAAAAGGTGACAAAGTTCACACTGAAAAACATATTCAAGAAATCACTGAGCAGCTAGACATCACAACTAATGAATATGAAAAGGAAAAGCTGAACAAATCACTTGCTAAACCTTCAGGTAGAGTAATTGTGTTGAAGGTTGGGGGAACAAGTGATGATGAAGTGAATGAGAAGAAAGACAGAGTTACAGTTGCTCTCAATGCTACAAAAGAAGCTGCTGAAGAAGGCATTTTTCTAGGAGGGAGTTGTGCTCTGCTTAGGTGCATCGCAGCCTTGGATTCAGTAAAGCTTACTGATGAAGATCAGAAAATAGGTATAGAAATTATTAAAAGAACACTTAAAATTCTTGCAATGACGATTGCTAAGAATGCAGGTGTTGAAGGATCTTTGAATAGTTAGGAAAATCCCCAGATTTCCTCAGAAGTTGATTATGATGCCATACTTGGAGATTTTGTGAACATAGTGGAAAAGGGAATCATTGGTCCTACAAAGGTTGTAAGAACTGCCTTAATGGATGCTCCTGGGGTGGCCTTCTTGCTAACTACAGCTGAAGCTGTACTGACAGAAATTCCTAAGGAGAAGGACCCTGGAATTGGTGCAATGGGTGGAATTGGGAGGGGGTATGGGAGGTGGCATATTCTAACTCCTAGAATAGTTCTTTGCCCATATCAATGTATGGTGACAAGAAACTCAGGGCAGATTCCTCATCCATAACTTCAAAGAAGTCACCTGGAGAAAACAACTAAAGAGAAGACTGGCTGATCACTGTAAACATCAGTTCTGGATTTCTTTGATAATATATAATGGTTTACTGCTGTCATTGTCCATGCCTACAGATAATTTATTTTGTATTTTTGAGTAAAGCCATTTGTACATTCCTGATGCTGGGTCTAAGAGCCAAAACCCAGTGATTTCAACTTAAATCACTGAGGCATCTCTACTATTCTGTTAGCATCAGGACTGTGGCATTGTGTCACCACATGAGAAGTTCAGAAGCAGCCTTCTGTGAAGGGTGGGAATGACTGTGTACAAAGTAGATAAGTATCCAATTATGTGACAACCTTTGTGAAACAATTTTTTGTTTAAAGTTCAAGAAAAAAAGAAAAAGAAATACAGCAGTATTCAACCAGTTTGTAAAATAGAATAAACACCAATTTTTCACATACATGGAGTAGCTTACAATTACCTGTGACTTCAGTTCCAGGGAATCTAATGGCCTTTTTCTGTACCAGCAGGATACTTTATTTATATGGACACCTATAGACACACAGGAATACATACATATTATAAATAATAAAATTAAAAATAATATAAATATATTTTCTTTTTTCACCTACCTCACTTATATAGTCATGATATATATAGATGATATAGATAGATATAGATATAGATATAGATATAGATATAGATATAGATATATAGATATATAGATATAGATATGGATGATATAGATATAGATATAGATATGGATTATATAGATATAGATATAGATATAGATATAGATATAGATATAGATATAGATATAGATATAGATATAGATATAGATATAGATATAGATATAGAGATAGAGATATATAGATATAGATATAGATATATAGATATATAGATATAGATATGGATGATATAGATATAGATATAGATATAGATATAGATATAGATATCCAGCTAATGGTAACCATTGATCTGAAATGCAGATGAGACTTTGTCTTGAATGGTGTATGGCAAAATAATGGGAACAGACACAGTATGACTGCCACCATATTTGCAAAGTTATAAAGATATATATTATATAAATTATTTTTTTTAATTCAAAAAGGCGAGATTAAAAAAAAAAAGCTTGAAAAAAGAGAATTTTCAAGCTACTGTCACTTTGAAGAAAAAAAATCTAGGTTTTATCCAGAATGCCACATAGGAAATGAAATTGAGACAGCATCTTCCTGAAAATACTCTCCAAATTAAAGTTCATGATACTAGAAAAGCCTGTTTGGTATCATGATGCCATTGTAAAACTCTTTCATATATGATGCTTACCGCCTTCTCTTGTCATTTTTTTTTCTTTTAGGTCTATTTACAGGTAATATTTATATTCAAGGAACTAATATTTAAACCAAAGAACAAAGACAAATACATTAGAAGATTATGCAAGCAATAGCACAATGTCATATTTAAGTGATTGAGAACCACTCAAGCAGAATGTCAGAAAGATTCACAATAGTTTTGCTAGAAAACTAGTTGCCTATAATAAAAATATACAGCCCTGGACACATATCCCATTAAAATGTAAATAGACAGAGACACCAATATGTTCCTTCTAAACTTTTTCATAAAAATTTAGCTATACTTTATGACACTCTAAGCAGGATGCTAAAGTTAAAATTGTCTTGCTGAACATCTGCATTGTGATTACTTGAAGGTTTAGAATTTGATGCCAGAAGAGATTCAACTCTTACACAGAGACCCATCTGGAAGAAAGTGATGGTGAGTTTTAATCTTTATGCTATGCATCAAATACTACTAAATCAGATTCAGAACTGCACAATGTGTACATTCATTCAGACCAAGTTAGAAAAACTAAAAATAAAGGAGAACATCATGTAGTCACATGAGATGTGGTGGAGTAGGCAACTGTCTCATATTCTATAGTGTCTATCTGGTAGACATTTCATCATAACAAACAGAAGATTGCTTCTACAGAGGTAACATTGATCTTATGGAGTGTAGGAGAATGTGATGGTTTCTAAAATCAGGCTGCAAGTAATGTGCCATGAGATGAAATCTGTGTTCCTTCAGCCATTGTCACATGAGTGACAAGACTCTTGCTTCGTAACTGTTCCAAGAACTTTTTTTTCTTTGAAATCAAATGTAACAAGTGTAGCTGTCTTGTATTGAGTTTTACAAAAGATCTCACAATAATGGATAATATCACAGACATATGAGATAGTCAACAATGTTCTTGACTCTTGTTTTCAGTAATGGAAAAAAAAGAGGCCTTAAAATTTAAATAATAAAAATTACATTACAAAGTTTTTATTACTAAGATTTTCAGTTTGCAGGAAGGATGGACGTTTGGTTTCCTTGTGGAGTATCACCTGTAAATCTTTGAGATCATTCTTTAGTTCTCTGAATGAATTCCCTTGTTTAGGTTACAGATGTGGTGCTACGGAGATTTACATAATTGTCATCATATTACTGACTGGAAATAACATTCCCCACATTTAAGGTCCAATTAATAACTCCTTTTAACATATATTATATTATTTATGGTGTTTTCATTCACTTTTCAGTTGCTTTCAAAGCCTTTCACTGACATTTCAGTGATACTTATATTTTATAGGGTGGTCTAGAGACACATTTCCAGTTTTCTCTTTGGGATATTGTTTTCTCCCCATTTTCCCTCTTGCCTCCTCCTTTCTCTTCTTCCCTTTCCTTCTTATCTCCTTTGTTCCGTTTATTCTGCTTTGTATGTTGCATCATTATACCTGATAAAACCCTGCCATTCTATCCTATTCCAAACTATTTTAATCCCTTATGTACTTTTTCTCTTTCTTCTCTCTTTACCCTAACACATTTATAATCATTAAAAAATGCTGGATTAAACCTTTAGTGGATTATATACTCAAATTTTCACATTGTGTAAATCATCACTCTCTTGCTCCTTGAGTTGAGACCTATGCAGAATTTATATCCTTAACCTTCAATAATTTAATATTGTTTATAATGAAATCTTCCATAAACATATGCATTTGAACACTTACCAAAACACTAGTTGATTGATGGTTCATATGCAATAAAATATCTGATTTGAATGGCTAATTCCTTTTCAAGTTTCTCAAAATATTTTAGTTTTTTTGTACTAAATCTTTAAAATAACCAGTAATTTTCCAGAAAATTGTGCAGTCAAGGAAATCAAGACAAATGGCTTAACTTTAAAATATGATTATTAGTCATTTAAAAAATATTCTTATTCATCCCTTATGACACTGAATTACTAATATATTCTTTTGTTTTAATTTTCATATAAAAATATTAAGCAATGCCCTGGAATGCAAAGAAAATGATGAAACACCACATGCAATCTTATGGGACACAATGAAAGCACTACTAAGAGGAAAATTCATAGCACTGAGTATCTTGGTAAAGAAACTAGAGAGATATTACACTAGCAACCTAACAGTACATCTGAGAGCTCTAGAACACAAAGAAATAAACACACCCAAGAGGAGTAAACTTCAGGATATAGTCAAACTCAGGGCCAAAATAAACCAAACAGAAACAAATGGAATGAAATATAGATTCATGTAGCAGAAGATGACCTAATCGGCCATCAGTGGGAATAGAGGCTCCTTGGTCCCCCAAACTCTATATGACCCAGCACAAGGCAAGGCCTGGGCCAAGTAGTGGGAGTGGGTGGGTAGGGGAACAGAGGTGGGGGGAGGGGTATGGGAAACTTTCGGGATAGCATTTGAAATGTAAATAAAGAAAATAAAAAAAAAACAACAACAAAAAAAATAAACAAACAAACAAAAAAGAAATATAGATTCAATAAAACCAAACCCTGATTATTTGAGAAAGTAAACAAGATAGATAAACCTTTAGCCAGACTAACCAAAGCAAATTTACTGAAGAGTAGACTGCAGGAAGTAATCAAACTCAGGGCTGAAAGTCCTATACTCAATTAAACTGGAAAATCTGCCTTGAAATGGACAATTTTCTATACAGATACAGGTACCAAAGTTAAATCAGGATCAGATGAACCATCTAAACAGTCCCATATTCCCTAAGGAAAGAGAAGTCATTGGTTGGGAAAGACATTTCCCAACCAAAACAGCCCAGGGCCAGGTGACTGTAGTGCAGAATTCTACCATACCTTCAAAGAAGATTTAATACCAATATTGTTCAAAATATTATATAAAATAGAAAGAGAAGGAACACTAGCCATTCATTCTATGAAGCCACATATATTCTGATACCTAAACCACACAAGGACACACACACACAAAGAAAATTTCAGAAAAATGTTCAATAAAATTCTTGCAAATGGAATACAAGGACATATAAGGATAATAAGTCAAAGGGTCCATATGATGATGCCTTAATCCACCTGGGAGGGAGAATAAAGTGATTAAGGGGTAGGGGTGAGGGGTAGAGGGAGGGAAGGACCTAGGTGAGAAAGGAGACAGGGAGGGAAAGGGGGGATATTTCAGGTATTGTGGGGGAACAGGACTGAAACCCTGAGGGCCAGTAGAAAAAAATGGAAACAGGCAAACTCAGAAGTTAAGAAGTGGCAGAAGAGGTATCCCTTTAGAATATACCTGAGACCTAGTAGATGAGAGACATTCAGAACTTAAAGGGGGGGACTTTAAACGAAATCTTCTACAGTGGGGAGAGGGAACTTGTAGAGTACACCTCCAGTAAAAAGACAGGATATCAAGTGGAGGGGTGGTGTTGCAATTTCAATTAAAAATGGCCATCTTCACAAAGGCAATCTATAGATTCAATGAAATCCCCATCAAGAATCCTACTGAATTTTTCACAGAGACAGAAAGAGCAATTCTCCAATTTATTTGGAACAACAAAAGAAAAACCCAGGATAGTGAAAACTATTCTCAACAATAAAAGAACTTTGGATTCTGGGGGAATCACCATCCCTGACCTCAAGCTCTTCTATAGAGCAATAGTGATAAAATTCACATGGCATTTGTACAGATACAGGCATGTAGATTAATGGAATAGAATTGAAGATACAGAAATGAATTCACGCACCTACAGTCACTTGATCTTTGACAAAGTAGCTAAAAGCATCCAGTGAAAACAAAGACAGCATATTCAACAAAAGATGCTGGCTTAAGTGGAGGGCACCATGTAGATGAATGCAAATCAACCCATTATTATTTCCTCATACAAAACTCAATTTCAAGGACCTCCACATATGACCAGATACACTGAATCTAATGGAAGAGATAGTGGGGAAGATCCTCGAAAACATGGGCACAGGAGAAAATTTCCTGAACAGAATACCAATGCCTTATGCCAGAAGATCAAAAATAGACAAATGGGATGTCATAAAGTTGCAAAACTTCTGTAAGGCAAAGGACACTGTCAACAGTAAAGAATGGCAACTCACAGATTGGGAAAAGATTTTTACCCACCATAAATCCCTTAGAGGGCAATATCCAAAATATACAAAGCACTCAAGAAATTAGATTCCAGAGAACCAAATAGCCTTATTAAAATTGGTGTACAGAGCTAAACAGAGAATTCTCAACTGAGGAATCTTGAATGAATGAGAAGCAGTTAAAGAAATATTCAATGTCCTTAGTCATCAGGGAAATACAAATCAAAACTAACCTGAGATTCCACCTCACAATAGTCAGAATGGTTAAGATCTAAAACTCAGGTGACAGCAGACACTGGCAAGGATGTGGAAAACGAGGAACATTTCTCCATTGCTTGTGGGATTGCAAACTGGTACAACTATTCTGAAAATCAGTCTGGCAGTTCCTCAGAAAGTTGGAAATAATACTACCAGAGTACCCAACTATACCACTCCTGGGCACATACAAAAAAGATGCTCTAAAATATAACAAGGACACATGCTCCACTGTCATGGACTGGCCTCAGTCAGCTCCCCTTAAACTGAGAGAGAAATCAGGGTCCCGGACCAGGTGGGCAGGAAGTAGGCGGTGAAAAGTGTGACAAACAGACACAGATGCAAGGGAGTGTTGTACTCTGAATGTAATTTTGTCAAAGCAAGCATCAGACTTATAATACCAAAGAAAAACAATAAAGCTAGGAGAATACATCCACCAAGATACATCAAGATACATAATGGTTCTTTACACAAAACAAAGAAAATGCATACATGAAAAGCTAGGGGGAGCCAGGCAGTGTTTACAACTGAGATAGGAACAACCCTATCTAAGATCAGCTAAACACAGGAGCCAGGTAAATGGGCTGATACAATGCTAGTCTATTTTTAAACCCACTACCAGGGGTCCCTCAGTAAATACCTGATTATGGTTTTGCTCTGGGCCTAGTGAAAAACATGCACCAGGGAATTCCATTCTACTAACCCTTTCATGAATAATACTTCAATTCCTTTTAAAATCATAACTCACCTACTTCCTAGACCATTGTAAATTCCTGTGTATGGGAATGACTTGGCTGTTATTCTAAGTATTTACTATGTAGACTAGCCCTGAGATTACTAGCTCTATTCAAGTAAATTGTAATGCTTGATTTCTTTCACTGTCTCCCTTACAATACTAGAGGTAATTCTGAATGTTACAGAATAGGTAACATTCTTACTGAATTCCAAGCCCAGGGTCAGCTCAAGGACTGCCTAGGACATTGGAACACTGGTGGAGGCTAATCTAATTTAGCTATCAATCCTTAGAGGCACTTATAATAAAACAATACTTGAAAGAAAGCACAAAAATTCACACATCGGACTAACGCAGGGACAGGTTTGGAGCACTTGTTTTACAGGATGACACGGTTCTAGGAGACTAAGTTTCTGTGAACTTTTTGTCTCTGGACTGCATCCAAGCTCCTAGGCCTCTCACACTAGTCACTACTGGAGTGGGTATGGTACCCTACCATGTTTATAGCAGCCTAATTTTTAATAGCCAGAAGCTGGAAACAACCCAGATGTCCCTAAATGAGAGAATAGATAAAAGGTAGTACATTTACACAATGGAGTACTACTCAGCCATTAAAAACAATGACTTTATGAAATTNTCAGGCAAATGGATAGAACTAGAAAATATCATCCTGAGTGAGGTAACACAGTCACCAAATAATACACCTGATATGTACTTACTGGTAAATGAATATTAGGAAAAAAAAACCTCAGAATACCAATGATACAACTTAGAGGCCTTCATATGGAAACCAAAATGTGATTGCCTCAGTCGTACTTAGAAGGGGGAAGAATTATGGGAGGTAGAGGGTGGACAGGACTCAGTAGGAAAAGAACAGTGGCAGAGGAAAAGAAGGAGGCAGAGTCAGGCGTAGGAGGAAACAGGGAAGATGTACAGAGTCAAAAAATTGAACAGAAGTGTGTAGCAATGAGGGATAGGGAACTGGGTAGCCAACAAAAGGTTCCAGATACCAGCAAAACAAGAGGCTTCCAGGACCCAATAAGAATGACATAAGCTGAAATACCCAACAAAGGGAAGAGAGAACCTATAGAGACCATATCTAGATGTTAGGCAAGGACCCTATTTAAGGATGGGGCCACCCACCCTTCTCAAAATTGAAACCCAGAATTGCTCTGTCTAAAGGAAATACTGGGACAGTCAAGCAGAGACTGAAGGAAAGACCATCCAGTGGCTAGCTCACATGGGGGTCTATCCCATATGCAGCCATCAAACCCAGACACTATTGCTAATGCCAAGAATTGCTTGCTGACAAGAGCTCCAAGGGACTAATCCAACAACAAAGAATACACATGAAGGGACCCATGGCTCTAGCTGCATAAATAGCAGAGGATGGCTTTGTCTGGTATCTGTAGGAGGGGAGGCCCTTGGTACTCTGAAGGATTGAAGTCCCAGTGTAAAGTAATGTTAGGGGGTTGGGCCAGAGTGGGCAGATGGGTGGGGGAGCATCCTCATGGAGGTAGGGGGAGGAGGGTGCAATGAAGGAAACCAGGAAGGGGGCTTATATTTGAAATGTAAAGAAACAAAATAACCAATAAACATTTTTAAAATATGTGTTAAAATACCAACAATAACAATATAATAATAATAAACTGTGACCCAGTATTGCTCCTGTCAAAAACAAAACAAAACAAACAAAAAACAAACAAAAAACCAATCAACCAACCAAACAAACAAACAACTAATAGCAAAACAAAAACCCTGCAGGGACAAAAGTGGAGAGCCTGAGAAAAAGGAGGTCCAGTGACAGATCCAAATTGGGATCCAGTTCAAGGGGAGGTCCCAAAGCCTGACACTATTACTGATGCTATGGCATGGCTACAGATAGGAGCCTCAAATGACTGTCCTCTGAGGGGCCCAAGGGCAGCTGAAAGAGTTAGATGCAGATACTTAAATCCAACCAATGGAGACAGAAGCAGGAGACCTCTGTTGTTACATTAGGGAAAACCTGAAAGAGGTTGAGGAGGAGAGCAACCCTACAGGAACACCAGCAGTCTCCAATAATCTGGTCCTCTGTCACTGAGCCACCAACCAGGTAGAACTGGGTAGTAGATATATGCCCTCTGACACAAATACAGCAGATGATTGCCTAGTCTGGCACCAGTGAGAGAAGATACACTTACCCCTCCAGAGATTTGAGGCCCCAGGGAGTGGGGAGATCTGGTGGGATGGGGATGGGGAGTGGGGACATCCTCTTGGAGACCAGGGGTAGAGGGGTAGAGGAGGGGGGAGGAGGTATGAGATGAGGAACTGTCAGAGGGTAGACTGGGAGGGGGATAAAAACTATTCTCTAAAATGGATTAAAGAATTTTTTAAAAGTTTTTAAACTTAGGGTTAAATTTTATTTTTTATAGTCCAATAAGTCCTTTATTTCTCCATTCAAAAAGATAATATTAAACAATGCAAAATTATTTATTTGACTAATTTCACATGAACCAAAGCAAATAGTATTACAATAGTCACTTAAATGAATATTCTTTTATTTTGCTTTATAAAATATGCAGTTAAAATGGATTACATATTATTCAACAAATACTTTGACATTCTCAAATATTTTTATATATTGCTAGAAATCATTTATTCTAAAACTATTAATAAAACAAATTAGAAATTGGCTTTGAATCATTAGCATTTGCTTTCACTGAACTACTGTCAAAATTAAGAAGTCACATAGAGTAAGAATACATTCTAACTTTATATCATAAATAGCAATTCGTTATATCATATATATTCAAATTCCACAAATGGATTTTTCCGTTGTTAGCAATGTTTGCAACAGAAGATATGAAGGGCCATGATATATGAGGGGTAACATTGCTCATTTAAAGGTATAACTGGGTAAGGGAAAGTTCTACCCTCAGTATGAATACCATTGGAACAAGAATTAAAAGAGGGTAATGATACTGGTCTTGATAATTATTTTTGCCTCCACAGTTTGATAGATGAGAGCTTAAGTCCCTACTGTGGTCTAACCAACATTGTAATTGTATCCAATCTTGATATAAAATGACAGAAATCTATTCAAGCCTATAGGGTCTTTGTGGTATTCACATTTAACCCAGTCAGTCGAAAATATAATAAGTCAATTTTCCTCCTATTTCCATTGCAGCATTAAGTAAAATGGTTATTCCTTAATGGAAACTATGATAGCTTTAATATATTTCACAAACACTATTTTATTTTCAAAATCTATCTCTCAAAATGGTGATGTTTTAGTGTTTGATATAATCCATATTTTGTTAGGGAGTACCACTAGCATTCGTGGACTAATATAGTTACCATAGCAACAGATAATAAATAAGGTGGATATCTAATGCCCTCTTGCATAATCTATTTTTCTCCATCTTCTTACATGGAATGATACATAATCAAAGAAATAAAATCACCTGTTCATGTTTTCTTGATTTACTAAAAACCTAAAGATACAGATATTAGGTAATGTTTTTTATAAATTACTTTCTACAGAAAGTTCAAAATGTATTCTTTCTGAAACTAAGGCACATTAAACACATTACTTCATTAAGAAATTATGTTACATATATAGGACTTGAAGAAAGGTTTTTAAAAAGGACTATTACAATAGATTATCCTATTGACAGTATCCTTAGCCTTACAGAAGCTTTGCAATTTTATGAGGTCCCATTTATCAATTGTTGATCTTAAGGCATAAGGCATTGGTATTCTGTTCAGGAAATTTTCTCCTATGCTCCTGTTTTTGAGGATGTTCCCCACTATCTCTTCTTTTAGATTCAATGTTTCTGGTTTTAAGTGGATATCCTTGAGCCACTTGGACTTGAGCTTTGTATGAGGAGATGAGAATGGAACAATTTGCTTTCTTCTACATGCAGACTGCCAGATGAATCAGCACCATTTGTTGAAAATGCTGTCTTTTTTCCACGGTATGGTTTTAGTTCCTTTGTCAAAGATCAAATGACCATAGGTGTATGGGTTCATTTCTGGGTCTTCAACTCTATTCCATTGATCTACATGCTGGTCTCTGTACCAATATCATGTGAATTTTATTACTATTGCTCTGTAGTAGAGCTTGAGGTCAGGGGTGGTGATTCTCCCAGAATCCAAAGTTCTTTTATCTTTGAGAATAGTTTTCACTATCCTGGGCTTTACTTTTATTGTTCCAAATGATTTGAGCATTACTCTTTCTAAGTCTACGAAGAATTGAATTGTAATTTAATGGGAATTGCACTGAATCTGTAGATTGCTTTTAGTAAGATGGTCATTCTTATTATATTAATCCTGCTAATCCAAGAGCATGGGAGATCTTTCCATCTTCTGAGATTTTCAATTTCTTTCTTAAGGATCTTGAAGTTTTTGTCATATAGATCTTTCACTTGCTTGGTTAGAGTCACACCAAGATATTTTATGCTATTTGTGACTATTGTAAAAGGTGTTGTTTCTCTACTTTCTTTCTCAGCTCATTTATCCTTTGATTAGAGGAAGGCTACTGATTTGTTATAGTTAATTTTATATTCAGCCACTTTGTGGAAGTTGTTTATCAGGTTTAGGAACTCTCTTGTAGAATTTTTGGGGTCACCTATGTATAGTATATCATGTGTAAATAATGGTATCTTGACTTCCTCCTCAATTTGTATCCTTTTAATCTCCTTTTTTTTTCCCCAATTGCTCTGGCTAGAGCTTTGAGTACTATATTGAAAACATAGGGAGAAAGTGGGCAGCCTTGTCTTATTGCTGCTTTTAATGGGATCACCTTGAGTTTCTCTTCATTTAGTTTGATATTGGCTCTTAGTTTGTTGTACATTTCTTTACATTTAGATATGTACCTTTAATTTTTGATCTCCCCAAGATTTTATTCAAAGGACACTCTCAATAGGTCAAAACAGCAACCCACAGATTGGGAAAAGATCTTTATCAACTCTACGCCCGACAGAGGATGAGTATCCAAAATATACAAATAACTCAAGAAGTTATAATCCAGAAAACCCAATAACCCTATTAAAAATGGAATACACAACTAAACAGAGAATTCTCAACTGAGAAAGCTCACATGCCTGAGAAGGACTTTAAGAAATGTTCACCATCCTTAGTCATCAGAGAAATGCAAATCTAAACTATCCTAAGATTCTACCTCAAACCAGTCAGAATGGCTAAGATCAAAAACACAGTAGACAGCAGATGCTGGAGAGGATGTGAAGAAAGGGGAACACTCCTCCATTGCTAGTGGGACTGCAAACTGGTACAGACACTCTGGAAGTCAGTCTGGCAGTTCCTCAGAAAATTGGACATAGTAATACCCAAGGACCCTGATATACTACTCCTGGGCATATACCCAAAAGATAACATAAAGCAAGCACACATGCTCCACCGTGTTTATAATAGCATAATTTGTAATAGCCATAAGCTGGCAAAAAACAAATGTCCCCAAATGAGAGAATGGTTACAGAAAATGTGGTACAGTTACACAATCAAGTACTACTCAACCATTAAAAGCAATGACTTCATGAAATTCACAGGCAGGTTTATGGAACTAGAAAATATCATCCTGTGTGAGGTAAATGAACAGAAATGAACTCACATTATGTACTCACTGATAAGTGGATATTAGCCACAAATCTCTCAATATCTATGATACAACCCACAGAACATACGGAGAAAGGAAGACCCTGGTGTAGATGCTTCAGTCCTGGATAGGGCAGCAACTGATTGATCATGGGAGGTAGAGTGAAGGGGGAACCTAGGAGGGAGGGAGGAAGGGGAAGAAATAGTGGGGGCAGTATCATGTACTGGAGGGGACAGGAGAGAGGTACAGAGGGTCAGGAAATCAATAAAAATATGTAGCATTGGGTGATGAGGAACTGAATATAACCACTGGAGGATCCCAGATGGCAGGGAAAGGAGAGGCTTGTGGGGTGGGGCCACATACCCATCTCAAAGATCTTAATCCAGAAATGTTCCTGTCCAAGAATGAACAGAAAGAAAGAAATGGAGCAGAGACTGAGGGAAAGGCCATCCAGAGACTGCCCCACCATGAGATCTATCCTGTCTGTGGACAACAAACCCACCTGACACGGTTGCATTTACCAAGAGGAACTTGCTGACAAGTGTGTATGGCTGTTCCTTGGGAGGTTTAGCCAGCAACTCGCAAATACAGATGATGCTTAGAACCAACCATCATCCTGAGTTCAGGGACCTTGGTGGGAGATCTGGCAGGAATGTAGGAACCGAGGGTCATTGCACCCCCATAGGAAGAACAATATCAGCTGGTCAGTCCACCCAGTGCTCCCAAGAATTAGACCACAAACCAAGAACTATACAAGGAGAGAGCAATGGCTCCAGAGGCACAGAGAGCAGAGAATGGCCTTGTCTGACATAAATGGAAGGGGAGGCCCTTGGTCCTGTAGAGGTGTTATGCTCCAGCATAGTGGGCTTGTGGAGGGGAAATCAGGAAGTGGAATTTCATTTGAGATGTAAATGAATGAAATGATTAATAAAAAAGATAGATTATTCTTATTTGGATGTATATTGTCTCATTTCTATTTAGAAGAAGAACACTTATTGAATATGCAATAAGATATATTTCTGTTGATTAGTCAGAACTCCAAATTCTTACTTGATTTAGATTTGCAAGTCTTAAAGCAGAAATTGAGAAAAATAGAATAAATATATATGAATAAGGGAAGTTTATTAATAATAGATACAAAAATTATAATAAGACTTTGGTTGAGAATTCTAGTGCTCATATTTGAAATAACACTAATCACATTTGCATTTTCAAAGTATGAAACAAAAATTCATACATTATACACAAGGGTTGAAGAAACAAAATCATTATTCATAATGATGAAGAGTACTGTCAGAAAATACTCCAAGGACCCTATTATATTTAAAATTCAGTTATATCCATGATGGTTGTAGAAAGAAATGTACTTATATACATGAATAAAGGTACAATTTAAGTATTCTGATTTTATTATTCTGGGATTCATTTAAGAAATAAATGAAGGATGATATATAAGTATTTATTTGCATGTTTCTACATCCAATTAAACAAGTCCCATTTATTGTTCCTTGAAGATCTTCTTCTTTTTCCATTTTATGACTTTGGCTTCTTTGTCACAAATCAAGTCTCCATAGTTGTGTTGCTTCATTTCTGTGTCTTCAAATCAATTTCACTGACCATCCTGTATGTTTCTATACCAATACTATGCATATTTTATTACTATTGCTCTACAGTACAGCCTAAAGTAGGCAATGGTGATATCTCCAGAATTTCTTTTATTGTACAGGTTTGTTTTATCTATCCTGTTTTGTTTTATTTTTCCATATGAAGCTGAGAATTGTTCTTTTAATGTCTGTAAAGAATTGTTTTTGAATTTGAGTGAGAATTGTATTGAATCTGTAGACTGCTTTTTGTGAGAGGGTTATTTTCTCTATATTAATCTTACCAATTGATTTATGAACATGACCATCTTTCCATTTTCTGATATTTTCTTCATTTTTTTCTTCAAATTCTTGAAGTTCTTGTCATACAGACTTTCACTTGCTGAATAGATCCATATTTATTACCCTGCACAAAACTCAAGTCCAAGTGGATCAAAGACCTCATCTCAAAACACTAAATCTAATAGAAGAGAAAGGAGAGAATAGCTTTTAACTCATTGGTACAGGAAACAACTTCCTGAACAAAACACCAATAGCTCAGACACTAAAATTAAGAATTAATAAATGGTACCTCTTGAAATGTAAAAGTTCCATAAGTCAAAGGACACTGTTAATAGAAATTCATGACAAGTTAGAGACTGGAAAAAAGATCTTTACCAATTCCACATGTTACAGGGGTTAATATTAAAAATATATAAAGAAATCATGAAGTTACATACCAACAACCTAAAAACCCAATTAAAAATAAGGTACAGAGCTAAACCTAGAATTATCAACACAGAAACCTTGAATGTCTGAAAAGCACTTGGAATGTTCAATATCCTCAGTCATCAGTAAAATGCAAATCAAAATGACTCTGATATTTCACCCTACACCCATCAGAATGGCTAAGATCAATAAAACAAATGACAGCACATTTAGCTGGGTATATGCAAGGGCAACACTCTCACAATGCTGGTGGGAGTACAAACTTGAGCAATCACTCTGCAAAGGAATGCAGCAGTTTCTCAGAAAATTGGGAATAGTTCTGCCTCAAGACCTAGCTATATAACTCCTGGGCACATACCCAAAAGATGCTACCCCATCCCACAAGGACATTTCCTTCATATCTTAATAGCAGCTTTATTCATATTAGCTAGAAATTGGAATCAACCTAGATGTCACTTACCTGATGAAAAGAAAATGTAGTTCATTTACATTATGGAAAATGACTCAGCTATTAAAAACAGGGACAGCATAAATTTGGCAGGCAAATGGATGGAACTAGGAAATATCATCCTGAGTGAGATAACCCAGTCCCAATAGGACATGCATGGTATGTACTCAGTTGTAAGTGCATATTAGCCATAAAGTACAGGATAACCACATAATAATCCACAGACCCAAAGATGCGAAATAACAAAAGTGGTCAAAGGGAAGATGATTGGATGATTTAATATTTCTCAAAAGGTGAAATAAAATAGATATGAGAGGTGTATAGCGGATTAAACTGAGGAGGACTGAAAATGGGGATAGGATCAGGGCAGGGGATCAATCAGGTGTAGGAAGAACAGAAGCAAGATAATAGAAATCTGTGGTGGTCCAAGGGGTAGCAACTCCAGAACATGCCAAGACCTTGGATATGGGGATGCCTTAGGGAGGGAAGACTGTCTGAGACTGCTAGCAGTAGGGGATTCGGATCTTAAGAGTAGCCACTTCCTGTAAACAGGTAAGACTCCCAGTGAAGTGATATAGTCAGCAACCCACCCACAAAATTGTTGATCCAAAATGTGACCTGCCTATAGGATATGAAGGAACAAAATTAGAGCAGAAATTTGAGGGAATGGCCAACCAATGGCTGGCCCAAATTAAGACCTATTCCATGGACAAGTACCAATCCTCGATACTATGACTCTGTTATACTTGCAGACAAGAGCCTAGCCTAACTGTTTTCTGAGAAGTTCTATCTAGCAGCCAATCGAAACAGATTGAGACCCACAGCCAAATATATGATAGAGATCTGGGAGTCCTGTAGAAGAGTTTGGGACAAGATTAAGGAACCTGAAGAGGATATGGAGCCCACAGGAAGACCTGCAGGGTAAACTAATCTGAATCCTTGGGGGCTCCTAGATAAAACCAAGCAAAGAGTAAGAATGGACTAGGCCTAGGCCCCTGAGCAGGACTGGCAGATATGCAGTTTGATCTTCATGAGGATCCTCCACAACTGGAGTGGAGCTCTTCCTCCATCCATTGACTGCCTATGGATCCTGTTTCCCTAACTGGTCCTCCTTGTCTGGTCTCACTGGAAAAGGATGCACATAGTCTTGTACTGGCTTGATGTGCCTGCTGATTGGGACTGAGAGATCTTCCCCTTCTCAGAGAAGGGGATGGGAAAACTGAGGGTGAACCTGGGAGTGACTTGGAGAAGATGGGGGGGTGCTGATTAGGGATGTAAATTAAATAAATTAATGACAAAAAGAAAGAAAGAAATGGAAGATAATGCAAAGTCTGGATCAATCTGGATGGTTATCTAGAAACTAAATAGTTTTGATTTGTTTATTTACTTTTTAAGAGTTTGTTTAAAATATTACCTTTAATGAAGGCCACTTCAAATATAATGCCACAGATTAGGAGATAATTTCTAAAAGGGTGACTTTTAAAAACATAAAGGTAATCTTGAGAGTTTTTTCTTATTTACCAAACTATGTTAGAACATATTTGCTAAAGATGAAGGTTGTTTTTAATATGACTTAGCTATGACCTCAGAGATGATATTTAATGAAGGAGTAGCCATGCTTTTCAGTAGTGTGGACCCTGTCAGTGTCTACGGCATCTCCTCTTGGCAGCAAAGACAGAAAATGCATCATGTATTGTTCACACATGGCCTGTACCCTGATTGGAATCTGCTGTTCTCTGGGCATCAATCCTTACAGAAGGGCTCCCATTCTTCCAAAGTGCAGGGATAAGCTGGATTTATTTATGTATAAAAAACGAAAGAAAAAGAAAGCAAAAAAGAAAATAAATTTTTAGGAGGAAGAGGAAAGAAATGAAAATATTGTTAAATTTTCTTTTCATATTAAAAACCATATAAATATCCATAATTTTAGTTGGTTCCAACCACATCATAAAATTAATTCTCTAACTTTATTTAATAAGGTAAATTTGAAAGGATCCTGAAATATGGATTCTCTTGAATTGCATACCCATCACTACATGCACTTCTATACTAGCCAAATCTATAGAGAATATACATAATGTGACATCCTGGGAAAGAAATTGACTGTGGCTATGATCATTATATTCTAAAGAAGAACATGTTTAAATGCAAATGTAGCTTGAAAATTTGCTGTGTAATAAGTGTAGCAGAACCTAAGAAAATATCCCTAAGTATATAGTATCTAAGCAAAAACTTATAGTTTAAAAAAGAAAAAATAACTGAAAATATAATATTTTTATTAAATGATTCTGTTTTCCTTATATATAAGATAATGTAAAAATAGAATATTCCAGAATTTCATTCATTTATATTGATAAGGATAATTTAATAGTAAGAGAGTAGAACACAATATTTTGCATAAAAGTCTGCAGCTGAAGGGATGTATTATATCATTACCTACATTTGAGAGGTGAGGGGGAAAAAAGGACACAAATTACTGCTCAAAAAGCCTTGGTATTCTATTTCATCACTGTGCTTTTTCAAGTGAAATCTGGGGAGTCTGGTGACTCTTGTATGGCAAGACTACCAAAACTAGCATCGTTTACTAAGGACAAGCTGAGTCCCAGCACCTAAATTTAGAAGATAGTTCAAAATTGTTACAATGATTTACTTAATATAAAAAAGTGCAGAGATATATTAATTGTGTTTCTATTGTATATTTAGTATAGACATTCACTTATATCCCAGGAAAGACTAAAACCTTTTGCTTTATATACAAATAATGATTCCACCTTCATAATATCTTTATTGGATATTTTACTTACATTTCAACTGTTATACCCTTTCCAGGTTTCCCTCTGGTAAACCACTATCCCATCCCCCTCTCCCTCTTTCTATGTGGGTGCTCTCACACACCCCACCCACTCCGAACTCCCTGCCCTAGCATTCCACTATAGTGGGGCATTGAGAAGATCTTCTCCCATTGATGCCCAATAAGGCCTTCCTCTGCTACATATGTGGCTGGAGTCATGGGTCACTCCAAGTAAATTCTTTGTTTGATGGTTTAGTCCCTGGCAGCTCTTGGAGTGTCTAGTTTGTTGATGTTGTTTTTCCTATGGGGCTGTAAATCCCTTCAGCTCCTTCACTCCTTTGTTTAACTCCTCTATTGGGGACATCTTACTCAGTCCAGTAGTTGGCTCTGAGCATCTGCCTCTGTATTTGTCAGGCTCTGGTCTTGTAAGAAGGACTGAAGCATCTGGTCTTCCTTCTTGAGCTTCATGTGATCTGTTAATTTTATCTTGGGTTTTCTGAGCTATGGGGCTAATTAATATCCACTTATCAGTGAATGGATATCATATCTGTTCTTTTGTGACTGAGTTATCTCAATCAGGATGACGTTTCTAGTTCCATCCATTTGCCTAAGGATTTTATGACATCATTGTTTTTGATAGCTGAGTAGTATGGGATTGTGTAGATGTATCACATTTTCTATATCCACTGGTGTTTTGTTCAGGAAATTTTCCACTGTGCCCATGTGCTCAACTCTCTTCCCTACTTTCTTTTCTATTAGTTTCAGTGTATCTGGAGTTATGTTGAGATCTTTGATCCATTTGGACTGGAACTTTGTACAAGGCAATAAGAATAGATGGATTTGCATTGTTTTGCATGCTAACAGCTAGTTGAGTCCACATCATTTGTTGAAAAGCTGTCTTTTTGCCACTTAATGGGTTTAGCTCCTTTGTCAAAGATGAAGTTACCATAGGTGTGTGGGTTCATTTCTGGTCCTTCAACTCTGTTTCTTTGATCTACCTGCCTGTTACTGGACCAATACCATGCAGGGTTTTTTGTTGTTGTTGTTGTTTTTTGTTTTGTTTTGTTTTGTTATGTTTTTCACTATTGCTCTGTAGTAAAGCTTGAGATCAGGGATGGTGATTCCCCCAGTTCTTGTATGAGGTTCAATGTGTGCTTTGAGGTTTAGTAAAGTTTCCTTTACAAATGTGGTTGCCTGTGCATTTGGAGCATAGATGTTCAGAATTGAAAGTTCTTGGGAGAATTTTGCTTTGATGTGTGTGAAGTGTCCTTCCTTATTCTTTTTGATAACTTTTGGTTGAAAGTTGATTTTATCTGACATTAGAATGGCTACTCCAGCTTGTTACTTGGGACCACTTGCTTGGAGAATTGTTTTTCAGCCTTTTACTCTGAGGTAGTGTCTGTCTTAGTCACTGAGGTGGGTTTCCTGTATGCAACAAAACGTTGGGTCCTGTTTACATATCCTGTCTGTTCGTCTATGCCTTTTTATTGGTGAATTGAGTCCATTGATATTAAGCGATATTATGGAAAATAAGATTGTTGCTTCATGTTATTTTTGTTGTTAGAGGTGGAATAATGTTTTTTGTTTTGTTTTGTTTTGTTTTCTTGTGGCTGTCTTCTGTTTGGTTTATTTGAAGAAGATTTTTTGTTTGTTTGTTTGTTTTTCCTAGGGTGTAGTTTCCCTCCTTGTGTTGGAGTTTTCCATTTATTATCTTTGAAGGGCTGGATTTGTGGAGAGGTAGCATATAAATTTGTTTTTGTCATGGAATATGTTGCTTTTTCCATCTATGGTTGTTGAAAGTTTTGCTGGGTATATTAGCCTGTGCAGGCATTTGTGGTCTCTTATGTTCTGCCCAGGATCTTCTGGCTTTCATAGTCTCTGGTGACAAGTCTGTTGTAATGCTAATAGGTTTGCCTTTATGTTACTTGACATTTTTTCCTTACTGTTTTTAATATTCTTTCTTTGATTTGTGTATTTGGTGTTTTGATTATTGTGTGACAGGAGGAATTTCTTTTCTAGCCCAGTGTATTTGAGATCTATAGGCTTCTTTTATGTTTGTGGGCATTCCTTTCTTTAGGTTTGGGAAGTTTTCTTCTATAATTTCATTGAAGATATTTACTAGCCCTTTAAGTTGGAAATCTTTGCTCTCTTCTATACCTATTACACTTAGGTTTTTGTCTTCTCATTGTGTCCTGAATTTCCTGGATGTTTTTGGTTTAGGAGCTTTTTGTATTCTTTTTGACTGTAGTTTCAATGGTATTTTCTGCAGCTGAGATTCTCTCTTCTATCTCTTGTATTCTGTTGGTGATGATTGCATCCATTACTCCTGATCTCTTTCTTAGCTTTTCTATCTCCATGGCTCTCTCCCTTTGTGATTTCTTTATTGTTTCTATTTCCATTTTTAGGTCCTGGCTTATTTCGTTCAATTTATTTTTTCTACTCTTTGGTTGTATTTTCCTTTAATTCTTTAAGGGATTTTTGTGTTTCTTCTTTAAGAGCTTCTAACTGTTTAGCTCTGTTCTTCTAATTTCTTTAAGGGAGTAATTCTTGTCCTTCTTAAGGTCCTTTATTTTCATCAACAGTTGTGATTTTAAATCTGACTCTTGCTTTTCTGGTATCTTGAGGTATCCAGGACTTGATCTATTGGGAGAACTGGGTTCTTTTGATACTACGTAGCATTAGTTTCTTTTGTTTATGACGTTTGTGCTTGCATCTCCCCATCTGGTTATCTTTAGTGCCACCTTCCCTTGCTGTCTTTGACTGGATACTGTCCCTCTTGTAATCCTGGTTACATCCCAACCCTTCAGGGTCCAGCTGTCTCTGTGATCCTATGATTCTGGGATTTTGTGATCCTGAGATCCTGGATGTATGAGAGCTCCTAGGTCTTAAGCTGCCTCTGGGATCCTGAAATACAATTTCTTCTCCACACAGATCCTAGGAAATGTAAGGTAAGATGTGAAGAATCAATTACATTGCTTTACTAGCATTTTGAACACATTATATTCTAAATATTATATTGAAAAATCAGTGGTCAATTACTCCTCCCAGAATTAACTATTTCATTAGATGCTCTACTCTACTTATGGCAGACCAAGGTATTTCATGTTTTGATTACACTATCTCTGCTTAATGGCAACATGACAGATCTATTTTAACTGAGGAAAGGTGAGTCTATCAGACTCCACTACACTTATGTCATCACCTTCCCTAAATCTTGTTCTAAGAGCAGTGAAAATTTTTCCACCCCAAATTTTGGAATTAGTGCTCCAGAGATAGTTTCCATATTTTCCAGGAATTGCACATCATAAAAATTGAGAAAATGGTCCAAATGATTTACATTTGGGAAGGTCAGCTCAAAGATTTAGCAAACTAAGATTTTGGCAATATGTACTTATAAAAAGCTTGGTATCTCTGGAAGAACAGGTTAATTCATAGGCTATCATTTTGGCCAGAAAAATGTGGACTCAAATAAAATGTCTATTTTGGTATCAACCAAAACTAAAAAGATTGTCTTAAATAAATTATACCTTGTTGGCAATGAGCCCAGGCTTGACTAAACTAACTAAAGAGAGTGAAAAGCCTATATCCAGATGTCTTCATTAGTGAATTCTGTGGCAGGTTTATAAACCATTAATATGTGTACCATGCATTTTTCCAAAAATATAACTAAAAGAACCCATTCAACTCATCCTATGAAATCAGCATTATGTCAGTAAGTCATGAGTCATTCGGGGAAGAAAAAACACACATGCAAGTTTTCTAAAAAATCCACAACAAGATTTTCATAAACTGAATTCATTTCTTTATGTAATCATTTACATGGACCAAATGACTATCTATTATATAGGAATAAATATGTTACTCTCTGATTGAAAAAAAATATTATCACTGAAGACAGAGAAAAAAATATTTAGCAATATCTAAATTTAAAATACTTGGTTGATTCAAGCACTCTAAACATTGAGGCTAGAAATGTACTTCCTTAACATAATAAAGGCCATTTTCAAAATGTACTATTATTGATATTATATTTCATGGACAATATAATATCTGAATTTTCTGATTTCAGATTAGGGACAAGACGAAAATCTCCTTTTATTACTTTCATGTGATTCTATACTGAAGCAAGTAGCCAAAGTATCTCAGCATTTAAACTTGAAAGAGAAAATTTGTCTTTGTAGATCATCAAAAATAATAAAAATAAAATACTAAGAAACTTATTAAATTACCATGAAAATAATTATATAAAATTTTAGAACACAATTAATATAAAAAAAATTTAAACTTCACCTTTAATCCATGGTGGTCTGATAGGATACAAGGAGATTTTCGAGTGTTTTTTGTTTGTTTATTTGTTTGTTTGTTTGTTTTTCAATTTTATTGAATCTGTTGAGACTTGCGTTGTGATTGATTATTCGGTCAATTTAGGAAAATATTTTCTGAGGTGCTGAGGAGAAAGTATAATCTTTTTCACTTGGGTGAAATGTTCTCTAGATATCTTTTAGTTACACTTGATTCATAACCTCTGTTTCAATATTTCTCTCTTTAGTTTCTGTCTGGATGATCTGTCAATTGGTGGGGCTGGGGTGTTGAAGTCTCCCACTATAAATGTGTGGGGTGCAATGTGTGATTTTAGCTTTAATAATATTTCTTTAAAGAATGTCAATGGCAGGATAGGCCCTTGGTCCTGTGAAGGCTCTATGCCCCTGTGTAGGGAAATACCAGGGCTAGGAAGCAGAAGTAGGTGGATTGGTGATCAGGTGGAGTGGGGAGGGGATAGGGGGTCTTGGATGGGAAACCAGGAGAGCAGATAACATTTGAAATGTAAATAAAGAAATGATCTAAGAAAAAAAGATGCTGCAAAAAGAAGAAGAAGGAGAAGGAGAAGGAGAAGGAGAAGGAGAAGGAGAAGGAGAAGGAGAAGGAGAAGGAAGGAGAAGGAAGGAGAAGGAGAAGGAGAAGGAGAAGGAGAAGGAGAAGGAGAAGAGGGAGAAGAAGAAGAGAATGTTGTGTCCTTGCACTTAAGGCATAGATGTTCAGAACTGAGTCATCATCTTGGTAGATTTTTCCTTGATGAATATGGAGTATCCTTCTTTAACTCTTTTGGTTGAAAGTCTATTTTATTTTATATTATATTAAAATGGCTATTCAAGCCTGTTGATTGGGTCCATTTTCTTGGAAAACTTTTTTCAGGCCAATTACTCTGGGGTAATGTCTAATTTGGTCAATTTTTGTTCCTGAGATATGTTTCTTGTATGCAGCAGAATGATACAACCTCTTTGTGATTCCATTGTTAGCCTGTGTCTTTTTATGAGGAGTATTGAGTCCATTGATGTCAAGAAATATTAATGACCAATGATTGTTAGTTCCTGTTATGTTGATGTTGGCTGCAGTACCGTGTGTGTGTGTGTGTGTGTGTGTATGTGTGTGAGTATGTGTGTGCGTGTGCAAGAACACACATGTGTGTATGTGTGCATGAGAGAGAGAGAGAGAAAGAGAGAGAGAGAGAGAGAGAGAGAGAGAGAGAGAGAGAGAGAGGGAGAGAGAGAGGGAGGGAGGAGAGAGAGAGATCCTTGCTTCTGTTGTGCTGGTGTGGATGAATTTATTTCTTATGTTTTCTTGGGTATTAGTTGTTACCTTCATTATGTTGGATGCGATAGGTGGGGAAGGTTGAACCTCTAGAATGTCCCAGATTACTGGGATATGAGAGATTCCCAGGACTCAATGGGGGTGACCTTATTCGAAATGCCCAACAGAGGGGAGAGAGAACCTGAAGAGAGCACCTCCAGTATATAGACAGGGCCCATAGTAATATGATCAATAAAGAAATATGAGAAGGATCATCTACCAAAATCAAGTTGCCTTCATCCCAAAGATGCAGTAATCCTTTGACATATACAAATAGGTAAATGTAATCTTCCTGAAGATTATATCTGAAAAATATCTAAAAAACAAGAAGTGATATCATAATTTCATTAGAAGTAGAAAATATCCTTTGACAAAATCCAACACCCCATCCTGATAAAAGTTCTAGAAATATTAGGAATATAAGGGTCATATCTCAATATAAAACAGGCATTTCATAGCAAGCCCATGGCAATCATCCACTTAAAGTAATAGAACCTCATACAATTCTACTAACGTAGGAACAAGTAAACCTACATTCTCCTCCAGGTGATAAACACTTTCAGCAAAGTAGCAGGATACAAAATTTAGTCAGAAAAAACAATGGCATCGCTGTATATGATTACAATTGGGGTGAGAAAGAAGTCAACAGTCTTCACAATAGCTAGAAATATGATATCTTGAGGTAATTCTAACCAAGCATGTGAAATATTTTATATAAAGAAACAATTTTTAAGACATTAAAGAAATTGAAAAGATATCAGAAAATGCAAAGATCTCTCATGAGCTTGGATTATTGAGATCAGTATAGTAAAATATTATGACCCTATCAAAACAAATAATGAAAAATCCAACATAGTTCGTCAAAGAATATAAAAGGGCAATTTTCACCTTCATATGGAATCACATACTTACACAGATAAACAGACAAGTCAGAAAAGAAACACAAAAAACAAAAGAAATATAGAATAGCTAAAACAATTCTGAATTATCAGAGGACTTCTGTTGGTATAAGCATCTGCAAGTGGTACTACAGGACTAAATAAAAAGTAACAAAATACAATAATAAAGTAACAACATCTTGTTTTGGCACAAATGTAAATACACTGATTAATACAGTCAAATTTAAAACACAGACATAAATCTATACCCTTTGACTACTTGCTTTTAGATAAAAAAAATCAATAAATATGATCTAGAAAAAATACAGCATATTTAGCATAGCATGTTGGTCAGCTCACGTGCTTGGCTGCAGGAGGACGAATACAGATAGATTTTACCTTATTACTTTGCATAAAACTCAACCCCAAATGTGCCAAAAACCTCAAAATAAGACCAGATATTCTGAATATGATATGGGAAAGATGACAATAACCTTAAATTCATGGACTCAGAATAAGAATTTCTGTAGAGGACACTATTAGTACAGGCATTATAATTAATAATATATGTGATTTAATAAAACTGAAGAGTTTTTGTAAGTCAAAGGACACCATCATTATGACATTGTGGTAGCACAAAGAATGGAAAAAGTTTTTGCCAACTATACATTTGATGGAAGATTACTATCCAAATTATATATCACTACATCAAGAAAACCAAAAAAAAAAAAAAAAAATCAGTTAAAAACGTGGCACAATGAAGAGAGTACTCAAAACAGGAAAACAAATAGCTGAGAGATACTTAAAGAAATTTTCAACATTCCTAGTCATGAGGGAAATGAGAATAAAAGCTACTCTGGGATTTCATATCACACTACTCTGAATGACCAGGATCAACAAAACAAGTGTCAGTTCATGCTTGCCAGAAGATGGAATAAGAGGAAGACTATTCACTTGACATTAAAACTTTAAATCCACTGTGGAAATAAGTTCAGGTGGCGGGTCCTTAAAAAGATGATAATCAATATACCCAAAGATCAAACTACTCAATGGCATAGTTCCAAAAGATAATTCTTCCTAGTCCAGAGACACTTGCTCAGCCATATATATTTGTGCTCTAATCATAACAGCAAAGAATTAGAAACTAGATGTTCATCAATTAATGAATGGATAAAGAAAATATAGTATATTTTACAATGAAATATTTGGATGTGAAAAAATTGAACAATGAAACTCACAGGTAAATAGATAGAGCTAAAAAGTCAACCTGAGTGACATAACTCAGAATCAGAATACTAAAACCCCAATATATTGTTCATTTACATGCAGATGTTGGGTATTAAGTACAAAATAAATAAGCTACAATCCATAAAACTTCGGAAGTTAGGTGAATAAAAGACTAGGATGAGGGACAGATCTCCCTAAGAACAGAAAATGTAATAGACAGTTATGCATAATAAGGAATGCACAACAAGAATATCAAAGAAGAGATTTATAGAAGATGGGGAAGTGGGAGAATGTCGGAAAGGACAACTGAAGTTCAAGATTATTTGAAGGTTCGCATGGGAACCTAATGTAGCAGACACTTCCTAAGTTATATGATTATATACACATATGGAGGTGATCATAAAGAAATCACCAAATAACAAGAGAGGAAGTGTCACAATTCAACATCTCTCATCATCGAATGACATTTCAGTACTGGGAACGGGTTACATCAAATTGAGTTAGTAGCTAAAGACTTTCCAGTGAACCCTCCAATCACTCAGGTTATAGGTTGTTGTCAATGAACTAACAACAGGGTCTTATTGATGAAAATAACACATATAGTAGCCAGGGTTTCACTTTTTGTGGCAAAACACCATGACCAAAGAGAAAGTTGGAGGGTAAAGTGTTCATTTAGCTTATACTTCCGGATCATAATCTATCACTGAAGAAATTCTGGATGGAAACTCAAGCATGGGCAGAAACTGAGGGCTGGATGTAACACAGAAACCATGGAGGAGTGCTGCCTACTGACTTGCTTGTGCCTTCAGAACCTCCTCAGGTCTGATTGTGTATATACCATTTCTGTTTGATTATTAATTGCTGATACTCATGTCCTTTACGAGTTGGTGGGTCTGATAACACCAAGGTTCTGATAAGCAGCAGATCAGGTCGCATGGTTGCTATTTATCAAAAATTTAGTTTCCACTAAGGCACAATAGCAGGCCAAAACCTGTTTTTCATCTGCAGAGTTGTCAACAGACAATGGGAAACTTTCTCCAAATCCCAAATAATTCTTCAGTGATTCACCTATTTGCCATTGGACTCCCCAAAATACCTGAGGTAGAATAACCTTGAATTTTGGTTGGATTTATTCCCTGTCCTCAAATATGTATATGTGTTGCCAATGAGTCCAAAGCGGTTGTTGTCACCACTTGGTCCAATCAGCATAATATCTACAATATAGTGCAAGAGTGTGATATTTTGTGAAAGTGGCAGACAATTAAGATCTCCAAATAACCCCATTAAAACCTGGGGTACAGAGCTAAACAAAGAATTCTCAACTGAGGAATCCTGAATGGCTGAGAAGCAGCTAAAAAAAGGTTCAACATCCTTAGTCATCAGAGAAATGAAAATCAAAACAACCCTGAGATTCTACCTCACACCAGTCAGAATGACTAAGATCAAAAACTCAGGTGACAGCAGATACAGTCAAGGATGTGGAGAAAGAGGAACACTCCTTCATTGCTGGTAGGATTGCAAGCTGGTGCAACCACTCTGAAAATCAGTTTGGTGGTTTCTCAAGATCTCTTCTAACTAAGTTACAGAGCAGAAGAGTTAATATATCCTTGAGGCAAATCTGCAAAGATATACTGCCATCTGAGATCAAATTGCTTCTGGAGGTCCGTATGGACTGGTACTGAGAAAAAGGTGTTTGCCAGATCAATAGCTGCATAAAGTGTATAAGAAGAGATATTAATTTGCTAAAGTAACAACACAACATCTGGTATATCAGCTGCAATAGAGTTACTACCTAATTTAGTATTTGATAGTCAACTGTCATTCTTCATGATACATCTGTCTTCTGAACTGATCAGTTATGAAAGCTAAGGGAGACATGATAGGAACCACACCACCTGCATCTTTCAAATTTTTATGTTGGCGCTAATTTCTACAGTTTATTCAGGGATACAATACTGGTTTTGATTCACTATTTCCTCTGGCAGAGGCAAATGTAAAGTCTTCCATTTAGCCCTTTCAACCATAATATCCCTCATTCTGCACATGCCTTTAATCCCAGCATTTGGGAGGCAGAGGCAGGAGGATTTCTAAGTTCAAGGCCAGCCTAATCTACAAACTGAGTTCCAGGACAGCCAGGACTACACAGAGAAACCCTGTCTCGAAAAACCAAAATCAAACAAACAAAACAAAACTAAACAAAACAAAAACAAACCATAAAATCTATTAAAATAATCCAGAAACAATGCATTCAGAAAAGCTGGAACACTATGAAATTATAAAATTTATGAATAAAAATGTGGAAATAAGAATCAGAATAAGAAATCCAGGATAATGACACAGGAAAACATTTTTTTAACAAAACCATGAGGAAAAATTCCTCAATGTAAAGAATAATATGTCTATTGAGGAGCAAGAAGCATACAGAACACATTTCCCATTACTGTAAAAGGATGGAAAATTATTCCAAGGAAACAGAAATATGAAGCAATCCAGGGTAGCTATTTCAATATCTGACAAAATAAACATCAAATACTCTACCCTGCATGAGAAAAAAGAGAAGAAACAAAATTAAAATCTTTTTCAGTTGAAGACAATGAGCTTTCATTTGACATGTTATTGAACTTCTTTCAACACACACATTAGAAATAAATTCCAAGCAGGGAGTCAGTTGTAGAATGTGGATTAATTTTTGTTTTAATTCTCACCACTTTTTAAATTATATAAGCTTTGGAACAAGGAATAAGTTTCTGTTTAAAATACATGAACCTATGTCAGGCATTCCCCAAATCAAAGAAAGTAGAATTGGTATTCAACTGTTGCTACTTTAGACCATAGCAAAGAAAAACAAGTGACTAAATCTTAGTGAGAAATATATTGAACTTATAAACACAATGGAAAAATTAGTCTTTAGGGCCTCTCAGAATCTGGGGATTTTTTTTTTTTTTAAAATTCATGTTCAAATTACTTGTGTTCAGTATCGTCCTTTAGTCTCTAGTGAAGCTCCTAGCCACCAGCTTCTCTTTGATGAATAGAAAAAAGCTGAAATTTCAAGGATGGCTATTAATGTCCACACAAGATGAAAGTAAGTGCAAAAGGCCGAACAGTGCTTCCTAATTAGTGATTCATGCACTACCTACCTAAGAATAAAAGAACGTTTAATTGACTGTTGCCTACAAAGCAGATGTATTTAATCTGATACATGGTCACTTAAAAAAATGAACAGGATGAGCAAAATGAAATATAAGCTTTAGTGGATGTATTTGGTTTGGGATCATTATGATTTACAGTGGTGTGTTTGAGTACATTTCATTGTCTTTCATCACAGAGGAGAAAACAAAAGTCTTTTCTATTAAAAAAATACATTATTTAATTCAATTTCATATGTGTGAGTCTGTGCCTGAGTGTGTATATGTGTACCACATATGTACAAGTACACCCAGAAGACAGAAGACATTGTCAGAACTTTTTTTTGAATGACTGAAAGGTAAATTTTAATACCTAAGATATAAAAACCAGGACAAAATATGGAACATCATTTGATATCTTCAATTTTGTGAGATAACATCATATCACTCTTGTCTATTCTTATTTAACCTATTGGTCTTTTAAAATGTGGCATATTTCTCATTAAAACCACATATACTGTTTTGATGGTTTATGGCATTCATGGTAGATAAATGATGATATATATATATATATATATATATATATATATATATATATATATATATATATATATATATATATATATATATATATATATATATATATATAATATATTACAATATATATTAAAATGATTTTTAAATGAAAAGTACAAGTTTTCTAGAATAAACTATATCTATAAATTCTGTTAAAATTATGCCAAGTTACAATCACAGGAATAGCCACATTATTATCACCAATAATGTTTTATTTTGCCTGAATATAAAAGCAGTTTTATAATGTAAAATTTATATGAAATCATGACTATTGGCTATAAAATCAAATGCCATATATGACAGTATATGTGTATGTTGAAGCTGATGTCTCTACTTCTTTCAAAACTTTGTGCTTATTTCTAAGCCATCATTTTTTAAATTTTTTTAATGGATATTTTCTTTATTTACATTTAAAATGCTATCCCAAAAGTTCCCTATACCCTCCCCCCACCCCTGCTCCCCTACCCACCCATGCCCACTTCTTCGCACTGGCCTTCCCCTGTGCTGGGTCATATAAAGTTTGCAAGACCAAGGGGCCTCTCTTCCCAATGATGGCCAATTAGGTGATCTTCTCCTACATATGCAGCTAGAGACGCGAGCTCAGGGGGTACTGGTTAGTTCATATTGTTGTTCCACCTACAGGGTTGCAGAACCCTTCTGCTCCTTGGGTATTTTCTCTGGCTCCTCCATTGGGGGCCCTGTGTCCCATCCAATAGCTGACTGTGAGCATCCACTTCTGTGTTTGCCATACACTGGCATAGCCTCACAAGAGGCTACTATATCAGGGTCCCTTCAGTAGAATCTTGCTGGCATGTGCAATATTATCTGGGTTTGATGGCTGATGATGGGATGGATTCCGGGATAGGGTAGTCTCTGGATAGTCTATCCTTTCATCTTAGCTCTAAATTTTGTCTCTGTACCAATATCCTTTCATGTGTATTTTGTTCCTTATTCTAAGGAGGAATGAAATATCCACACGATGGTCTTCCTTCTTAGTTTTCTTGTCTTTTGCAAAATGTATCTTGGGTGTTCTAAGTTTCTGGGCTAATATCTGCNTATCAGTGAGTGCATATTTAGTGACAGACTGATTTCCAGAGTGGTTGTACAAGCTTGCAATCCCACCAGTGAAGGAGGAGTGTTCCTCTTTCTCCACAACTTCGCCAGCATCTGCTGTCACCTGAATTTTTAATCTTAGCCATTCTGACTGGAATGATATGGAATCTCAGGGTTGTTTTGATTTGTATTTCCCTGATGACTAAGGATCTTGCAAATTTTTTCAGCTGTTTCTCAGGCACTCAGTACTCCTCAGTTGAGAATTCTTTGTTTAGCTCTGTACCCCATTTTTAATGGGGTTATTTGAATTTCTGGAGTCCAGCTTCTTGAGCTCTTTGTATATATTGGATATTAGTCCTCTATCAGGTTTAGGATTGGTAAAAATCCTTTCCCAATCTGTTGGTGGCCCTTTTGTCTTGTTGACAGTGTCTTTTGCCTTACAGAAGCTTTGCAATTGTATGAGGTTCCATTTCTCAATTCTTGATTTTATAGCACAAGCCCTTGCTATTCTGTTTAGAAATTTTTCCCTGTGCCCGTATCTTCGAGGCTTTCCCCCACTTTCTCCTCTATCAATTTCAGTGTCTCTGGTTTTATGTGGAGGTCTTTGATCCACTTAGACTTGAGCTTTGTACAAGGAGATAAGAATGGATCAATGCTCATTCTTCTACATGATAGCCGCCAGTTGTGTCAGCACCATTTGTTGAAAATGCTGTCTTTTTTCCACTGGATGATTTTAGCTCCCTTGTCAAAAATCAAGTGACCATAGGTGTGTGGATTCATTTCTAGATCTTCAATTCTATTCCATTGATCTACATGTCTGTGGCTGTACCAGTACCATGCAGTTTTTATCACAATTTCTCTGTAGTACAGCTTAAGGTCAGATCTTTTGAAACTGGAATTTCTGATGTTTTTTAATAGCAATATCATGTGAGTTGTAAGAATCAAATTGAGGATTTTTTTTTTAAGTACAGTAAGTTCTCTTAACATTTTTGCCTGTTACAAAGCCTTTTTAGAAGGTGCCAACTTTTGTTTCCCTCTTGGAAAATGTTTGATTTCCTTTGTTTTTTTTTTCTCTTTTAGTTTTGTGCTAAATAGACTCTGTGTTTGTATGTATATATGTGTTCATGTAGATGTATAATTCTCCCATGGAATATATTGAAATATCGAGAATCTGTTTTTGTTTTCTTCCATGTCAATTAGTATCACTTATAAAACATTAATATTTACTGATTGAAAGAGCAAAAGTCCTGTGCAATTACAGTTTAAAGGATAAATGATTTGTTTGTTTAAAAATATCTTGTATGAATGAGATTATAAACTTATTTCTCAAGCAATATGTTATGCTAAAATATACTTCATTCTTTTATGATTAAGATTCCTAATTTTTGTAAATGCTATGGTTTGTGCTTTTCATACAAAACCAATAGGCATTTGTAATAATGCAGTAGTTTTCTTACCAAACCACAATAAGATATGAAAGATGTGTTTAGCAGAAGTTATAAGTGGTATATATACAAAAGTGTTTTAGGAGAAAAATATGTCCTCTAGGAATTCCTGAGTAACTTATTAACTCCTGTGATAAGAACTGTTTAAAGTTAACTTGGGATAGAACTTTGAATTAATTTGTGTTTTGATTATAATAGTTATCTCTTCTATTAGGGGAGGACTGTTTCTGAGCCTCTCAAAGTACTCTAAAGCTTATAAATATCCAAAGCATGTACACAAAGTATAAAATTTGTATATAACTTAGTTACATGTTCCTGCACATGTTTGCTACCATGTATCTTGTGCACCCTGACACCAAAATTCCCCTCCCAATTCTGGTCACTTCTCCCAGTATTTTCTCTTTCCTTCCCTAATACCCTCAATGTAGTCCCTACTGTTCCCAGATTTTCTGGACCCAAGTCTACCTGAGACATCTATTCTATTTTGGCTTCCCTGTAAGCCCTCCTCGTTGCTTAGCTCTCAAGGTCTGTGAACTGTAGCACAATTGTCTTTTACCTGATAGTATGAATGAAGAGAAAACATGTTTGACTTTATGTATATGGGTTACCTCACTCAGGATGATTATTTTTGTTGTTCCATCCATTTGTCTTCAAATTGCATGATGTTACTGTTTTAAAAATACAGAGAGATGATTGTAGAGGTCAGTTTCATATATATTTAGCAAAATGATAATAGTAGGTTTACATTAGAGGCCTATGAGCTCCTTTATGATGGGTTTTGGGCTAGCCTGACAGCCAGTATCCAGTCAGAACACAAATAATCACCTCATAATATTCATGCCAATGTTGTACCCATGGGACTTCTCTGCCATTCAGGCCATTATTATACTTTACAGTAGCCATAGTTTGGTAAAACTGTGGATGACTTTTTCCACAAATAGCCTACAAAATATCTTCTGGTAATATGAATGCTAATGATGAAGGTAAAGTGCTTTCTGGTCCATAACAAATTGATTTTTCCAAGTGTTGTGACCAAAGTTCCTTCTGTCTTCAATAGACACTTATGATTGACGATTAAGATCAATGGCAATAATCTGTATTCTTTTGGAGATTCTGGGGACATCTCTAAGAACTCAAGTGGAGGTATGGCATATATGGCACTGGGACTTCATTTTGGTAAACTATCATTTCTGGGAGGACCATTATTCTTTATGTACATAAAATCAATAAAACTCTTCCACACTTAGAATGCTGAATTAGAGTATTAAATGGGAAATGACATTCAGTTTTTCAACTTTTTTATTTTTGAAACTCCATTGCACAGACAGGGTTATTCACAATCATTAATTAATAATAATGTGATATGAAGATCATTATGTTGTCATCATTATTCATTAATTTACTTATAAAGTTTGCATTTAAATATACAGCTGAATATAAGAACTAGAATCTGAAAAAAAAGTTTTACCAATAGAAAATTTATTCTACTTGAAAAATATCTGTTGTTCTGACTTCTAAAATTTCTTTCATGGTTGTTACAAATTTTTCAAATAAATTGTTGTTCAGCAGGCAAAAAGAAACAAAACAAAACATGTGTCAAGCTTTCAAGGACTCCTGAAGCAGATAGCAGGCGTTGCTACATCTTGAATGAGGATAAATTTACTGAGACTAAACAACTTATACCTTACTTTGCTTCCTGGAGTTCTTCTAAATTGTGATAGTTTAGATTTAGAAGTAAGGAAGCTAGGCGAAGAGTGGATGCCAGCATGCAGAGACACTGGTGCAACATTTAGTGATTTTATGAAAACAAGACGAAAGGAAAATGAAATTTAAACTATAAAAATTAAAAATTGGTAGATAAGACCTACCAGACCCTCTGCTACAGTGACACACTTCCTCTAATAAGGGTATATATCTCCTCCAATAAGGCCACACCTCCTATTATTGCCACCTTCCAGGGGCCAAACACATTCAAACCACCACACTCATTATGTAGTCAAGGATGACTCTGAACTCCAGATTGAACTCCTAGTCCTCCTTTCGCAGTCGCCCAGCTGCTAGGATTATAGATGTGAGCTGGTTTTAGTAATATAGTAATATAGATATTGATTTTTTGCATGTTCCTTTTAATGTAATGTGATTATCAATATTAATATAATGCAATATCAAGAGTATGATTAAAAAATTCAAAGCTCGATTTTGAACTGAATAAAATAAATTATATTTGGTAGATTTAGGTAGATTTATTCGTGGAAAGTATACAACTGTTGAACCAGGGAAAGCTAATAGAAACCATCTAGATGAAGACTACCTTACTCAAACAAAGGCCATGTTGGGCACCAGAACTTCAGATACATAGTCCACTTCTCGTGAGGGATGTTTTTACTTCTGGCAGTTGATATGGAGACCTGCAGCCTAACATGAAGCAGAGAGTGTATGAATTGGAGATTTCTATTGGGTCCCTCCCCTCAGAATTCAGGAAACCTCAGAGAAAAAAGAGAGGAAGTACTGTAGGACCGAGGACCAGCCTTGGCATGAAAAGGTTCTCTGAGAAACGGGTTCTGTGGTTCTAGGAGTGTGGAAAACAAAGGACTCAAAATTAAAATCTTGGGTCCAAGCTGGTAGCCTATGATCTGCTGAGATATCTTTCCAGTCTTCTCTCTCTCTCTCTCTCTCTCTCTCTCTCTCTCTCTCTCTCTCTCTNTTCTCTCTCTCTCTCTCTCTCTCTCTCTCTCTCTCTCTCTCTCTCTCTCTCTCTCTCTCTCTCTCCTGTTTCTGTCTTTCTATGTCTTTTTCTGTATGTGTCTTTGTCTCTATCTCTCTCAGTGCGAATGTAGTTTGTGTGTGTGTGTGTGTGTGTGTGTGTGTGTGTGTGTGTGTTCTGCTCTACTCTAGACAGCTTTTTCTTGATATTCTAGAAACTTTCTGGTTGAAACAGCTCTCTCTGCTAGTTAAAATTCTAAAAGCTATCCAGATAGCTTTTAGGTTTTCTGACCAAGACTGTCACACCTGGGGATCCATCCCATAAACAGTCTCCAAACATGAATGCTATTTTGGATGCCAAGAAGTGCTTGCCAACTAGAGTCTGATATGTCTGTCTCCTGAGAGGCTCTGCCAGAGCCTGACAAATACAGAAGCAGGTCCTTGCCATCAGCCATTGGACAGAGCAGGGTCTCCGATGGGGAATTTGGAAAAAGAACTGAAGGAACATGGAGGGAGCAACAGTGTCAACAGGCCAGAAACCCAGGAGCTCCTGGGGAATAGACCATCAACCAAAGAGGACACAAGGAGGGACCCATAGCTCTGGCAGCATATGTAGCAGAGGATGGCCTTGTTGGACATCAGTGGGAGAGGCCCTTGGGCCTGAGGCACTCACTGCCCAAGTGTAGGGGATTGGTATGGCAGGAAGACAGGAGTGGGTGGGTAGGGGAGCACCCTCATAGAGGCAGGGGGTAGGGGGATGGAATAGAGTGGTTTCTAAGGGGATATCTGGAAAGGGGAAAGCATTTGAAATGTAAATAAAGAAAATATCCAATAAAAAGGGGAAGAAAGAGTTTTGTAAATGAAAAACAATGGATCTTCTGACCAAATCATATCAATTTAGCTATTTTTCCAGGTTCACTTTTAATTATTGTACAAATTGACATCCTGTGACCCCAGCCCATTGATTTTTTTTTTCAGAGTCAGCAAGCCTACATTTTCTTTTAACACTGCAAAAAGAATTCAGAGTTGTGCCTGCCTCTGTTAAGTACAGAGGATAAACCAGCTAGAAGGGACCCTGTCCTGAAATTACCACTTCTACCACACCTGGGCCTAACCTTGTTGTGTCCCAGGCTGATCTTGAACTCAGGAATCTACCTGCTCTGAATCTTTCTGACAAACTGGCTCACCAATGTTGCTGCCTTTGTTCCTTTAGTATTCAAGAAGCCCCTCATACATCATGTTTCATCCTTATATTTTTGCATAGTTGAGAAATTATATATTTTGAACTCATGTTTTTAGAGCTCTTTCCCATAGCCTAAGGACTGTCGTGAAAGTTCCAGAATTTACCATTTTCTGGGACATTACCCACACCTGGAGCCATGCTGTCTGTGGAGACACTAACATTAACTGGGAGTACAGTTTGCACAGTCTTTTTTGTTTTGTTTTGTTTTGTTTTGTTTTTTTGTTTGTTTTTCAAGACAGGGTTTCCCTGTGTAGCCCTGGCTGCCCTCACTCTCTGAACCAGGCTGGCCTAGAACTCAGAAATCTGCCTGCCTCTGCCTCCCGAGTGCTAGGATTAAAGGCATGCACCACCATGCCCGGCCTGGGAACACATTCTTTAAAGGAATGTGAAATATGTATGTTATTATACAAACAAGCCTTATGCCCATAGCAGCCATTGACACACATGGAGGCTCAAGCCAGCGCTTTGTCCCAGGGGCAGGAACTATGTCACTCTGAGCCACCAGGGCTAAACTGAACTTTGTTTATAGAAGTCAGAGAGGTCAAGATCCCCAGTAGAGCTCAACCCACAGAATCAACTAAGCAGGCCTCAAAGGCACTCACAGAGACTGAAGCAGGTATGTCCTCTACATATGTGTTATGAATGTTAGCTTGGAATTTTTTTTTTTTGGATTCATATCAGTGGAAATGAGGTAGTCTTTGACTATTTTGTCTGGGTTACTGAGCCTGGCCTTGATATAAGGTTTTCTTCATTGTCATATTCTATCTTGTTATGTAGCATCCAGTGTTATCCCTGGGAGGCCTGAAGGAAAACAGAGGAGGTATGAATCTGAGAAAGAGAAGGGGTCAGGGGAGAACTTGGAGGAGTGAAGGAAGGTGAAACAGGCTGGAGATGTATTGTAGGAGAGACAAATTTTAAAAAACAAAAACAAAATCTCAAAATGGATTAAATATATAACCAGAAAAAGACTAAGGTATACCAAAGAAGTAAAAGTGACAAATTTTCAGAATCTTTGATAATTTATCTTTATTATCAACTTAAATAGATTTAGAATCCACATGGAAACAAATTCATGGACTAGAGAAAGTGTTTGGGAGAGGTTTATCTCATGAGGAATATAAGCTGGGGTTTTACAGAGGAAAAAAACATGTGGCGAGGGTAAAAGAGCAAGCCAAATGAATAGCATTCCTCCTTTTCTTCCTCTTGATTGTAGACAGGAGGTAAACACAGACTTCACACAGCCACACCATTGTAGGTGTTCTCTTTACAAGGGTACCAGAATGCCTTGCAGCAATGTAGAAATGAAACAAAGGTCAAGATGACAACTTTATGGGTGAGTCTAGTGAATATCCTTTGTAGACACTCTAATTATAATGAATTAAGGGTGTAAAAATATGTGTAGAAATAAATTGCATTGTGCTGGCTAGGCACAAGCTACAGTAACAAGAGAGGAGAGAGCCTCAATTTAAAAAAGACCTCAAGATAGTTAGATAGGAAAGCATACAGGGAATTTTCTTAATCAGTGACTGATGTGGGAGGGCCCAGCCCATTGTAGATGGAACCACTCCTGAGCAGGAGGCCCTGGGTTCTCTAAGAGAGCAGGCTGAGTTTTCAAGAATTTTATTGAGTATTTTTGCATCAATATTAATAGGCAAAATTGGTTTGAAGTTCTGTTTTTTGGCAGCTAGGATGAGAGTCTTAAAGCCCACGTCCAATGACACATCTACTCCAACAAGGCCATATATCCAAATAGTGCCACACCCTGGGCCAAGCATACTCAAACTATGACATATGTGCAAAAAATATTAAAACAAAATAAACTAATTCTAATGTCAAACAAATCATTTTTCAATAAATGTTAGTCAAATTCACATTATAAAATTTAAATTTTTTATGAGTAATTATATATAACAAACAGTATATTTTACATGGAAAGAGAATTTATAAATTTAAAAAAATCCTAAATAGAAAAAGTATACAAACAAATGTGTCATGTGATTTTGAAGAAAAATGCAGAGGATGTATACAAGTAAGAAAAATAGCTTATTTATATTCTTTCTTTCTTGAAATAAAGATGAATACTGCAAAAAATATACTTGATAACAAAACAGAAAACAGCAATCAAAATAATATTCAATTACTAACAAAGTATTTTAATTACAAGCAAAGACTCATGAGACTTTGAGATCTTAAACTGTCCCATTAAGTATACAGATTTCTTTGTCAATGACTGGAAGAAAAGAAAGGTTAACATAAAATCATCAGACTGACTTTAATGGCTTTATTATCTTCAGTAGCATTATGAAATCCATAACATTACAAATGAATAAAAAGTAAATATTGAAGCTAATCAGATCTAAAATGTGGAATGTGTAGGGATAGTACAAGGTGTCTCATGCCTTAGATTCCTTAAATGCACATGGATCCCCTATATCTCAGTGCAGAACAGACAGCTACGAATGGCCCATGAATCTGTATCTCCTCATTGCTTTTCCTTTTTCGACAAAGGATACCTGGATTTCCAAAGCAAAATTTTCACAGTAGCTCTGGTGCCAGATCATAAGGCAAAAATTCCAGCCTTCTGATTAAATAATTAATGCAGTTCTCCTTTCTGAAATTAGTTATCTTAAACATATTTAGAATGGGACAGGGAAAACTGCTTAGTCCATATGGTGTTTGCCATTGAAGCACTGAAATCTGAGTATAAATATCTAGAATGTACATAAAAGCAAGTTACAAATATATATGCTTACAATCCTAGCACTGGTGAGGGACAGGAAGGTCTCTCCGAATTCCAGACTAGCCAGCCTAGCTAAACCGGCATGTTCCAGCTTCAGTGAGAAACACCTTGCCTGAAAAACAAAGTTGGAAGACAGGGAGATTGTTCAGTGATGAAGTGTAAGCATGAGGACTGGAGCTTCTATCCTCAACATCCACAGTAAAAACAAACAAACAAACCAAAACCAGGCAAGTCTACTTTTGATTATATCTCGTATCACTAGGGGCAGAGTCAGGGTCACACTGGGAGGTTGCTGGCTATCCACCTGATCCAAAACAAGAGATTTTAGGCTCAGTTACAGACCCTGCCTAGAGTCAATAAATGGAAAGTGAAAGAGAGAGGCATCAATCATAATCCCTTGGCTTCTAGATGTCTATTTGTGTGCTATCAATACACATAAACACATAAACACAGAATAAATAAGTAATAAATGAATAACTTAGGCAGCAGTTGAGGAACACATCCAGTGTTGAGGTATGAACTTTTACACACACACACACACACACACACACACCCCAAATAAAAATAAAAATATGCAAATTTACCCAAATTTACCATATATAATTCTGAAATGATCAATTTCTACCCATCTTCTTTTGCTTGTTGACTAGTGTAGTCATTGTGTAGGCAATCATACTGCTCAGATTTCATTGGTATAGCATCCATGACATATCTAGTAACCATTATCTTACAAGAGATGGACATTTAACTCAACTCTCTTCTCTCTTCTTACTCAAAACGTAGGAACTGAAATTTCTGATTTCTGTATTATCAACCCTTTAAAAATATAAATATAGTGTACTATATTTGTACACTATCTCTATACTGCTTCTTCTTTTGCCATTCTCCAGAGACAAGCACACTGATATTCTTCCCGATCCCAATTACTAAGCATATGAGCATCAATTTCTGGGCTAAGAAGGTAAATACGTACCCAGTTGTGTGTGCATGTGTATGTTTGTTTGTGTTTGTGTGCTGTGTGTGTGTCTGTATTGTATATGTGCATAGCAAAATAATTATAGAAGCAAGGAATTAGAGAGAGTGTAGGGAAATTGGAGGAGTTGGCTAGGTAGGAGGAACAAGTAAAAATAATTTAAATACAGCGTACTCATATATGAGATTTTTAAAAAGAAAAGAAGGGAAGAAAGAAAGAGAAAAGGAAATATGAGAAATAGTAAAATATCCATTCTGTGTTAAAATGTCATGTGAATAGAGTGCTTTATTTCAAGTTCCCACTCTATACCCATTATTAACAAACTGCTCCAATTCATTTTACCTAGGAGAAAATTGCAGAGACAGAAGAGAAATCATATCAAGTTAATAGCAATATACTGGCTAAGAAATTATTACTTTTTAACATGAAATTTAAAGTAGAAACTGGCATTTTTCTAAGTGTGACTCTACGGTATTCACTATAAATTGAAGCTTTAACTATCAGTTTGTTTTTTTTTCTCCAATTATTGCCCAGCACGTAATGAAAGTCATTACACGATATCATCAGAAGTATCCAACTTTCTGTGACACTGCATTTTATTTAATTGAATCTGATATCCATTCTAAGTAAGACTCAAAGCTAAGGTTAGGGTTTCCTTGAGATCAGATGCGTTTTTGCAAAGAAGCTGACCTTTAAATGTCCCGTTTGTTAGGTAAACAACATTATTTGAAATTAGTCACAGGTGTCTTGTTTTGTGGAAGCCAACCTTGATTACAAGCCTTTCTGTAAGGTTCCCATTCAGTTTAATAATTCATACCCCTCTGCTTATCAGCCTCAGAATTCTAGGAGAGGCGTTTGCCTATAAATCTCTTCCCTGCTGCCTTTTATTTTAATGCACAGCAACTGAACACTAACATAATTGGTGCAATCTGTTATTTACAGATATGAGCTGAGACGCAGGTGGCAAAGTCTTTTTTAGTGTTGTAAGGCAAAGCAAGACCTTCCTCACAACTTGAGTTATAGGAATAAAAATTGCCGCTAGACTCAGAGAGCAGCCATTGTCACTATGGGTTTTCTCTATGTTTGTAGTAAATCATCATGCAGAAATCTTTCTCAACTTCACTCTATACAAAAGTACGTATATTGTGATATGAATTTTTATTCTTGTAAGAAAAATCTAGTTCCATAAAAGAATATTGTTAGATTTTATGGGTATAATTCTTAACAAATAGCCAAATAAATTGACTTAGAATTTGTTCTAAAAAATCCTCTTGAAATGTATTTGAATTTTAAATGCATTTTGAACATACATATAATTCTCTTGCCTATTAATAAGATTTAGATTTTAAACATCCAAATTTGAAACTCAGATCATTGTTTCCTTTGGAGTGCAAAATTTTGAGATTTTTTCCAAGGATTTAAAAAATACATTCGACTTAAACATGTTTTCTCTGTTACAAATAGCCTTAATCGGTGTCAACATTTTATAAGACTACAATCAAATTAACCAGAATTCTTTGCAGGCATGTTTGTACAACAAAACTTCTCTCTTTTGTGAAGCTAAGTATATGAGCACATACACATATTCCCATCTAGATGCTTCCCTGGAATTCTGTAGCAATTGAGTAAGACTTAGGTAAAGAGCTTCATTTTGGTCTTCCTAATTTGCACTAGTCTCTTATTATTTTGAGATTTTTGTCCTTTGAAACTTCAGTAAGTGATTGCATCTTAAGATGAATGACTTGGGGATGTGGTAGCAAGTACAAGAAGATGTGGTCACTTTATTTCTAAGAAGTTCTGTGTATCAGTATCCATAAAAATGAATAGAAAAAGTAGCCTAAATTATTTTTGAACCAATTGTTTGGATATAAATACTGACACATTTCATTTAACTATTACTATTGAGTAAAAGTCATTATCAGAAATGTGTAAAATCAGTAAAATAGAATACCATTAAAAGTAAAACGTATCTATCTATCTATCATCTGTCTGTCTGTCTGTCTGTCTGTTTGTTTGTTTGTTTGTTTATTGGTCTTCCAAGACAGGGTTTTTCTGTGTAGCCCTAGCTGTCCTGGAACTCACTCTGTAGACCAGGCTGGCCTCGAACTCATAAATCCACCTGCCTCTGCCTCCCAAATGCTGGGATTAAAGGCATTTGCCACTACTGCCTGACTCTTAAAAATTATTAAAACATAAAATTTAGTACTTATTACAATTCATATTGTGCCTATAATTCCCATTTTGAATAAGAAAATTCTCCAAACAAATTTAAGATGGAGCATAATTTTTTTGTTTTTATTCTGTGAAAATTGAGAATTCATAGAGCAAAAGATTAACCAAAAGTCTCACATGTGCTCATTTTAGGACCAGACTAGAAAGTAGGCAAACTTACTGTGTAACCTGTAGACTGACAGTCTACATAGAGTAAACAAGATGATAAGAATTTGATAAAAAAATTTTAGTATGTATTAACAATAAAATAAAAGAACAAGGAGTTGAAGATATAGTAGAAATGAGAGTTGTTACGTGACTCTAACTTTACACTATCCAACACCCTTTTACTGCCTTCACAGACATTTGCCCACATGTGTGATTTCAATAGACTCACACAGATACATGCCCATATATATACATAAAAACAGAAAAAAAATCTAAAAAAAAAAAAAACCATTTTGGTCACAAAATGGGGTGAGTGAAATCATTGATAAATGAAAGAGCTCCACAGAAAAGTTTAAAATTAGTTTTGGCCATTGTTATCATGTCATGAGTTTAGGATGACAGAAATTTTATTGGATACAAGCTTCAGAATGAGAAGTTCCTAAGAATTTTAATGTTTGTAGAGCAAAAAGAACATTTTGTCTTTGTGATATTGAAGAAAAAATTTCAACCATGAAATTCATTTCCTCACCTCATGCTACTTTCTACTCACAATTTTCATCTTATAAAACATAATCCTTTTTACATCTACTTTATCACTTCATGGTTGGTTCTACTCCAAAGGTATCCTCAGCTTCATGGCATTGTTGATTGCTTACCTTTAATGAGCATGTGTCAAGTCAAATGCTCCAGCTACAGTGTTCATATGATATTATGCTCTCAACAGAATATAATACATTTGATGAAATTTTTATAGAAATTATTTCATATTTGAATTATTGCACATGCCATTATAAGATATTTTCTTCTTTCTTCCATTTTTTCTTTCCTTATTTTTCCATCATTTCTACTAGAACATTTTCTTTTTACTTATGCATTAATTTATTACAAATTAAAAAAGCAACATTCCAAAAACTTACTGGTAATACAAATTCCTATGATGTTTGCTGTGTTACCATAAGAAATTAAAAGAACCATTAAATATTTAGGAACATGCAGCATCAGAAGCCTTAAATCTAACTGTCTAGTTTATTCTATTTCAAGAAAAAAACTACAAATGTTGTGTGATTATTTATGTAGTTCTTCTGCTCTGGAAAATATTTTTTTGTAGTTACCTACACCACAGGCTCTTATACTTTTTCTCCCTCTTCTTCCTTAATGACTCATTTGAAGTGGAGGGAGGTAAAAGATAGTGCATAATTTCAATACATTAAAATATAAAATAAGTCTTAGGCAAATACAATAATTTCCATTTCTACTTCCTAGTCTGAAGTACCATTATAAGAAGTAGATATAAGCAAGGCAAGGTCCCCTCTGGGTACCAATCAACCGTGCACATCAAATCACTGCAGGACTAGGTATGTCCTCTCCCACAAGGCCAGGCATGACAGCTCACTTAGAGGAAATTAATCCAAAAGCATGCAATTGAGACAGGATAAGTCCCTGCTCCAGTTATTGAATGCAAGGAAGGGATGAGGGGCATGGTTTTGCAAGGGGTGGACTGGGCAGACAGGGGGAAGCTGCAATTGGAATGTAAAGTAAAAAAATAATAAAAAAATAGATATAAACCATTTGATAAAACCAATAATAACAACTAGTAGACCATGTGACATGGCCAATTCTATGGTGACAGACACATAATAAGACTGTGATTTGATCCAAACAATCATCTTAAGGGAAGACTGAGATGGACTTCCAGGTTTGACAACTGCAGAACAAATTACAATTTATACTTCACGGATAACATTCATAGACTATGATCTGAGGTTATATGTAATCTCATATTTCAATGCATTATACAATTTGTATTAGTAAACAAAAATACTCAGAGCAATCTCACAATGGAGAAACTGCGTATATTTTAGGACTCATGTACAAAACTGCCTTAAAGACTCAAAAGAGAAAAGAAAAAAACTATTAATTTTGAACTTGCACCTTTTGTTTTAACGTATTTATTTTTTCTTATTACATCTGCTCACTGCCCCCTTCCTGTTAGCCCCCTCCCACAATGCTTCCCTAATCATTCCTTCCTTTTCCTCTGAGCTGGTGAGGCACTCCTGGAAATTTCTGAACCTGGCATTTCAAGACTGGCATATTTACTGTCTCTGCTCTGGATGGACTGAAATTACCAAAGGTATAATGGTAAAATAGTGAATATTATTTTTCTTTCCACAATTTTCAGAAATCAAATCTTTAATGCTATTTTATCCCAATTAAACTATTGTGCAACATGTCATTGTAAGCATAGTTCTGACCAGACAAAAATAATTTCTTAAGCATTTTCTATTATTTTCATACACATTGTAGTGGCTATTCCTGGTTGTCAACTTGACTACATTTGAAATGAACTACAATCCAGAATTGGAAGGCTCACCAGTGAACCTAATCTGGAGGCTGGCAGATAGAAGTTTCTGATCTGGATCTTGGTATGGAGATCTTGAGACACAGTGGTGATTGAATCCAGAAGATTAAGACAGGGAGATCTCCAAGTCCAAGGTCATCTGGGATTAAAGGTATGGTGGCACAAATCTTTAATCTGGCTACACCTTCTGCTGGAGACCACATAAGGACATTGGAAGAAGGGAGTCTGGCTCTTGCTCTTCTGCCTGCTTGCTATGTGGGACTAAGCAACTGCTAGACCCTTGGATTTCCATTCACAGCTACTACTGAACCATTGTTGGGATTTGGACTGCAGACTGTAAGTCATCAATAAATTCCTTTACTATATAGAGACTATCCCTAAGTTCTGTGACTCTAGAGAACCCTGACTAATACAGAAGTTAGTACCAGAAGTGTTTCTATAGGAGCAGAAATATAAGGATGAATGTTTTAAAATACTGGAATTAGATTGTTGATCCAATTCCAACTACTGAAACCTCTCAAGATTCTCTCCCTCCTGGGAGCTCAGAGAATTTTGAAGACCCATGATTGAAACTATATTTTAAACTTAAAGAAGATAATGCCCTTGATTTTCTTGATGAATTATGTGATTCAGTGTACAAAGCTTTCTACAAGATGGGGAAAAAATCGGAAAATGATTTTACTGGCTGGTTGCTCTTAGCATCTGGGGAAAAAACAATGAATGAAAGGAAGGAGTTGTGTGATAAAATCGAAAGGCTCCAGATACAAGTAAATGATCTAAAAGTTGCTAAATGTGTCCTTGAAGAGAATTTTCTCTCCTGCAACCATGAAGCTCAAGTTGCAGAAAATCAAACTGAAACCCTCACTGTAAGGGTGGCTGAACTACAGCTACAACTCAAGTCTCAGCCTCAGAGTGTGTCGACAGTTAAAGTAAGGGCACTAATTGACAAAGAATGGGATCCTATAACTTGGGATGGGGATGTGTGGGAAGACTGTGTTGAAGCTGAGAATTTTGAATCTTCAGATACTCAAGGGTTTGCCCCACCTGAGGAAGTAGTACCCTCAGCCCCACCCCTTGAAATAATGCCTTTCCCACATGAAAACATTAATTATGCAGAGTCTGATGGACCAGCAGTGACTTTCACTGGAAAAAATGCCAGACAAGACAATACTGATGTTTCTCAAGGTCCACCAATAGTTTCTTCTAGACCTGTAACTAGACTCAAAGCAAAACAGGCTTCTAAAGGGGAGGTAGAAATTGTAGTCCATGAGGAAATTCGCTACACTACTAAGGAGCTTAATGAATTTGCTAATTTATT
>NC_034592.1:83246816-83271607 GCF_900095145.1 Mus pahari
AGTTTCTGATCTGGATCTTGGTATGGAGATCTTGAGACACAGTGGTGATTGAATCCAGAAGATTAAGACAGGGAGATCTCCGAGTCCAAGGTCATCTGGGATTAAAGGTGTGGTGGCACATACCTTTAATCTGGGCTACACCTTCTGCTGGAGACCACATAAGGACATTGGAAGAAGGGAGTCTGGCTCTCGCTCTTCTGCCTGCTTGCCGTGTGGGACTCAGCAACTGCTAGACCCTTGGATTTCCATTCACAGCTACTACTGAACCATTGTTGGGAACTGGACTGCAGACTGTAAGTCATCAATAAATTCCTTTACTATATAGAGACTATCCCTAAGTTCTGTGACTCTAGAGAACCCTGACTAATACACACATATTTCTCAGAGCATATATCATTACCAGGTTAAAAGCTAACTCCAGTAATTTTGTGTATTTCATTTTGTTACATCATGCCAATAAAGTAAAATAGAAAGTTATTTCTATAAAATAATTCGTGAACTATTTCTTATAAGGTAATGTGCCATAGAACTTCAGTTTCTATTTTAATTATTGATTTGTAAAACTTTTGAATGGATAATGATTAAAATAAATATGTATCTCAAGTTCAGTTTACTTTTTCATTTTACTTATGGGACAAAAGTATATTTCAGATAGCTTATCTACAGTGAAATTTGTTGTAAAGTAATATTTCAATCTCTTACAAATCACTTACAGGACACCACAGTTTAGAAATATGCATTGCTTATTTCTTCCTTATTGAATCTTTTACAAACCTATGAAGTAATGATTTTTCAGAGGAAAAATGAATTATAATTGTTCACAAGTAATGTAAATAAAATATATTGATATTAAAATTCAAGCAGGTTGATATATAAGCTTGAGTTACAGAATCCATAGCCTTTAAAGATTCTTATTCATTTGTTTTTCTATTCATTTACATTTCCTCTCAGGAATTTTAATAGTACTGTCCTACTATATTAAAATTATCAACCTTTGATTGCTTCTCTTGGTATTCTCTTGAATGAAAGTATATTAAATATTTATAGAGTATATATAACATGTATCTGAAAAAATTGGCAGACAATTTTTTTCATGATTATGATGTCTCCATCTTTAAGATGGAGACAGTAAAAACAAACAAAAATGCCACACAGAGCAGTTAAATGAGATAATAGATTTATACAGAGTGAGCCAAGTCAAATTATTTAATAATTATTAGAATTTTTTTCCTTTCAGAGATTGTCCTATGGAAATATAGTGAAGTAATAAAAAAGAAATATCACAGCTCATTTTTTTTCCTTTTCATAATGAAGTAGCTTCTATACGTTAATAACATATATACTCATATACTCATTCTGTACCTCTCAAACACTTAGTAATGCTAGCATTTACATGCTGAAACATTAGAGATGTATATATCTGAACTCAGCATGAAGACATATTTGGGCGTTTCTGAGAACCTAATGGCACAAATTTAATTCACATCAATTTGCATGAGGTGATAGCATAACCAAATGAAAAACTCATAAGGAAATGTTACGGGGAGCTTAATCAGGCTTCTTTGATTTAACATGACTTGCTGATAGAAATAAAATGGTAGTCTTGTGGAGAAAGAAGGAGACGGAGCCTTGCATTTCTGAGGATAAAATTAATACCTATGTACAATGAAAAACTGAAGACATCTAATACATCAGAACATTGGTGATATATATGTTGGGTTTGTGTGAAATGAGGAGTGTTTTAGCTACACTTGTCACAGAGGTAACAAGAAAGGGATATTGGAGATAATAAACATTTTAATTTGCAGCAGTGTGGAATCTCTTTTCCGTCCCTCAATGTATGTAGGGATATCATGTTATATATTTTAAATATAAGTGACAAAATGAACCTTAACAATGAGCACTAACTTCTCAGGTATGCACAATAACTAGCATGATCAGATTTCCCTCAACAGAGAAGAATATCCTATTTACATATTTTATTGTATGCACATTTTATATAGGAATACTTAATAGCTTTGTTGAAATATAATTGATAAATCAAAAAGGGATCATGTTTAATATATTAAATTTGATGCTTCTGATATTTTTATATCAATTTTATGTGCCAGCAGTGTGTATATAGTTGAGAGATTGAACAACTCCCAAAAGATCACATAATAATCATGGTGTAGAATAAATGTTTAAACATAGCAGAGATAGAAACCTACTATCTTCACCATAATACCTAGCAACTAGTTTTGTATAATAATTAAATTGTCATCAAAAAGGTTCAACAAACATCTGTCTTGAATAGACTTACACAAATTTTGCACTTCGTCTCAATTTCCATAAACTTCTGTTTTTTATAATCAGAGAGCTGAATGTTTAAAATAAGATTTTTTTTTTTTTACTTTGCCAAGAAGCAATTGTTACTTATTTAATAAACTGCAAACCAGATGGATGTCCTACTCTAATCTAACATTACCACACACCTCTAATCTAACATTACCTCATAGCCTCTGTGAATGCAGAGCCTGGCATAAGAGTCAGAGCTTGGACCAAGAACAACACTGTTCAACACCGAGATTAGCCAACTATTTCAGTCATTTCATAGAAAGTACTTTGATGGGGATGACTCTTCCTGAGAAAAGTAGGTAAAGTGTCGGTCACCAAGTGTATCAGCAGTGATGTAGGAAGCTGTTATTGTGCCATATAGTACTGCTTGTGGAAAGAGAATAAAAGCTAAAAAGCACACACAGAAAAACAAATTAGGTCTCATGGTAACTCTAATGAGCCCATAGTGTTAATGAGCCCCAGTGTAACATCCAGCAGAATTCAAAGTACTCAGGGAGTTATTTTAGCAGCAGAATAAAAGCTATTGAATATCATTAATTTTTCTGATTAAGATACTAAATACTTATATTGTTTCAGAGTGAGCCAAAGCAAGTTCTTTGTAAATTTTAGAAAATAATTTTCATTTCAGAGATTGTTCTATGGAAGTTTAGTTTCCTTCCCAATAATAAGTATTACAGCTCATTCGTTTTCTTTTTTGTTAGTGAAGTAGTTTCTATATGTTAATGCATTTATACTAATATATGCATTCTACATCTCTACATCTCTTAATAATGCTAGTTTTTACATGCTTAAATATCACAAAGTCAAATTTTACTCCTCCCCTTAAACAATTAACAAAAATCTGTGTTAAATAAGGCAGATACTTGAATATTTATAAGAATCATGGGTATATAATTTTGGAATAAACAAGGGTGAGTTGTAAGAGAATTAATAAAGTATAGGAGGAAGTCCTGTTCTCAGCATTTGACCTTGCCTCACTACACCTTTTCAGAAGGTTGCTTTCAGTATTGTGAATGCTAGTAGAGTGTTTATGTCCCATTAATTAAATCTGTGCTTTAATTCATATAACCAAATACCTTCTACATCTTACCTATATGCTTCCTGTTCTGAGAAGTATCTATTATTATTGAATTAGCAAAACCTGACTCCACAACTCAAGAGAAAATTCAAGGCTTGGTAAAGCTATCCTTGCAAACTTTCTGTTAATTTATTCATATGTGGATTTATAACTTGTGTTTCTGTTGATATGCTTTCATGTATTATGTAGTATGCTTTCTATCCCACAGCCACAGTATAAAATTCAACTATGATTGGAGTCCATCATCTTATTTGTAATATAAATCCATGTCATTGAGCCATAACTTAGTTTTAACTGTGGACATAGTATCTTTCCGTGAGATTAACCTCTATCTGGTGTAAACTTACTTAAAAATCATACATACATTATTTATCATGTACAAAATATATTTAACTCACAAATGAATTTGTAAATAAATAGAAATAATAAAAACTCTGCATTCAATGAATATTATATAAATTTCATAACAGATTTTAACTTAAAACAAAAACATATTATGACCCTAATACTGAAAATATTTTTAAGCATTTAAATATGTTTTTTAAAGTTTCTTTTTCTACATTTTGATACAATAATAATTTATATTTTTCTTACTTTTTATTTAGAGCGGGTCCTGAGTAGCCTAGGACTTGCTTTTTAGTTTAGACTGGCCTTGTACTCACAGAAATACTCCTGCTTCTGATTCCAAGGCAAGGCTACCATATCATCCACATTATTTTAACATATTATAATTACCTTTTATGTATTGTGTGTGTGTCAGTGTATGTGTGTATGGTCTTAAAATATTTCACTGATATTATTATATTCATTCTTTCTTACATGTACATGGATTATGCTTGCATATCATCCATGGGTATGGCTGTAAAGGAGAACTTTCAGGTTGATGCCTTGTATTCTATAATTCACCTAGGTGATTGAACTCAAGTTTTCAAGGATGGTGGCAAGCCTCTTTACCTGCTGTGTGCCATCAGGCTAACCACAAACACTGAAAAGCAGGAATTACCTACTGTTAAAATGGACCTAAATAGACAAATCGTAGTAGCCAGCATCCCATGAGGTGATTTGATAGACCATAGTGGTTTTACATGGTATGATTTAGTTTGGATGGTGAAGAATTCAAATGACATTTGCTATTAATATTATGCTCTCAGAGATTATAAAATATGACAGTTGCAGTTTATAGTGCATGATATTCAGTTTTCTAACATTATTCTCTTCTTAAACATTTATTTTAGTTTATTATATATAGTGTACTCTTTTGGATGCACATACAGTATTGTAGCAACCACTCACAGTTCTCATAGATACCAGAGGAGTGAATCCAGTTTCCAGGAACTAAAGTTACAGACAGGTAACTTCTCTGTGGTTGCTGGGAAATGAACATGTGATTTTTGCAATTGCAGCAGCAAGCTCTCTTAGCCACTGAGCCATCTATCTATCCCTTTATTTATTTTTTAATCACATTGTTTCAGTTAAGAAACTATAGAACCTCCTAGGGTATTATAACATATCTAAACTAGTTTTCTGTATCATGAAATTATCCCATAGAACCTTAAAATTAGCAATTGTCATAAACTGTGTCTGTCAGTTACTAGTGATGGAAGAACAGCATTATTACAGAGATAGTTGAGAACCAAAGTGTTTGAAAAGTTGATGATGATGAAAATTAGAAGTGTCACTAGACACAAACCTAAAAAGGCTTCAAGACAAGACATCTGCTAATGTGTATTGGGTGAGAGGTTCCTAAAAGAACTGTGATGATACAAGAACAAAATATTAATACATGCTTCATTCTGCTCCAAAAACTTCCATAGGAAAAATATCAAGTTGAAGCTTATATGTGAGTAGCAACTGTAGATTATCTTCATTTGCACCTTTTTTGCGTGTGTTTATAGTATTTATCTGTTCTCGTTACATCAATGTTTCTTAAATCAAATGAGTTTTAGCATATTAGAACATCCTCTGTAGATAAAGATTCCTCAAACATAAACAAGAGATAAATAGCCAAAGACAAAATTTAATCATTTACCCCAGGTTTACTAACTTAAATTTACAAAGGACAGAGTATGTGACTTGATATTAATCAAGACCCAGCTTCTTCAAGCAGGAGTGATCTAAACAGGTGGAACTCAATATGAGATGCTTGTGAAGTGCATGAAAGTACTATCACCCCTGCTGAGGCTCCTGATGCTGCCACTTCCAATACTGCACCTGCTGTCTCTCCATGGTATTTGCTTATTCTTGCCACTTAATGGTTCTACCTAAATGAGGAACTCAAAATAATTTTTCTGTTCCAAGTAAAATACAGTCATTTAACTGCCATGTATAAATATCAGTAACTATGATTGAATATAATTAATTGTACACTTGTGTAATGATGATCCTCCAGTAAAGAATAATAATTAATTAATTAATTAATTAATTAATATTATTTTCCATCTTATTGGAAGGAAAATATACACATCATGTTTTTAACAATAACTATTGGCACAATATTATGCATAATTAGAAAGCTAATGAGTAAAATTAAAAGAAATAATATATAGAATAAATTCCATAATTAGGTGTTGGGGTATCCTTTTTGTACATTATGTGAATGTTGTCTTTGTAATATTCAGTTGTTGCTTGCTGTAATGGCAGAGACCGGAATATTCACCAGATTTTTGTATTATTATTCTTGTGGTTCATCTCATCTGCCTCAGTATTTTGAAAACATACACCTTCTTTCCTCTCTGACTCTATTAATAAAGGTAACCAGAAGCTAGTCAGGAAAAAGAAGGTAGGATTTCCATGTGGAAAGAGCATCTCTGGTAGAAGCAAAAATAGGGTTACCAGTGGGACACAGAGGTGGTTGGATATACTGGGACTGATAGACAGGTAAAGAACTAATCACACAGAACTAGGTAGGATAATAAAATTATGTTAGACAAATTAGCTGAGAAATAGCCTAAGCTTAGGCCTAAGCAATAATAAAAATTAATATATTTCTCTGTTGTTATTTACACCTTGGTTTGTCCAGGAAGTTGTCTTATGAATAGGTTATATCGGATATCTAAAGTGTGTTTTTTATATAAGACTAAGACAGATAACACATAATCGTGTTTGTAGTTAATTTTTACAGATGCCAAAATTCCAAATGTGTTTATCAGTCTATTTATACTTTAATTTACATGTAGCATCAGTATAGGAAAAGAGGCAATGCTATACTTGGTTTATAGACATGAGGCTTCAAGAGTATCTGAATATATTTAACATTTATTATAGTCATACTAGTATATCATACAAGTCAATGCCACTGGCAGAATATTTTAAGATAAGTAGTATTTTGCACAACTGCTTAGTTTAAGTTGTGACACCATACTTAGGATGGGTCTAATAATACTGATGTCATCAACACAAATCTTTCCTAATCCATGGGGATATTTTTTCTGAATATATGTAATTAATATATGCAAACTCATTCAGCTTCTTCAGTCCTTCCCCTAACTCCTCCATTGGGGTCCCTGTACTCAGTCTGGTGATTGACTGCAAGCCTCCTCATCTGTATTGGTCAAGATCTGGCAGACCCTCTCAGGAGACAGCTATATCAGGCTTTGGTCAGCAAGCACTTCTTGGCATCAGCAATAGTGTCTGGATTTAGTGTCTGCATATGGGATGGATCTCCAGGTGGGGCAGTCTCTGGATGGCATTTCCTTCATCTCTGCTCCACTCTATGTCCCTGTATTTCTTTAGACAGGAGCAATTCTGGGTTAAAATTTTGTAGATTCCTCAACCAGTGTGCCATACCTAACCTCTGGATATGATTGTGACAGGTTCTCCCTCCCCTTTGTGGGGTATTTCAACTAATGTCATGCCCTTGGGTTCCTGGGAGGCTCTTGCTTTCCTGGCATCTGGGACTTTCTGGTTGCTACATCCAGTTATCCATCTCCCATGCCACATACCTCTGTAAAATTTCCTAAAACTCTGTACATTTCCTCCATCTCCTCACATACTGATTCTGTCCCTCTTTTTCTCCTTCCCCTCTTCTCTTCCTCCCAATTCCCTCTCACCTTCTACTTTACTCTATTATTTTTTCCCACTTCTAAGTAGGACTGAAGCATCCATTCTTTGTTCTTCTTTCCTCTTGAGCTTCATGTGGTCTGTTAGTTGTATTGTGGGTATTTCATGGTCTTTGCCCAATATTCACTTATCAGTGAGTACATACCATGCGTTATCTTTTGTGGCTGAGTTACCTCACTCAGGATGATATTTTCTAAGTGAGATTCAAGCATCCTTGCATGGACCATCCTTCTCATTTAGGTTCTTCGAGTCTCTGGATTATAGCATGTGTATCTTATACTTTTTAGCCAAATCCACTTATAAGTAAGTATATACCAGGCATGTTCTTTTGGGTCTGGGTTACCTCACCAAAGATATTTTTTAGTTCCATTGATTTGCCTGCAAAATTTATAGTGTCCTTGTTTTTAATAAATAAGTAGTATTTCTTTGTGTAAATGAATCACATTTTCTATATCAATTCTTTGTCTAAGGGGCATCTGAAATGTTTCTAGTTTCTGGCTATTAAGAATAGAGCTGCTGCCAGGAGTGGTGGCACATGCCTTTAATCCCAGCACTCGGGAGGCAGAGGCAAGCGGATTTCTGAGTTTGAAGCCAGCCTGGTCTACAAAGTGAGTTCCAGGACAGCCAGGGCTATACAGAGAAACCCTGTCTTGAAAAAAAAAAATGAGTTTTGTTCATTTACATGCCAGGTTTTTGTGTGTGTATGTGTTAATGTCTATGGTTACTCATAGAACCCAGAAGAGGATCAGATTCTGATAAATAAAATTAAGAACAAAGCAGCCATGATTGGTTATCTCCAAATTCTGGATATTATGAATAAACCAGCAATGAACATGTTTGAGCAATTGTCTCTGTGGTAGTATACATGCCTAGCAGTAGATGGGCAACCGAGAAAAAAACAAAAACAGAAAAATTATGGCATCTTGAGAGAGACCTTGTCCAATAATCTTGAGACAGGGCTTGCCCTTCTAAAAAACATACCTTTCTTTTTATTTTAAATTATGTATTTGCATATTTAATTTTAACATAAATTATACATATTTATTGAGCTTTATGTATGCTTTAAATATGCATAATTATACATATTTACATGTATATAATTTAAATGTAATTTAAATGTGTATTTGAATATAAGATAGATAGATATAGAGATATAGATTATATAGACATAGATATAGATGATATAGATAATTTAGATGAAAAGTTAGATATAAGTATAGACATAGTATAGAGGTAGATATAGATATATAATTTTCTTATAGATCCTTTATAGATATAGCATGCATCCACTTTAATTTTTTATGAGATTATTGTATGTGCCACTGAATGGATCTCTGTATCTATATCTATTTCTTTTACCTTTTCTTGGGTTCTTCTCCTTGGTTTTATTTTTTTCCTATGCCAATGCATTAGTTTTGTTTTATCTTATTACATTTTAGTTTCTTACTATGCCTTTGAAGCATGTTTGTTTTCTTCATAGAGAGGGGGGCATATCTAGATATGAGGAGAGATTAGGTAGAACAAGGAGAAGAAATACAGAAAAAACTGTAAGCCAGATATATTATTTGAGAAAAATTCTGTTTTCTATAAAAGGATAAAACAAAACTAAACATACTTATATCACAGCTATACATTTCTATATGTAGGAGGAATATTTAAAATTAAAATAACTCTAAGAAAATTTCAAGTACACAGTTTAGTATTTTTAACCCTTGTTTTATTTGTACACTCATTACAAATCCAGTTTGTATTTATCTTTTATATAAAAGTGTCTTCTTGTTTTCCCTCTCTTACTAGCCATGGTAAAAGCCTTTCTTTGCTCCTGAGTCTGACATTTGTGAAATTCTAAAAGTGGTGAAATTATACAGTTTTTTTCTGAGTCTGATGCATTTCACTTAGCATGATGAGACTCAGTTCATAACTTTTGTGGCAAATTACAATTTTTTATCTTTGCGTAGAAAATACTAACCCTTCATGTAAATGTGTATATTTGTGTGGTTGTGTGTACATACATTTCATAGTTAGGGATTAAGTGATCTGTCTCATCTGTGAACAGAAATGTAGTTTCAGTATCCTCCTATTGTGATTAACACTCTAATAACCCTATAGGTAGAACTACAATATGAACTAATCAGAACCCCCAGAGCTCATGTCTCTAGCTGCATATGTAGCATAAGATGGCGTAGTCGGCCATCAATGGGAAGAGAGGCCCCTTGGTCTTGCNAAATTTATATGCCCCATACAGGGGAATGCCAGGGCCAAGAAGTGGGAGTGAGTAGGTAGGGGAGCAGGGTGGGGGGAGGGTATAGGGGACACTCAGGATAGCATTTGAAATGTAAATGAAGAAAATATCTAATAAAATAATTTTTAAAAATTCCCTAACCTGAGCACAATGATTGTAGTTTTTTGGTTCAAAACTAAGAAGTTTCTTCATCCAAATTTAATTGTTTAGAAGAAACTATTTTCTGTAATGTAGTTTAATGACTACCTTATTTTAAAATGCCAAACATATATCAAGAAATCTTATTGAGCATATGGCTGCTCAATATTGCATTTTATATTTAATAAATTACATTTTCAATACTGATGTGTGCTACAATTCTATGGCTTAGCTATGCATTTCCATAAAAATTATTAATGATAACAAACAGGGTTTTGTGTTTTAGGTTGTTATTTTTTTAATTTTATTTGTAATTCATTTTTTTACACTTCATATTGCATTCCCCGCCTCTCCTCTCTCATGGTTCAACTGTTCCACATCCCATACCTCCTCCCCACCACAGCCCTGTATCCACATGGTTGCCCCTACCCTCCACCCCATCTGACCTCTAAACACCCTAGGGCCTCCAGTCTCTTGAGGGTTAGGTACATCATCTCTGAATGAACATAGTCCTAGAAGTCCTCTACTGTATGTGTGTTGGGGACCTCATATCAGCTGGTGCATGCTGTCTGTTTGGTGGTCCAGTGTTTGAAAGATCTCTGGGGCCCATACTGCTGGTCCTCCTATAGGGTCGCTCTTCTCCAATTCTTTCAGTCTTTCTTAATTCAACAACAGGGGTCAACTGCCTCTGTCCATTCGTTGGGTGCAAACATCTGCATTTGACTCTTTTAGCTGCTTGTTGGGTCTTTCAAAGTGTGGTCATGATAGATTCCTTTCTGTGAGTGCTCCATAGCCTCAGCAATAGTGTCAGACCTAGGGACCTCCCTTTGAACTGGATCCTACTTGGGTCTGTCACTTTACCTTCTTTTCCTCAGGCTACTCTCCATTTCCATCACTGTAATTCTTTCAGACAGAATTATGGGTCAGAAATGTAACTGTGGGATGGCACCCCATCTCTCACTTAATATCCTGTCTTCCTGCTGGATGTGGGCTTCATAAGTTCCCTCTCCCTGTTGGGCATTTCATCAAAGGTCCTTCCCTAAGAATCCCGGAAGTCTCTCACCTCTCAGGTCTATGGTGCACTCTGTGGGGTCCCCCAAACCTCCTATTTCCTGAGGTTGCCTGTTTATATTCGTTCTGCTGGCCATCAGATCTTCAGTCCTTTTCCCTCTCCCAGTACCAGGTCACCTCACACGTGTTTGGCAGTCCTGAACTTTGACTGGAAGACCTTGAACTCCTTTTCAGATAATTATCCACTATGTATTTGTCTTCTTTCATCAAACGTCTATTTGAGCTCTTTGCCATTTATTTATTTATGTGTTTGTTTGTTTATTTATTTATTTATTTATTTATTTATGTCATTGGCTTGTATAAATTGGTTACTTATTTTGCATGCTACCCAGTTAATATACACAACTTATAAAATACAAATCACATTCTTAGGAGTTCAATCATTTCACTCACTCTATCTACTTTCTCTTTTAAAATGTGGGTTTGGTGACATACCCAAATAGAGATTTTCCAAAGATAACCTAAGTGTTTGTTGCTAGGCTTTCACCCAAGAGCTTGATCTTTTGAAGGACTTCATGTTCAATTCATGTGAGTGCCTATTTGTTTCTGCTATATGACAAGAATCAAATAATCCCCTTCTCCTTTGGTTACTCCTTATTATTATTTTCTTTCACATAAAAACATTATGAACATGGCAGAGGAACTATCCCCTGAGCATCCTTCTGAGAGATCCTTCTTTTCTCCACTCTGTCATACTGGCATCACTTTCAAAGACTTATGTGCTATATTTTTGTACTCATATTAATTATTAGGTATTATAGGTATCATAATACTTGGCTTGTTTACATGGATAAATAATCTGTCTTAAGAATGAGCACAACTTGATTATGACACATGAGCTTATATGACCTATAATCCAATGAACTACAATACAGAATTGGAGGACTCACCTGTGAGCCAGATCATGAGGCTGGAAGACACAAGTTTCTGACCTGGATCAAAATGGATGGAGATCAATCATGGAGATCTTGAGGCATAGGGGACATGAAAAGCTTAGACCCAGGCAAGGAAGTACATGCCTTTAATCCAAGGAGACAGAGGAAAGAGATCTCTGAGTTCAAGGTCAACCTAGAACAAAGACAGTTCCATATCCAGGCATGGTGGTACAGACCTTTAATCTGGGCCAGACCTTTTGCTGGAGACCTATGTAAGGACATTGGAGGAAGGAAGATTCACTCTTCTTTTCCTGATTGTGTTTACTTGCCATCACATCTGTGGGAATATACTTCTACAGAAGACCAGATGAAAGAACTAGTCTTGTCGGACTGAGCAGCTACTAGATTCTTGGACTTCCCATTTACACCTAACCATTGTTGGGTTATTTAGATTACAGATAGTAAGTCATAAAAGATAAACTTCCTCAATGTAGAGAGACAATCCATAAGTTCTGTGACTTTAGAAAACCCAGACTAATACAGTATATTTTCTAGTGAAATTGAAATTCTTCAAAATGATTATTTTCAATTCTTCATTATGCTTTTATGTAAGTGGAATTATTTTGATTCCTTTTGGTGCCTCATTTTTTAGAAGTCATATAAAGTTGTAGTTAAATCTGTGTCTTCATAGGCATCCTTTGCCAACTAAAGTCTGTAATAGCAGTGTCTGTGGCCTGATGAGATGGTTTTCCCATGACTATCATTGAGCACAGTTGAATGGGGGTCATTTTCCTAATTAGATATTCATCAATTTTGGAGTGACAGGCCTATTACCAAGGTCTTAGCAAGATATATGACAAATTTTAAATTAAATTGATTTGTTTCATGATCATGATTGATGCAGCTAAAATAGAGGGAAAAAAATCTACATTTAAAGTCTTTACTGAATCCAAAGAGGGAAAAGCCTAATAGGTATTTTGTTGAACATGTTTTTTTGAAGGAATTCTTGGTAGCAAGACCATTTGCATGGTATAGATGAGAATATTTAGAATCAAAACCCTGAGCCACTTCATGTTGTATAGTTGAACAAATTTCAGAGTACTAGCTATGGGCAGCATGAATGGCGAGTTAGTAACTTTGTTCCTGGTACTGAATTATAGTGGCATTTGTACATCTTGTATGATATTGAATGTATAGTAATAACACTGTGAGGTCATTGACAGATGTATCTGTAAGCAGGTTTCTGTCCAGACAGGACGACCTTTATAGAGTATGTGTGGCACTCACATGTTTCTACCTGTGTGCCACAGGAATGAAACCTGAGTTTTTTTTTTTTTTTTGCCATATGATAAAAGTTACCTCTAACTCCACTCTAAACCCTTAATTGATATTACTTATGACAGCATCAGGGAGATGTGGAGTTATGGTCAGACCTGGCCTTGACTGCATCATCACTGTGCTTGCCTCTGAGATATGGGCTTGCCTGTGAGATTGAGGTCCCTCCTCAATCTTGGGGTATACCATAACTTTGCAAACTTTTACTGAGATCATATTTCCTTGAAGACTGTAGTAGAATATGGATAGGAAACTGTCCCTAAATATACTTGCTATTTTTCTTACTGTGTTCTTCAGCTGACTTGGGTGGAGGGTTGTCAATGGACTTTTCATCTAAAAAACAGAATGCATGTAATGATCATTCAAGAATTTTTGCACATGAGTAAATTTTTGAAGAAGAATTTCTATGGTTTTGTGATTCTAATTTTTGATGGTTCTTAATACTAACTTGAATACTTAATACTGAATAAGACATTGGAATGTATTTGTAATTATGCGCTTTAAAAGCTGTACATGTTTACATTTAGGCCTTTTACAATGTTAGAAGACTTCCTTTACTTACAAAATATATTAGAGGTTAGAATATGGCTCAATAATAAAAATATAAATGTTTTACATTAGCTGTATTTATTATTTCCTGAAGTAGTCTTGATTTATAATCTGCATGTACATAAATGATTACTCAGATATTAATTAACTTTGAAGGTGTATTTTCATGCTGTAATGATATAAGTGTTTATAATTATTTCTCTCATTCATAGCCAGACATTTTAGAAAAAACAGACCAGATCTAGATCATTGGGCATCTTTTCATTGATAATATATGCATCATAATTTATGAAAGGCCAACTTAGTCATCTGACATTTTACTGTACATCTCATATCTTAAATCTCTCAGATCATACCCTTATTCCACTACAGAATTGTTAGGGCATTGAACAAAGCTGGGGCAGCATGCTCTTAGTGCATACATCAGTCTCTAGAATGAAGAAAGATGGAGAGAACCTGTGACCTAAGCCAGTATGAGTAAAGGTTTGACACATGTATCTTTAACACCACTCACCTCTTAAGTCCACGTGAAAACACCTTAGTTAGTGTATGTTAGTTATTACAGATTCTCAAGCTCCTCACAGAAAAGCCTTAGACAATTCTTTTTGTTTAAAATGGATACTGACTTCCTGAAAAGAAGAAACAAGAAATCCGTGTGTTTTGTTTTGGAGATTGAATTCTACATCTTATTTCAGTCTTTTATCTCCTTTCAGTCTGATGACTACATCTGTTCACATTGTAAATACAACAGTGTTTTGTGTTTGATGGAAAACATTGCTTTAGTCTAACTAGCAAGGGGATTATTTTCTGGTTCTTTATACAATTTAGCATTTGTACTGACAGATGGAGAGGAAACGACTCTACCTGGGGCAGTTTACTATAGTATATTGATCCTTTAACTTTCAGTCTAAAACTAAAAATCTTAAACAGATGATATATCTATCATCCATCTGTCTGTCTATCTATCTATCTATCTATCTATCTATCTATCTATCTATCTATCTATCTATCTATCTATCATCAAGCCATCGATCTATCATCTGTGTATATATCATCTATCCATATTACATTTGTCACTTATCTTTTCTTAATAATACTTTTATGCATTTAATCTCTATCCAAGTTGATATCATGATTTGAGTGTCTTCTAAAATCTTATTTTACTTTTAATGGCAAATATGTGTTTGGCAGGTCACAGGATTGGTATAGCAATACCCAAATAAATGCTGAAATAGGTCCTGGTGGCAGCTGTGGAATATTCCTCACTTCTTGCCCCAGTGTTTTGGTTTCCTGAATGAAAGACACAAACACACAGCCTTTATATTTTTATGGGCTTTAAAAAGCTCAATAGATGGACCACTTTTTAACTTCCACATGGATAATCTACCTCTCTCCAATACTCCCAAGTTGTTACTTTCTAAAATTTATATACTATCTGTGCTGCCCTAGACCCACTTGGGTGTCCCTCTTGGGGCTGATCTTTCCCAGCTCCTAAATGTCAGCTATTTTCTTTCTCCTGTACCTTCTCAGGTATGGTTTCTGTCCACTTCAATCCCCAATGGTGGATCTCCTTCCATCCTTTTTTCTCAGTCCCTTGCCTGGTATTCATAAAAGTCCTGCCTCTTTGTGCCCTGACCAGTCATTGGATGTTGGTGTCTTTATTTACCAATCAGAACCAACTGGAGGCAGGGTCCCTCAGAGTTTGTGTGGACACTCCAAACAGGTTTTAGAGGATTATAATTAGCATGAGAATACAAGCAGCTACAGGTTGGGAGGGATGTACAAGTAAGTACACATGATCACAGAAGCTCAAGACATTAGATCCTCTTAGAACTTGACTTACTGGAGCTTGCAAACAAAAGAACTCAGTACTGATCCGAGTTATTAGAATTTGAACTCTGTTTTACTACAATAGCAGTGTGTGCCCTTATTTACTAGCTTTCCAGAGAAATGATTAATATGTTAAGTACAAGTACAGTAGGGAATTCGTACAAAGTAAAAAAGAGTTAAATAATTTTTCTAGTTTCATGAGACACTGGAGTAAGTTCAAAACACATTAGAAAATGTGTGGATTTGTGTTTGTGTGGTGCCAGCTTACTGACAGAGTGATTGTGTAAATATGTACATGTTATTTATCCATTCCATTGTTGTGGGACACGTAGGTCATTTCCCTGTTCTAGCTATTATGAATAACATTGCAAAGAATATGGTCGAACGACTGTCCTAATGGTAGGATAGAGACTACTTTGAGTATATTTTCAAGGAAGTACAGGTGGATCTTGAAGTAGATCGATTCCCAGCTTTCTGAGGAACCACCATATTGATTAAAAAAGTAACAGTGCAAGTGCATTCCCACCAGTAATGGTTAGGTATTTCCATTATTTCACATCCCCTCAGGTATGAGCTGTGACTTATGTATGAGTTACTGATTTTTGCAATTTAACAGGGGAAAAGATGGAATCTCAAAATAGTTTTTATTTTCATATTTTCTGATGGCTAAGGAAATTGAACATTTCTTTAATTTTTCTCAGATATTTTAATTTCCTTTATTGAGAATTATCTGTATAATACTGTATCTTGCCTTTTAATTGAATTATTTGTTTTTGTTTTTGTTTTTGTTTTTCAAATCAAGTTTCTTCAGTTCTTAGTCCTCTACTGTATGTTGTCTAGATGAAAATCCTAGTGTGTAAAAAAATTTCATTGTTTCCTTGAAATGGTGTATTTTTATCTTTTAGTTATAGTTATCATATTAAGGCCATCACATTCTAACTATAGAAAAAGACATCTTTTAATTTTTTAATTTTCTATTATTTTTATTCTTTAATCTTATTTTTATAGTCTAGTTTTTATTCCCTTTCTGATCTGCCCTCTGAATATTCCATATCCCATATTTCCTTGCCCACACCTATCTCCAAGTGAGTATCCCTACCTCCCCACCCCTACTCTGATAGACTTCCTCACTCCTTGTGGCCTCAAGTCTCTTGAGGATTAGGTGCTTCTTCTCTCACCGAGTCAAGACCAGGCAGTTCTCTGCTGTATATGTTTTGAGGGCCTCATATCAGCTGGTGTATGCTGCCTGGTTGGTGGCTTCACGCCTGAGAGATCCCATGGGTCTAGGTTGCTTCAGACTTCTGGACTACCTATAGAGTCACCCTATTCCTCTGCTTCCATTTCTTTAGAAAGCAATTTCTATATTGAAAAGATAAAATGCTAAATGGAATTAAATATGGTTATCTAAGTTCATTGTAATTAATTTTATGTTTATTTCGGCAGAATATACTTTAGAATTATTAAACATGCTACTTTGAATAAGCTAATATGTTTATTATATTTGACACATCAGATTTTCTCTAATATTAAAACTTACTGTATTATTTAGTATAAAAATTTACTATGTGATGCATGTAGAGTTCAGAAACTAAAGGTCAGTTTTGTCCTTCCACCAAGTGACATTCAATGGTCAACCTCGTGCTGTCAGGCCAGGTAGCAAGTACTGAACCAATACAAGTGACCCATTTTTTTTTCACAGATTTCCATAAATTATTAGAGAGTCCTACTTTGAAAACATTGTGGTCTTTAAAACATTTTGTTAATCTCTACTACTCTACCTTCTGTTTCTTTAGTAAAATTATTATTATCTTGTATTCTACAATAAGTAGTTTAAAATGTCGCAAAAGCAAAATTATGCAATTACCTTGAAAACTTACATTATTTTGTATTATCAACTAGCAACAACAAAAACAAAATCATGCTGTCCAGAAGTGTAAGGGAAACTAGTCACATTGTTTTAAAACAAAAGTAAATCAATCAATAGTTCAGTGGAAAAAAACAAGTTAGTTTCTGAAGAGCAATACATTTCATGGAATAAAAACTTAGTAACTCACAGGTTAGGAGAGCAACAGCAAGATTGGCTTCAAAAAAAGTTCTGCATCATCTTCTCCTTCGGAACTTATTTCTATCAGTAGGTTCCTAAAACCATAAAACATCAACATTTCTCATTGTTCTTAGCCTCTATACACACCACTCTTCAGCTTTCAAGAGAGAGACAGGTATATAACCTACTAAATATGTTTTATTTTAAAAGAAGAGAAAATATGCAATCTCAAACTGTGATCAAAAATTATTGGAAATTTGATATTATCTAATGATACTCCGAGTTGTCATGCAATGCCTCATTTAGACATGTTGCCCCACTTTAAATGCATGACATTAAGTTGTTGCCAAAATGCTAACTAATGTTCATAATGTTTGGATGAACACTGGAAACTGTTACCCTTGATTGCTAGTCATAAGCAATTTTGTTTGTTAGTTTTGCTTGATATTTCCATTTGCACTTTTTCATATGCCCCTGCTATATTTGTTCACCAGCTTTCAGTGTTTAGACTCGGTGTATCTTTTGCAATCAGATGTAATATTGTTGTTTTTATAGGAACTTGAAATCAAGCAGAGCTGTTAAAAGCCAGAAACAGCTTGTGCCAGCAATGTCACAACTGTGAAAACATCACATTACTGATGTTACTAGTTTCTCATTAAACTGATCTAATCAGTTACCAGATTTTTTTTTCTGGAAATGATGCATCTTATGTGAAACCAGTGTTCCTACAGCAAAAATTTGCAATAAACAAAGACTAATTAGTTCAAATCATCCAGATTGGTGATGAGAAAATTCTTTCCTAAAGCACAAAAATGAACATCATTTGCTCAAACGTTTACATTGGCATACACAGGCAGGTCACATAATAATGCTACAATTTCCAACTCCAGTTTGTCGTGTAGAAGGTAAAGAACTATACAGCTTATACTTAAAACACCTCTAATTCTCATGCTTAACATGAACTGATTTCTCATTTTATATTTTTGCCAAGTCAAAACACATGTCTATTGGTTCTTATTTATTCCAATGAAATATAATAAAGGTAACAATTATAGAGAAACACACAAACTACTATGTGTATTATTAGAAAAATCTGAGCAATATAAATACAAATAGCCTTTTAATAGTATGCTAATTTTAAGTACATATAAATTATGGAATATGCCGCTCATTATTTTAAACAGATGTGCACATTTTTGTAGGCATTTAATTGGAAATTTTAGCAATCATAATCTTGATAATTCATTTGTAAGTGGGTCTTTATAATATGAGGAATGAACTATAATCTATTTATGAAAACATGAATAGTAATAATGGAACAATTTTTGTTTACTCATTGAATTGCTTGTAAGAAAAGTACTTGAAATCCATATAAGGATTTCTAAATGACTATGATATTCACTATGGTGGACATGTCAAATTACTCTGATTTTTTTCCTTTTATTTTTTTAAATATTTTTTTATTTTTATGGTTGCCTGTATTGCTGTCCATTCACTCAGTATTTTTGGAAGCCAGAAGTATTCAAATGCCCTTGTACTGGAATTACAGAGGATTGTAAACTTTCATGTGGGATCTGGAAATGAAACTCAGCTCCTCTTTTAAGAGTACCAAGTGCTCTTATTCAACAAGCTATTTCTTTAGCATCAAAGAAAAAATTTTTTATAGTCATGTGCTTACAAACCTGAATAAATATTTAATAAAAATGCTATAACATTACAGTTCTCCTTTATGTTAAAATTTGGCAATCAAAATACAGATTTAAAGTAAGTTTTCCAGGCTTATCGTTAAGCAAAAATATATTTTCACATAAACATATTGGTTCCCATATCCATGTAGAGAGCGGCTTCCACATATATTTAATTATTCACAATAATTTTATGGGAATGATAATATTGATAATCAACTATCCTACTCTGTATCCCAGAACATATTTCCTAGGTTAGTTTGGTATTTAATCAGTGTAAGTACTGAGTAATTCAACAGGAAAAGTAAGTTTCTATGAAATAAAATATTTTCATTTCTTCTTGGAGATGTTTTATTAAAATTGCATTGTTTCATATTAGGAACTAAATATTTGGGATAAGAACGGAGATCTCACATGCAGTTTGTGAGAGTTCTGGAATGCATTACACCATCAATGTATGTTTTATAAGGCTGATAGGCAATTAAAACGCATTTTGAAAGCCGATTAAAATTATTCAATTCTGTATAACTAAATTCGCAAATATTAGATATAATTGGATCATAATTTAACGCACATGAAATTTTAGTTTACAAAAAACAGTTTTGTCTGTTGACAGGGAGGTCACATATATATAAAAGAATTTTCAGAAGTTGTTTTCATCAAATACATGCTGTTTTGTCTTTTTTGTTGTTAAAAAAATTAGTCAATATTCATAGCTCTTTACAAAATAATACATTTTCTGCCATATATGCTATATGAAATCTCCTCATTTTATTGTATACTATGAAACATTTTTGAAATCCATTTTCATTGCTGAAAACCTTTGAAACTCTTTAAGATACATGTCTAATGCTCAGTGAAATTCAGGTTTAAAATAGTCTGATTTCACACATTATACTTTTATGTAAAATGTCAAGTTTTCTCAGAATATTTCATAGAATATTGTCAGTGACAAATTTGAAGTGTTTATGAAGTTATATGTAGATTCCCAGTTTTTACAATATGAAATTCTGCAGATATACTCTAGGCATCTGCCTTCATAAAAGATATCTCAACTATGTCTGAAATAGAATATAATTCTCACGTGTCATGGCACTTTACTAAATGTAGTCATTTGAATTAACAATAAACACTGAGAAAGTAAGTATTAATAGAAAACATAATGTCAACAATCATTCTTCTTTTATTTTGAAATAAATAAATGAGTACTAGTGGAATAGAAGAGCTGAGAATCCACAGCCTATTATGTAAAAATGCATTATATTTTATTCCTTCCATCCTAACCCCAAGTTGCTCCAGCACTTCTCTGTCATTCACATGTATGACCTTGCTTGCAGCCTCTGGATTTGTGCTTCAACTCAAAATGGCTAAGGGGTGAAATTTTAATGTGTGCTTGTCTGTATTCAATCTTCAACTTTGCTGAACTTATTCTTTCCATTTTTACTTGCCTGTGGAAATGGCTCTTCCTAAGACCTAGCGTCTCAGAAATTGTAGTCCTGGTGAGCTGTCCTAGCCAATTTGATAAAAGTTAACATCACTTTGTGTCGTATGGTAATTATCCATACATGAAAGGAGACCAGATTAGGTAGAACATTCCTCATTTTATAAGAAGGAACTACAGATAAATAATTGCATGAAACCTCAAATGTTTTCAGGATATTTTATGCCCATATTAAAGGAAACCAGGGAAGCAAGGCTACCCGACTTCTTCATACTCACAAGAGACTTAGAAGTTTATTAAATGTATACTTCTCAATACTCTCCATACTTCATTTGCTTAAAACCAATACAATTTTTCCTACCATTTCTGCTTTAGCTTAATCAGTGGTGATCTAGAACTATTTTGACACTTTTTGGGGTGGCTGGCACTATAAGCATATATAACTCATCCACCTCATTTTACCAGGTGCCAGGGTACCTGGCACACAGCATCTTGCATGTGTAGCATATCATTGTCCTTACTGAGTTACATCTTAACAGAAGCACTTTCCAACTTTGGTCAGCTTTCCATGCTGTGTGATTCTCAACGTTCTATGCTTAAGCACAGTGGAAACACAGTCCTGAATGTGCCAACCTACAACGTTGTGAAAGAAATTCTTTCTGACTCTAATTTTTATTATTCTCTAGCTTTGTACATGTCTATTGTGCTTTCCATGACTAAGACTTTCCACTGTGTTTTTCATGTTTATAGTATGATTTTATCTAATATATGTAATGAATTGTCAAGGTAGAAATTAATAATATATTGTAAAAAATTATAAATAAAGGTGCCCTAAACTGTCATCTTACACACACATATGTGTGTGTGTGTGTAATTATTACAAATAAATGGACATTTCTGTTTCTGTTAATATAAAATGAAGTTTTAACAAAGTTTAAAAGAAAAATCAATGGGTCTTAGTCAGTGCATATATATAGCACAGCACTATTGTTATGAAGAAATGCCAAGACCACTGAAACTCTTATTTTCTAAAAATAATTTCATTGGCTCTTGTTTAAAGCTTCAGACATTTATTCCGTTATTATTATGGCAGGGATTATGGCTTCATGCTGACAGGTATAGTGATAGAAAATAGTTGAGAATTCTACATACAGATAACATCTTCAGGTTTTAATTATTTTATGGATAATATTTGCAAAACATTCAATACAGTAACATAAGTGTTGAAAAAATTAAATATAATAAGAATTTAAAGGACATCATTGGAAAGCATATACTTCTGTTACAGACTTATCAAAAGCAAATTGCCACATTTAATTTCCATTTATGAAATAATATTCAATAGTCAAAGTGTAACTTTTATTAGCCAGATGTAATTGTAATCTTGGAGTCTTAATGAAAATGAACCCTCCCTTTATGGTTGTTTATGAAATCTGCCTGGCTGGCTCAACTCAGCTTTTCTGACTCAAAGTCCATTTCCAAGCTGACTAATTAAAACTGGTTTCTCAGCTTCTCCCTGAAGTGCTCTGCTTGTAAAACCTCACTCTGAACTCCAAAAACTGAACTCAACTGACTGCATGAACTAAAAGGAACTGCAGGAGCTCAACTCAACTCAACTCAATTCAATGGCATTCAACAAATCTACACTGAACTATACTTATCTGATCTTAACTAAACCCTACAGCATTACCTGAACCGAAATGAAATGAACCCTCTTCCTGCCCTGTTCTTAAATAACCTTTCTTTCCTGTCTATTCTCATGACCCTTGAGGGTTTCTCTTTTCTGATTCATTCTGTTAAATCTTTCTCTGATTAATTACTTTGTCTGTGCCTCTATTCTATGACGTTGTTTGGAATTAAAGGTGTGTGCTAAAGGTTTGTGTGTATTCCAGACAGATCACACATATCTAGAAGGTCTTTGTATGTGATCCCTTCACAAAGCAACTAAAACTCCTCTATAGATACAGTGATGAAATAGGGCACATGTATTTCTAAAGTGATTTTATTTATATGGACAGGTATTTTTAAAAACTTCAGTAAATCTGAAATTTACTTGCTCTGTCTTCTCATGTCTCATTCAATAACTTGATTAATCAGTTTTATATAGAGATAATTGTGAGCCATATAAAATGGGGAAACTATTTCAGGAATGTTTTTTCAATGAAAAATATTATTAGCAGTGTATTGTTTTACTTTTTCTTTCAAAAGAACCTCCCAAATCTAGAAAAAATGTATTAAGTACCCTCTCATTCTTTGTCTTAACATGTTATGATGGCTCCACACATGTGTCTCTATGCTAGTTTCTTGCGTGAGATCAAAATTAAATCTAAGCTGAATTTATTCAGGTCAGGTAGAAGCTCACTTATTCAAGAGGGACCCATGTGATAAGGCTCTATCTATTACACTTGGTCTTTCTGGAAATCATATACAGGAGATATCATACAAAATTACATGCCCTTTGGGCTCATTGAATACCAATGGTAGTAGCTGTGAGTTACCTAACTACTGATAGGTATATAAAATTTGAATAATGCCAATAGTAATATATATATATATATATATATATATATATATATATATATATATATATTAAAAATGTAATGTAAAAGAGACATCATATAGGGTTTGTCAAACAAATCACAGATCAAAAAGATGGACATAATGAAAAAGAGAAGAAAACAAAAATACTCAAAACCTACACCCTTAATGGAATTATCTGGGAAACATTGCAATCAATTTGAAAGTTTCCTCAATATTTATTAAGGTGTTGACATACATGCCTACAATTGTTGAGATACAGGGTGCTCTTGGGCATAAGAAGTTTGAATTTTTTGGTTTTTTAACACTTCAAAGATTCTTAGTGACATAATTTTACTTCTGGCTACTAATTGTTAAGGCTTCAATAACCTTAGTTTAAACAGATTTAAAAAAAAAAAAAACCACTGGAAATTTGTAGAAAGCATGAACAAACTATATCATTGAAAAGCAAAATTTGAGGAAAATACTAATGTTACTATGAAATCAATAAAACAGGTCCAATCTAAATTGTTGTGCATATGGAGGTTATAGTAGATGCATTTTAGCAGGTCAATATTGTTCCAGTTTTCTTGCTAAATAATTACTCAGAACTGCGGTGATGGCAGTGGTTTTGGTCTTGGTTGTGGTATGTATGTGTGTGTGTAGTTCTATATTTGATATTGAGAATCATACTTCTTATATATTAAGGTAACATCTCTCAATAATTCCCAGAGCTCAATAACATGGCTCATATTCCTAGCCAGCTTGCTCAAAAGTCCTTTGTTTCTGCATTCTGGGGCTCTCTTTACAGGTGGACTACCATACTACCTGTATTTACACATCCAAGCAACTAAAATCTGAGCTCTGCTCCTAAAGTGTGCATGCCAAACATTTTAACTGCTGAGCTATCTCCCAGTTATATAAGGCTCAGTTTCCTTGACAATCAAGCTGTTTGTGAGATAAAAATTCAAATGACAAAACTCACCAGCTTCATTTTATCTTGAACAACTAGAATCCCTGCTCTTGATGTTAGTTTTCTTCTTTGAGTTCAATATAATCATTTATATATCAACTCAAATTTGTTGTTACCACAGAAAATCCTGAGTCGATTTCTCCAGGTAAAGTCTCTACATCCAGACTTGAGGGAAAGAAAGGAACAGTAATGAAATAAAGAATGTGAGTGGGCCAGGAGCTGGAATGAGTTGCCATTAGCAAGTTATTTTTACATTTTAAAATTACACACACACACACACACACACACACACACACACAAACAAAATGTACTCTTTTGGCTAGGTTGCACGTTTCACAGGGTGTGTGTTAAAGACAGAAAACAACTTGTGCATGTGGCTTCTTTTGTTTACTGTATGGTGAGACACAGTGACACACAGTTTTTGCCTTTTATATCTTTCTTTCCTGCCTGAGTGTCTTTTTTTTTTTTTTTTTTTTTTTTTTTTTTTTTTCTGTATAGCCCTGGCTGTCCTGCAACTCACTCCAAAATGATTACCAGAAGGTTAACACTTTTAGAAGAATTTTCAGCATCTTTTGTAAGCATGAGGAACATGAGAGAAGTTAATAGTTATGCTCAAG